>NC_136065.1:1979931560-1980476877 GCF_964261635.1 Lissotriton helveticus | reverse complement strand
TGGGTTTTCTCTATTAAGTGAATCACCCTGCGTACATTGTCGTGTGTTTGTCTGCCCCTAATAAAACCGGATTAGTCCGGGTGTATGAGATCTGGCATCAAATTGTCTAGTCAAGAGGCCAGTATTTTGGAATACGATTTAGCGTCCAGATTAAGAAGTGCTGAGGGGCGGTAAAAACTACAGAGCTGAGGATCCATCCCCGCCTTAGGGATCACAGCGATTAATGCTTCGCTCCTGGTACGCGTCACTTGGGTAGAGGTCTCTATGTGATTAAAAAGAGTAGTCAATTGGGGAATGAGTTTCACACTGAAGCTTTTACAGAATTGCGCGGTCAGGCCATCCGGTCCTGGGGTCTTGTCCAACTTGAGGGTCTTGATGGCCACCTGAACCTCTTCCTCCGAAATAGGTTTCCCAAGTTGTTCTTTCTGGAAAGGCTTTACCTGAGGCAGCATCACTGAGTTCAGGTAATTTGCTTCAGCGTGTAAGTTGGCTTGGTCGGTAATGTGGAGTGTATCATAGAAGTCTTTAAACAGTTGCTCCGTCCCAGGTTCGTCCCTAATCTGGGCACCTGTGGGATCTTCTATGCTTGCGATATACTCTCTTTACCTTTTTACTCTCTGTTGTCGCACCAAGTGTGACCCTATTTTGTTGCCCTGAGTATAGTACGTCTGGTGAAGGCGAAGCCAAGTCAATTTTGCCCTACTCAAGTAAATTGAATGCAGTTTCCCTTTCAGGGCCGAGACTTTTCTCTGGAGTGTGAGAGTGGGGTTGATCTTGTGCTCGCGTTCTGCAGTCTTTAATTCCCCCTCTAAAAGTAACCTCTCTGCCGTCCTCTCTTTATTAAGGGCAGACATAAGGGACAGGCATTGTCCCCGAATAATGACTTTGAATGTGTCCCACTTATTTGCCGCAGATGTGTCCTGAGGGTTATTTATTTGGAAACATTCTCTTATGGAAGCCCTTAGTGAATCCTGTGATGCTTTATCTCGGATTAAGGCATTAGAAAAGGTCACCTCCTGGACTTCGGTGTAGTGCGCGACCACTCAAAGGAGACCGCTGTTGGGGCGTGGTCAGAAATGATGATAGGATGTATGGTAGCCATTCGAACTTGATTATTGAGGGTTTGACTGAGAAACGTGTAATCACATCGTGAATAGCTGCGGTGGACATGAGCAAAGAAGTTGTAGTCTGTGTCGTCTGGGTGGGCTTCTCTCCATGCGTCCTTGAGACCCATCTCCTGCATCTCTTGTTTCAGAGCTTTTGGAAAACTGCCCGTTTAAGTTTTGTGGGAGTTGGAACTGTCTGATTCGGAGTGCCAGGTGAGGTTAAAGTCCCCCATGAGTATTATGTAGCCCGCTGCAAAGCCCTCCAGCAAAGACAGCGTGCAGTGAAGGAATTTCGCCTGGTTAGTATTGAGTGCGTATATCGACGATATGGTGCACTGTCACTATTAGGACCCTCCCCTCTTTGTCCGTTTTGTAGTCTCAAGGTTAGAATTTGAGTGACAAGTGGAAGAGCAGAGCCACCCTGTTATTTTTTGTGGTGAAGGAGGATTTGTAGATCAGTGGGTAGGACTTGTGTTTCAACCTATGATCTTCGGATCATTTGAGTTAGGTCTCCTGAAGGAGCACCACGTCACAGTATTGATCCGTGAGGTAATTCCATACCTTTTGATGCTTAAAGGGGGCATTCATACCTCGTACATTCCAAGACAATGTGGTTATCACCATATTGATGATAGCGGGTAGATTATCCTCACATGATTATGTCTTAGTTCGTATCCCTTATCACAGTCCTCCCCAGTCCCCTCCCTCCCTCCATGCCATCGCTGCATTTTGTTTTGCCTCCATCTCTCCCACCCCTTAGAATCCTCTGTATCAGCCCCATCACCCAGGGTCAAAAAGAAAAACACAAATGAAGAAGAAAAAAACGAATGAACTTGAACAGCGTCAACTTTTGGACTGTCTGTCCCCAGTCCCGCGTACCTACATAGTTTCAATCCGATATTGTGAAGCAATTAGGACCAAAGCCTGCTGCCAAAAGTTCTGCATTACAGCTACTTGTAAAGACAATCACCATCCCTCTGTGACCAGCGTAGAACGGTCAGATCCTCTGAGCGCGTTCGGAGAAGTGGGGTAAACAGCGATCATGTAACAGATGTTTAGTATCCCATATTACTGAGACCGCAGAGGGAGTGGGACATGGTTGTTTCTGACCACTTCGTAATGTATATGAGTCTCCACTCTCTCAAGCCATATCAATTCAGCTCTTTGGATCTGGTCTATTGTCTCTCATGTCTACGTTTCACTGTGACATTTCTCAGTTCGGATTAATAGTATCTTGGGTCTCCTTTGATCTGGGGAGTCGACGGGTGCGACATGCGCTTGACTCACCCCGACTAGTCATGTCGTTGCTTGGAGTATTCTCCCCAGGATCGTGGGCTGGCAGTGGGATCCCCAGGACCCTGCACACCTCCTGGACCTTGGTGACATGACACGCCCTGTTTTTATATTCAAAGCTGAGACCACAGGGGTAGGTCCAATGGTAGCGGATATTGTCCTGCTATAGCTTGTCTGTGACGAATCGAAATTGCCGATGTCGTGCCAAGGTTGCCTGGGCGATATCCTGGAACAGCTCACATGTGTACCCCTGAAACTTAACCACATCCCTTTTCCTGGCTGCCTGAAGTATAGCTTCCTTAGTTTTGAAGGAGTGTAGTTTGGCGAGGATGTCCCTTAGCTGGTGTTTCTCGCCTTGTAAGTGTCTCCCCACTCTTTGGGCTCTCTCTATTTTCACCTTCACTGTCGTTGCTCTCCTTCCACTCCTTCTTCCAGATTGCGTATTCGTAGATTGTCTTGGCGAGAGTGGTTCTCTAGATCCTCTTGTTTTAATTGCGTTGCTGTCAGCTGAGTCTGGAGATCCCGCGTCATGGCTGAAATATGTTCCGATCTCTGTTCGAGTTCCGCATTTTTAGTCTCCATGTCCAGCCCCCTCGTGCCCACCGAATTGACGTCTTGTTGCAGGGAGGTGAGTCTGCCACTTAAGTACGCCCTCAGAGCATCTAGGGCCATATGTAGGAAGCCTAATTGCGGTCGCAAATGCTGAAATTCGCAGAATTTCAGCATTTGCGATTGCAATTAGGGCAGTGTGCTATGTAGCACACAAAAACCCACATGCAAAATAAGGAATCGCAAAATGTGCGATTCCTTATTTTGCAATTGTATTTAAGGAATCTCAAATTGCGAATCCTTAAATGCAATGTAGGAAGCACCCAAGTTGTGCGAATTTTGGCTTGAGGAATCGCAAAATACCACCAACTTCAGGTTGGTGGTAATTTGCAATTTCTATGAAAAATGCACTTTTTGGCATTTTTCAAAGTGCCATGTGGGTAACATACATGCCCTTAGGGCATGTATATGGGCCACATGTGCACACATGTTAATTTCAGGGGTGCAAAAGGGTGTCCTATTGACACCCTTGCAACCCTGAAATTGCATTCTCATTTTGCTAATTGAGAATGTCTTCCAATTCATTCCTATGGGCCTTCTACCCCATAGGAATGAATGAGAAGGTATTCCTTATTTGCGAATCTCAATTTGTTTTTCGCAAATAAGGAATAATTGGGATTCTCAAAAAAAATTGCTAATCCTACCTACATTTCATTTTGCGATTCTCTAATTGCGATTCCCAAAAAAATCGCAATTTGAGAATCGCAAAACACAAATTACCTACATACGGCCCCTAGTGATTGTGTCCAGTCAGCCTTCAGTTCGGCCCTCAATTCCTGCTTGAATGCTCTCAAAGAGGTGAGTAGGTTGTCCTTAGATAGCGCCATTCTGGTCTCTTTGCGTGCACTCTGTTGTGGTTCTGTGTTGGAGGTAGGTGCGAAGTAGGTAGACACCATGTTGCTCTGGGGATGTCTTTTGGGTGGCATGGAGTTGTAGTTGGCATGAACCGTGAGATATCTGGAGCCCGGACCTCCTGAATCGCAGATCCTGGAATGTCCTTGACACTCTCTCCAACGCTACTACCCTCTGCGGTTTTTGAGAACGTAGGGGTAACACACTTTCCCAGATGGGACCTATGCCTAGTGCCCAGTGCGCCTCTGCGTAGGAGCTCCAAAGTGCTTCCCGCTCTATCCTCAAGTTTGTGCTCGACGTATTTCACCCTTTGACACCTACCATATCTCTTACGCAAGGTGGCCCCTCTCCTCCTCAAGCGTGCACGCCCAGCTTGTTGCCGATGCGAGTTGCTCCAGGGGTTGCCTATTGGATCTCCTCACCCTTGCTAAGGGTGTGTGTTTCGAGGTGCTCCAATGGTTTGTACATTGGGGCGAGCGGGGTACACCCCTCTGCTAATGGAGGCAATATGTCTTGTATCGGGCTCCAGTGTCATCATGAGGTAGTTGTCTGCAGCGGGCGCCATGTTGGGGTCAGACACCGCTTGATTCTTTTTCACCTTAGGCGTTGGTGAGGAGTTTCTGCCGAAAGGTGAGAAAGCCTTCTTCAGTCAGCGACTCTCGCTACCGCGTTTATTGCCTCTTCAAATTGTTTGCCTTAACTCCCCGTCGAGCACACCACTCGTTTCTCCCTCTCGTGCTGTACTGCCAGGAAATGGCGGCTGTCACATCTCACGCCTCGCATTGCAGTCACTCACCAGGCAGCTGAAATTTGGGTATCTCTCCCGGTCCTCCAGGCACAGCCCGCATTCAGTTTGCTATACCTCTCGGCTGGTCCCAGGAGTCCCATTCTCCACCTCCTGCACTGCTCTGCCGTCAGCCACGGGTGAAACTCCGGCGGAAGCGGCGGCCTCTCACTCGACCCTCAATCGCTCGCCATTAACCGATCCAAACCAAGTTCCAGGCGTTGCAAAATGGATCAGAGTCGACAATGCTTTATTCCAGGTGCATTACCATACTTTTGTTAGCTTTAGCGCAATGTTGTCTGTAATTTAGTCCGTTTTGGCAGCAGAGCCGTCATGGATCACGTCCATATGGCCATCTTGGCTGGCCACGCCCCCCTTGCTCCTCACTTTTATTGGCCCTGACTCAGGGTGTCCTCGGATGCGTTCTGTAGGAACTGGGTGCCTGCAAGGCCAGCCACAAGATCGGCTAAAAGCTTACAGCTCCCCTGAACCCCTTGCCTGTCATTGACAGTGACACCCCATTTGAGTTGGTGGACATCAACATAGTGGGGCTTATGGATCAGCTGACTGCTGCAGGGCACTAGTACATCCTGGTGCTGGTGGATCATACCACAGGCTACCCAGAGACAATCCCTCTGAATTCCATGACCGCACCGGCGGTGGCGAAGGCCCTTATGGAGATTTTTACACAAGAGAAATTCCCCAGGAGGTGGTGTCTGACTAGGACACATACTTTATGCCTGCATACATGCAGGCTGTGTGGAGGGAGTTTGGGGTGCCCTTTAATTTCCCCACCCCATACCACCCCCAAACCAACAGGCTTGTGGAAAGGTTCAACAAGGTCCCAAAAGACATGAACCAAGGCCTACAAGAGGCTCTGAGGAAAAAGCGCAATGTCTTGCCATGCCTGTTATTTCCAGACTAGGAGGTCCCTCAGAAGGGAGGAGTGTTTAGCCCCTTTGAACTCCTCTTTCGGCACCTGATCAGGGGACTTCTGAGTTTGGTCAGGGAAGGCTAGGAGCAGTCTCCCAAGGGAACCTCCTGGGATGTAGCAAGCTACATGCTAGCCTTCCAGAGGCAAATGTCCAGGTTGTAGAAGTTAGCCCCCCACAACCTAGAAGCCAACCAGGATGTCATGAAGGAGTGGTGTGACAAGAACGCCACTCCAGTGGAATTAACGCTGGGACAGAAAGTGGGGGTGATGGATGTTGTGGAGCTGGGAACCCTTCAGGACCATTAGTCCAGGACCTACAAGGTGATAAAGAGAAAGGAGGAGACCACCTACCTGGTGGATCTCAAGACCCCTGGGCAGCCCCACAAGTTACTGCATGTCAATAGCCTCAAGCCACACTTTGAGAGGTCCAAGGTTACCATGCTAATGGTAACGGACAGGGAGGAGGAGGAGGAGAGTCTCAATTTCAGGAGATGGATGGGTTGGTGGAAGGAGTAATCCTATCCCCTGCCTTGACTCCTGACTAGCAGAAGGATTGTGATTGAGTATTGGGACAGTTTCCCTCGCTGTTCTCCCTTATCCCCAGGACGACCCATGACGTGTACATGGGCAACAACCTCCCTGTCAAGAGCAAATGTTACCAGTTGTTGGAAAAGGTGAGAGCTATCATCAAGGTAGAAGTGTCTAAGATGCTGGAACTGGGGATCATAGGACCCCTCAACAGCCCCTGGTCCAGTCCAGTGATACTGGTGCCAAAAGCCACCCAGGCAGGCACCACGTCTGAACAAAGGTTCTGTGTGGACTATAGCGGGATGAATTTGGTGATCTGGAAGGATGCCCATCCAATTCCACGTGCAGATGAGTTAATCGATAGGTTGGGTGCAGCCCAGTATTGAAGTACCTTCAACCTCATCTCTAGGTAGTGGCAGATCGGCCACACCAAGGAAGCCAGCGAAAAAACTGCCTTCACCACTCTAGAAGGGAATTCCCATTTCAGGGTCTTGAGAATGTTCCAGTCACTTTCCAGAGGTTGGAGAACCAGGTCCTTGCTGGCATGGAAGTCTTCTCAGCTGCTTATCTGGATGACATTGCCATCTTCAGTAACAGTTGAAGGGATCATCTCTTTCACCTCCTTGAAGCACTTCAGGCCCTACACCAAGCGTACCTGACTATCAAGGCTAGTAAATGGCAGATAGAGCAAGCATCGGTGGTGTACTTGGGACACTGGGTGGGCAGGTGTAAGGTCCCGGACTTCTCCCAGGAGTTCATTGTTTACATGGATAGTTCTGAGCAGGGTATCGGACGGGACTGTCTCAACATAATGAGGAGGGCCTAGACCAACGGGTAGCCTTCATCTCCTGAGTTAATTCCCACAGGAGCAATGGTGGAGCATGATAGAGAGGGAAGCCTTCACCCTGGTCTGAGCCCTGAAGAACTTGTGGCTGTATTTGTTTGTCATGCACTTTTTGGTTCAAACGGATAATTGACCCCTCTGATAGCTAATAAAGTTGAGGGGAGTGAATCCAAAACTGTTGAGGTGGCCCTTCTACATACAAGAGTGGAACACCGACTATGGGTCAAAAACTCCAACGTGGATGGCCTATCTAGGTTCTTCTGCCTTAGTGAGAAGGACTACCTGGATGCTGGGTAGAACCTACACAATTTCGGCTCGGAGGACCCATTTTGGACAAGATACTCGTCAGGTAGTGGTTCCTGGAACTTTTTTGCTTTTTCCACTTGGGTTTTGTTGATTCTCTTATGTGGGCCTTGGTCTTTGAGGGGTTTCCCATCGCAACTATGGTATGAAAGTGTGCATGCCCTTCCTATCCGTGTTGGGAAGTGGCACTGATTCCATGTTCTGAAACACGGGCCGGTCTGTCATTACAGACCGGTGGGTGCGCACTGGTATCTATCGTGGGTAAACTCATAAGCAACTTGACAGTGTAAGCCGCTGTGAGTGCATACCCTCACCTATGTGTCCGTGATTGCATGTGCCTCCTGCCAATGCAGGTTAGTGCATGTGCACAGACACATGCTTTGGTTAAACCTGTGTCCAGTCTGCTGTGCAGTCTCAGACAGACGCACTGACACTGTTGGTGCTGGGAACTATGTGTCCCTCCTGCCATCGCAGGTCAGGGTGCGCAATAGCGCATGTGCGCTCAGGTAGTGAGGACTACCTATTGGTATTTTCACTAACTATGAGGCCTGCTTGGCCCATAAGTTAATATGGGGAAGTGGTTGACAATACTTCGCACTACAATAGTGAATTGCAGTAGAGCAGCCTGATGATGTTTCATATCAATGGATTCGCAGTGCCAACCCCTTTCCATTGGTAAAGGGGTTTTTGGCTTAACTAGTTAAGAAATGCCACTTACAGAAGATGAATATTTCTATGCTCCAAGAGTCTCCGGGACCGTGGTGTCTGGATCTAGTTGACACTAAGGGTTGGGGAGGGAACCTGTGTAGATTCCCGAATCGACAATCATAAAGTATGGGCATCCCACAGGAACGGCAGACCTCTGCCATTTGAGGGCCAAATGGGATTGATTGAAGATAGTGGTTGTGATGCTTAGCCTCTAGGGGCTGGATCGTGGCCCCACTAAAGATTAGGATCTGCATTCCAAGGCCCCATGCTAGAAAAGCCTAGAATTTACGGAAGACATCTGTGGTTGAAAAGGGAAAACCCCCTAAACCACCCCAACTTCAAAGACACACAACAGTATAACTACAGGTGCAATCCTTCACCAAGGGGTGAGATACGCTTGTGGGGATGTGGGCCAAGAGAACCCAGACTGCATAGTGCACATTGTCAGAGGCCTCTGTTGTGCACATGAAAGATAACTGTCCAAATAGAGACTGGCTGGGCCGAGGACCTGCTGTAGGACCTGCTGTAGTGTGGCGTCCTGAAGAGTGCTCTCCAAGGGCCCGACGGCGGGCCTACTGTTCTCCTGTAGGGACATAAATGATCTCTCCAGAGAGGCCTACACCATTTACCTGTGACATCTGGAGAGTGGTGCCCTCTCAAGTGCCCACCTCGGCTATTAACTCCAAACTGGTAGCTTGGTGTGAGTAGACTTAAGAATTGTGTCTGGAGACTGGATTGCCTTGTGCAAAGTCCCAGAAATCTTGCCTGCATGTGAGGTGTGTGGTTCCCATACTGCGAGGCTATGGCACTCATAAGCGTCTAGTGGTGGTGAGCAGATTCACCGGTTGCAGGACTCCGTGTGGCCAATTTCATCGATCGTGCCGCATTTTACTTGGGCGACACGTCGCCTGGATGATCATTGCGTGCGGTGTCTGATTCACAGGATGCAAGCCTAAGATGCCCCAGAGTACTGCCTCATTCTAACTCATGTGGCTCTACTAAACTTGCGCCTCTTTGTGTGTGACCGTATTAGTCTGGTGCAACCTGCATCATTGTGCACAGGACATTGTGCCTCGTTTCCAAAGAGGTACGGAATTGGAACCCTTTGCTGTGTGTGTGACTGAAATTGCCTGGTGCAAGTCAACTCGATGTGTACTGATCATTGTGCCCCCTTACAAGTAATCCACAAATCACCTGTGCTCTACATGAGAATGGTGCGTTTTGTGCAGCCATCACTCTTGTGAGATTTACAGCATTATTTGTTTGTTAGTGAGTTCTGAAATTCCTTTCACCATGGATAGACACACACAAGAATGCCACACCATATAATGTTTAGACTTAATTAAAATCAACGTACAGATAACCAGCTAAATGTAACTATAAAAACAAACCATAGTGTTAATGAAATTAATTAATAAATAAAATATTAATAAGAACTGCAACATTGTGATGGTGTTTTAGAAATGTATTACTTGGGATTTAACCAGTTTTTGTTAACCATCATCTTCCTTCTTGCCCCAAGCTAAATATAGCAAATGTTATATGTTGTAGCTGTGCAATCAATACTTATTTGAACACACATTTATAAATTAAAAGTGCACACTCAGTGCAGAATTTGCAACTCATTGTGTTTGAAATCTGAAGTGCCTGGTGTGAGTCATCCCTACATGCACAGATGGCTTGGGCACGAACCGGATCACTGTGTACTGATCCAAGCACCTCATGCCATGGGGAGGCTCCCCTGTGTTACTCCCCATTCATTGGTTGTCCCCTTGTTGACCTTCACCATGGCGGACCATCTGCCCTCACCACACAGGGCCCCTCCCGAAGACATCTTGGCTCCAGGTAGTAGCGAGAGAGATTGACTGAGTTGAAGAAACACTTCAGAGAGAGTTCGGATGCGGGTCAAGAGACTGCATAACTCCTTTGTATTTTGAGACCTGTGGGTGAAATTGCCTAGTGGGTGCTAAGCTCTCCCTTGTTTACGTCTACCTCCTAAATTAAACTGTTACATATTCCCACATGCTTCCGAGGACCCAGATTAAGTGTGGCTTTGACCGCATGCAGCCCAGAGTGTGGAAGGCGGGGCTGGCTATCTTCCATTCGGGGGTATAGGACAATTGGGGTGAACTAGAGGGTGGAGGGAGGCTTGGGCCATGGAGTTTGCAGAGGGTGAACCAAATACCTGCTGGGTTTGAGTGGCACTTCATTAGGGTGCTGAGAGAGTATGTGTGTGTAAGAGTCTGCCAGATGGTCTGGCTGATATCTGTCGTACCACATAGTGGTGCGGAGTGAGTGTGTGTGAGTGGGAGTGATCATGTGTGGACCACGCATGTGATTCACAACACTGACCGGCAGTGCCACCTTATAAATTGACTGGTGCCAAAAGCACAATACCTTTTGACATTGGGTTTCACCTGCGTGGCTTCGGTCCGTGGTGTTGCTAAAAAGTGTTCTATGTTTTATGTATGTACATAATCTTGTTATTGTGCACCGAATAAGGGTGCTCTCTCTCAATTGGGGGGTGCATGAGTTAGCTTCGGAATTGTTTACAGTGTGCATACTAGTGAAATTATAACAGTACGAGTGTGCCTACTACTGCCAGTAATATCTCCAATTGTGCTTTATGCCCAAAAGTATATGATGGTCATGTTATAATGACTGAATATGTGTGTTGAATATAAAAAAAATTACATATATCCTGTGTGAAGTCTCTTTTGTGACGCTCAGTGCATTTATCACAAGTGGGTACTGTGCCTTTGTTTTACACATTGCTTCTGTAGTGCTCCTGACTGCTAAGTGCCATGCTACCCAGAGATGAGCACAGGTTATGTAGCTAGTATAATCACCTTCCCTTGACGGGAGTGGGAGATCTGCCTCGCGGGGGCATCACTTCAGCCAACTAGGCACTGCTGGTACCAAACGATATGTTCAGTTTCATATCGGGGAAAGAAAGCAATCACCAAATCAGATAGGCCATTGGCTAGCGGATTACTCAAGTTCATAAAAAAAGAGTCAGCTTAACTAAACCCCAAATTCGTTTCAGGAATAAAACATCATCACATATTGGATGCCGAAGATGTAAGAAGCGGCGCACCAGTTTTATTTTACCTTCTAATAACAAGCTAATTCAGGCAGAACCCAAAATTTCCTTTATTTGCAAAGTTTAGGCTTAATTGGATTGAGGCAGTTTGTAGTGGTTTTTAATAACTGTGCAATAAAGGATTATTTACTCTGCCCAAAGCTTGCTCTTGAAAAAAATGTAAAGCAAACCACAATAAAAGCCAAGCATAATCTACTTAACTTCATTGAAAACCAAATAAGAGCAGCAAAAATGCAACCTAGAAAGCTGCTCAACATCATCTCATCTAAAATTGCTGATACCTCTGGGTTTACCAAATGAAGGAAGGACTGAGTTGGCAAATATCTTCGCCAATAAGATCTATAAAATAAGGGACAACATTGCTTGAAATGTTGCAATTCTATGCCCTGTTGACCCAAATTTCAGACTAAGGGCCATATGTATCATACTTCCGTTTTGCGAATTCCAAATAGCGAATTTTAAGGAATCGCTATTTGGAATTCGCAAAACGGTATGTATGTACAAAATCGCTATATAATAGCGATTCCTTACCATTCCTAATTTGCGATTAGCTAATTGCTAATCGCAATTTACCCATTCATTTCTATGGGCCAGGAGGCCCATAGGAATGAAGGGGCAATTTGCGATTAGCAATTTGCTAATCGCAAATTAGGAATTTTTCCAAGGGTGCAGGGGTGTCTCAAAAACACCCTGCTGCACCCCTGAAAAAGACATTTGGGGGCATATGGCGCACATACATGCCCTAAGGGCATGTATGGGCGTCATATGGCACCTTTTGTTTTTTGGAAAAAAGTTTTTGGAAAAGAATTCGCAAATTACCACCAACTAGAAGTTGGTGGTAATTTGCGAATCCTTAATGGCATTTTTTGAATATTTTTTGTTTGATACATTGCATTTAAGGAATCGCAAAATTTGCGATTCCTTAAGTGCAATCGCAAAATAAGGAATAGCAAATTTTGCTATTCCTTATTTTGCATCAAACATGTTTGATACATACCATTTGTCTAATTAGCATTCGCAAAGGCCGAAATTCGCAGAATTTCGGCCTTTGCGAATGCTAATTAGCTTGATACATATGGCCCTTAAAGTGGCCACTGTTAATTGAAGAGTTTCAAACCATTGAGTTCACACACTTTAGAGGAGATTATCCAAGATTCCATAAAAAGGGCAATGTATAACCCATCCATAAAACCTACAGCCAGATTCATCAATGTCAAAATCTGCGATTTCTAAATTGCGAGCAAAAGCGAATCGCAATTTAGAAATCGCAGAATGGCATTCATGATAATTAGCGAGAAAAAAAGCGATTTGTAATCGGCCGCAATCGCCGATTGCGAATTCCCAAAAATCGCAAAAAATTCGCAGAATCGGCCGATACCCGTGTTGAAATTGCGATTTCGCAATTACCGAAATCGCAAATTGCGATATCGCTAATTGCGAGATCGCAAAAACGGGAAGTCGCATTATGAGCACTGTGATGACATCACAACCAGGAAGTAGGCAGGTTCCACCCTCATTCAGCAGTGAGAGCCTGAAGTGGAAGCAGCATTGCAAGAGCTCCCCTCCAGAGTGCCCACAGGTGAAAACCAGGAGACAGCCAAGTGCACAGCATGTCACAGGAAGCTGCAGGAGAAACTTCCACTGGAAGAAAACGGAAAATTAAATTTTCCGAGCAAGAGCTCGAATATTTGATAGAGGGAGTCTGCAAGGACCACAATCGCCTCTTTGGTAATGACTCCAGAAGGGTGCCTGAGGCCAATAAAAGGCGGATATGGGTGTGCATCCGCGCAAAAGTGAACTCTGTGGGGGTGACCCAGCGCACTGTTGATGTGATCAAAAAACGTTGGTACGACCTCAGAGGGCGGGCAAAGGAGAAGATTGCAGAGAGGCTGGGGGAGAGTGTTGCGACAGGTGGAGGGGATCCCACTGTCCCACCAAACACACCACTCGAGGACCGAGTAGAGGACACCATTAATCCGCAGGCATGTGTGGGGGTGATCCAGCTGGACTCCTCCCGACTCACCCAAGATACACAAGGTAAGTGCCATGCGACTGCGGCCCCCTGTCCCCTAACAATGTCCATGACTCCAGATCATCCCCTTTCAAACCCCAGTCATGCAGCCAAAGCACACCACAAAAGCGCTATTGCATTGTGGGAGATGTAGTCTGACCACAATTACCATCTAGCCCCATAAAGCCAGACCTGTTTAGTGAGAGTCTATCCAACAGTGAGTCAGGGAATGGTAGCCTGCATGCATGTAGGAAGATTAAATGTGGAAGAAACATGTCACTAATCAACGTCCACTTTACATCACAGGTGGCGCAGAAGTCCCCAGTTCAGACAGCGATGCCCTGCAAATTGAGGATATCACAGAGGACACTTACATCTATCCCCACAGCCAGGAACATCAGGGCAAGCTGCCGCACCAGCAGTCATTCCACCACCTGCCCCTGTGGACAGTGCCACCTCTGCGCCAACAGGCGCAGCAGTACCACAGCGCGTCACTCAACCACCAGTGGTGCTGACAACACCAGCAGCAGCACGCCGACAAACCCGACGCCCTGCGGCTGTGAGGAGCCAGTCAAGCGGACTGGTGAGGGAGCAGCGCAATAACACATCCCGCGCTGGCAGGGGAGCAAACGTGCGGCCAGGTGGGCTCTCTATTGAGCGCCGTATGCTCCATGTCCATCAAACACAATCCCGTCATCTTGCGGCTATACACTTCCAACTAAACAAGACCGCCAGGAATGTTGGTCAGATGTCTGACCGCATGAAGAGGATGACAGTTGCTATGGAGGCCAACACCCAGGCCATGTACAGCCAGTGGAACCTCTACCGGCGCAGACACCGGCAGCTGCTGACCCGCCTGTCAGCATACACGCGGTCCAATTGCATTATTGGCAACGCGACCTCCCAGCTCTCGCGACGCTCCTTGGCCATGCAGGTCCAAATGGTCCAGTGCTGTCAGGACGTCGCGAGAGCTCTGGAGCAGGTGACAACAGCAGTACAGGGCATGCAGGCAACTGGCCATGGCCAGGGGGGGGCGGGTGACGACACTAGTGAGGCTACTTCCAGCCATAGTAGCCAGTCCGTGCCACCGGTGGTAGCACCACGCCGCAGCAGCAGGCCCTCTGCTGCCTCACGGCCGAATCAGGAGGAGGATGTGGAAAGGAGGTTGGGAGCATATGCCCGGAGGCGGCATTGAACAATTGAACATTACCATGAGGGGCCATGCTGCTGCTACAAGCATGCCCTCCTCAAGAACATAGGACATATGACGAAATATGTCAATCATGTAACAGTTTGGGGAATCCCCACTTTATTGTGCTGTAACAATAACAAAGATTCTGTCTAACTTAATCTGACTCATGTCATTATTACTATTGTCATGCATGAGTGAAGTAATGGGTGTGGGGAGTGGGTGCACTAGAAATAGTTCATGCAGATTTGGTTGCGGCGCCTGTGTCCTTCTGCAGGATTCTCCCTGCGTGCGTGACGCACATGTGCAGGTGGTCGGTTGTCCCCTTCCGACTCACTGCCAGAGATGTCTACAGGTATCCTGCGCTTGGTAGCAATGTTGTGGAGGATTGCACACACGGCCACGATGCGGCAGCAGACCTCTGGCTCGTATTTGATGGCCCCACCAGTCTTGTGCAGTATGCGGAATCTGCTCTTCAAAAGGCCAAATGTCCTCTCAATGCAATTTCTTGTGCGTATGTGTGCAGCATTGTAACGCCGTTGCTGTGGTGTTGCAGGGTTGAGGTATGGGGTGAGGAGGTACTCACGGAGAGCGTAGCCGCTGTCACCTGTATGATAGGAGCAGAGGGTGAGTGCCTGTTCTGCGCAGCTACATTATCACAGTGTACTATTCTGGGTCATGTGTACTTACCTAGTAGGTGTCCTTCCCCAAAGTCTCCCCTGGCCAGTCGTGTATGAATGCCGCTGTGCCGGAATATGAAGGAGTCATGTGTGCTCCCCGGGTACTGTGCCACTATGTCCGTGATGATTGTCTCAGCATTGCACACCATCTGGATATTGAGAGAGTGGTAGGACTTGCGGTTGCGATACATGTATTCCGTTTGTGCTGGTGGGCAGATGTGGATGTGGGTATAGTCAATGCATCCTATTATATGTGGAAATTGTGCTACGTTGTAAAATTGTAGCTTGGTGTCATTCTAGTCCTGTTGGCTGGTGGGGAATAAGATGTAGTGGTGTAGCCGGGTCAGCATTGCATCCAGGAAACTCCTTAGGCAGCGGGACATGGTGGGCTGGGATATCCCCCCTGCAACAGCGACTATCCCCTGGAAGCTTCCGGAGGCCAGAAGGTGCAGGCTGCACAATACCTGGACATGTGTGGGCACGGCATTGGTCCTCCTTGTTGGGTGCTGCATCAGGGGGTCTAGGTCCCGGATCAGCTTGATGATCATTGCCCCATTCAGGCGGTACTTAGCGTAAATTTGCTCCCTGGTTTGGCCCAGAAGGGTGACCCGCTAGCGGAATATCCGCTCCTGGATCCTACGTCTGTTCCGTGCTGCTCGCTGTAGCCTTCGCCACCTGACCACCATGTAGAGTCCTGGCATTGTGAGAGTCCTCATGCTCCAGCTGCATGTCCTTAAGTGTGTTTGGTCAGGCCTGCACCTGTTGGTAGTTTGTTAACGTTTTTTTGAATATTTTTTTTTCCTTACTGGTTACCACCTGGTTTGGGTTCTCCTTAAATTGCGCGTCGCAAATAGCGATTTTTGGGTTTTTCGCTTTTAGCGATTTTCCATGAATAGCGATTGCGATTATTTAGCGACTTGGCAAATTAATTAGCAGAATCCATGGTTTCTCGCAATTTCAGATTCGCAAATGGCCTTCTTCCAGGATTCTGCGAATTTATTTGCGAACTCGCAATTTTTCTTTTGCGAATTCGCTTTTTTGGTAATTTCACTATCATGAATTCCTTTTATTCAAATTGCGATTGCAATTGCTAAATCGCAGGTATTGCGATCGCAATTTGGCTTCATGAATCTAGCTGCTAATTCTTACCCTGATATCGATGACATGCAATATCACTGGCCTGACCGACGCTGACGAAATGATAAACTAAATAATCAATGAAAACAATTGCCCAAGAGCTACCAGAGTGGAATCAGAGCAGGCCACAGTACTAAAACCACGGTCTTCAGAACATACATGATGCCTACCAGATGCTGTGTAAGGACTAAGTAAGGGCAAAACAGCTATGAACAGCTTTTGATACTCGTGACCATAACATATTACTCACCAATATTGGGTCTAAATTTCCAAAACATAGAGTGAGAAAAACAGAATTTCGAAATTGAAAATTGGAGAAAAAAGTTTTGAAAACCTAGTTAGAAAAAATGCAGTTAGTCTTAAAGCATTAAAACATTTAAAAGGGGTACAGCATGAGTAAGTTAAGGTTAGGGATAGACTGAAGGTGTGGACTGAATTATGCTTGGTGATAGGATTAAGGTTAAAGATGAGCGAAGGGTAAGAGGCAGGGTTAGAATAATGGCTAATGTCAGGGCTAGGAATAGATTTATGGTGTACCCTATACCAGGCTTAAAGCTAGAGACGAGGTACGGGTAAGAGGTAATGTTAGAATCATGGCTGGGGGGGAGTGGCTTGCGCTCAAGGAGAATGGCGGCGGTCCCGTGACTCTCTTGCGGAGGCGAGAACTTGGCTGGGCAAACTCAGCGCATTTTGGTACGCACCTGCTCCAAAATGTAGGTAGTGCAGTGCAAACTTCCAAGGAGCCAGAGGACCCCTTCATTGGATTTTTTCCTGTCCGGAAGACAGAATTGTGGCACAGGCGCTTCGGGAAGCAGCTCCGACGAGCTCACGTCCGCCATTTTGTTGCTTCTGGCGCCGCTGACTGAGTTTTTTCTCCAATGCAGTGCCTCACAGCCACGACTCACTCTTTGTCTTAGAGCTACTTTGGAGGTCCTCGTGTTATTACAGGTACTTTCTTCACTGCTTTTAGTCAGGCTGGCCGTTTCACCTTCATGATTGTGCTATACCTCGACCATGCCGCAGCGTGAGCCCACCATTTTGTATGCCTTTTGAATGCAGTTTCTTGTTCCTGTGATGCTCTCTGCTTCATCATTGTGGTAAATAGCCTCTGAATATTGGCACTCTTCGGCTGTAAAGTTACCCTGCTCTTCTCTTGTTAGGCTTCTATGGATTTGCGCTCTGTCACAAAATAAGCGCTGGAGCAACATTTCTCTCAAGAATTTGACTGAACTTCTCTCATATTGCATTCTACTCCTTATGGGACGACACTTGGCTTAATGAGTGTCTTATTCTTGTTATTCTTGTCATGTTGCATCTTTGACCTGCGTTGACTACATTGTTTATATATGCCAATCTTACCTAAATGTATGTAATGGTTATGTTATGTTTTTACAGGCGCTTATTGTTTTCTCTGCATTAATGGTATTACACTCCTGATAGCAGAGCCACTTATCTTATTATTTGAGTTCAATGTTTTGCTTGCCGATATTACAGAGTTCTTTTCCCTATGTAGTACAATTTGGCATGTAATGTTTCTTCTTTGACCTGCGCTGACTACACTGTTTATATATGCCACTCTTACCTAAATGTATGTAATGGTTATATTATGTTTCTACAGGCGCTTACTGTTCCCTCTGTATTAATGGTATTACACTCCTGATAGCAAAGCCACTTCTCTCATTATTTGAGTTCAATGTTTTGCTTGCCTATATTACAGAGTTCTTTTCCCTATGTAATACAATTTGGCATGTAATTTCTGATATTCTGTGCTTATGGATAGTTCTTTTCAGGTTTATGGGCAGAGTACCTAAAACTTTACCTCTATCTACACCCATACCTCGGAGGTTCTTGGTTCCTATTAGCTCACATTATAACTGCTTATCCATGGAGGACTCAGCTGTTTCCTCTCCTAAAGGTGCAATGTCTTCCCATAATGCCCTAGGCTCTAATGTTACCAAGGCATCGACAAAAAGATTGAAAAAAGATCCTCCTTCTCCACCTAAGCAATCTACTTCTGTTACAATGGATCTGTTATTAGAAGAGATCAGAGCCTTGCGCCCATTTATGGAAGAGACTAATTATATGCTTCAGATGTTTTCTGACAAATGGTCAACAATGGTCACGAATATTTTACTATTAATCAAACAGACGGCATGTCCTTTCAGGTTGTTTGGGCTGCTTTTAAAGCTTCTGCTAGAGACTTTATTATTGCTTTGTTTCTAGTAAACGCAAAAAGGCACAGCAGACCACCAATACCTTATTGGCTAAAATTAAGAAACTGGAACACTCCTATTATTCCTCCAAATCAAAGACCTGCTTGTCTGATCTCCTAAAACCCAAATTTCAATTTAATCAGGATACCACTAATAACGCTTCAAATTATTTACTCAAATCCAGTGCAAAATGTTATGGTGGACAGAATAAAGCTGGACAACTGTTAGCCAATTATTTAAAAGTTAAACAGAACAAACTCAATATAGAATCTATCTTTAGTTACGATAATTCATTAAAATTTAAGGATGAGGAGATTTTAACCGAATTCCTTTAATTTTTATAAAACATTGTACACATCTTAATCCCTTTCTTCTGAGCATTCTATTTCTCAATTTCTCTCCAAAATTGATTATCCTTCTGATACATGCCCGGATCTTTCTCTTTTAGAATCTGATATTACACAGAAAGAACTCCATGCTGCCTTAAAACGTCTCAAAATGGATAAGGCCCCTGGTCCAGATGGTCTCACTGTAGAATTTTTTTACCCATTTTGCTTCTTTATTGATTCCCAAATTGCATACCCTTATACTTTCCTTTTTAAAGTCTGGAGCTTCTGCTGGATCTTTCTCCGATGCTCTTATCTGCCTCATTCCTAAAGATGGTAATGATCCTCAACATTGCAAAAATTATCGACCCATTTCTTTAGTCAATATAGACTATAAGATTTTTTAAAAAGCTTTGGCATCACGGTTGGAGTCTTTTATGCCTGAGCTATTGGGATCTGAACAAACTGGTTTCGTTAAAGGGAGACTTATCACAGACAACAAACGCTTATTTTTTTATATCCTCTCTAAGGCCTCACATGTTCCCCATTCTCTGGCAGCCATTGCTTTGGATGCAGAAAAAGCATTCAATAGAGTTGAATGGTCTTACCTCTTTCGCACACTTCAGTGGTTTGGTTTTGGTCCAAAAATCAGGGCTCTAATTTCTATTTTATATTCTAATCCAAGAGCGGCCGTTACAGCAAATGGTGGAATGTCTTCCTATTTCAACCTTGCTAGGGGAGTTTGACAAGGATGTCCCCTTTCCCCATTTCTTTTTAATATTGCCTTAGAATCTTTTTTACGTCGGATTCGTCAAAATGTTAATATCCATGGCTTCAACTTTAAGGAGACTAATATTAAAATGGCAGCATATGCCGATGATGTGCTTTTATTTTTATCACAACCTCAGGCTTCTCTCCCTGCCCTTCTAGAAGAAGTGGAATCCTTTGCATCTGTTTCTGGGTACAAATTGAATAAAGACAAGTGTGAAATTTTACCCTTGACAAAATATACTTTTAGTGCTGATTTTGCTATCTCTGGCTTTACCTGGAGGCCCCAATTTTTTACATATTTAGGTCTACACTTTACCTCTTCCGTAGCAGGGACAGTGTCACGATACATGGATAATTGCGTACGAAGATTATCTTCTTTAACAACAAAATGGCACCCCTTGAATTTGTCCTGGTGGGGTCGTCTGGATACCATAAAAATGATGCTCTCCCCCATAGTCCTTTATACAATTTCTAATATTCCATTTGCAATTCCTCCTAAATATTTTTAAAAAATTAATTCCATGTTATCTTCTTTGTTATGGGGAAATAAGAAATCTCTTATGTCCATTCACAAACTGATTCGCCCAAAGTCGGAGAGTGGGACGAACTTTCCGGATTTCCCTCTCTATCATAAATCCTTCATATTAACACAATCGTCACACTGGCTCTCTGATCCTTCCGTGCCTTGTCCTCTTTTGGACTACATTAGAACGATCTTTTATTTCTCCTTTTTCTTTCCAGGAATATTTATCCTTTACACGTAAACCGCAATCTGTTTCCACCCTCATTCTTAAACATACTTCTAAACTTCTCCAAACACCTACTCTGTACTCTTTTCTAAACTCTCCTATATGGCGTAATTTACACATTTTAATTAATAACAAACCTTTATTTTGGAGATCCTGGAGACATCGAGGGCTGATTTGGGTGCATCAATTATATAATCGGGATTTGATTATATCCTTTGCATTAGCTCGCTCTATATTTGGCTTCCCCTCCTCTTTTTGTTATAAATATTCTGTTAACAAAAGCCATTCAGTCCGCTCACTTACAACACATGTCATTTTCTTTCAACAGCTCTCCTGAATCTGTGCGCACAGATAAATTACGTTCCCTATTACTATGTGAGTCCAAAGCTTCCACTATATATAACTTTTTACATACTTTACCTATACCAAGGGACAAAATTAAGACTGAATTACTGTGGGAAAACTAATTGAATTCTTCCTGGGCTGTAGACTTCTGGGATCAAATTTGGCTTAAACTTAGGAAATCTTCTAGGGCCGCCAACACAACACAAACACTCTTTTTTATATATAACAGACTCCTATTCTCCTCTCTTGTTCTCAATACATATCACTCTGATATTTCACATAACTGTTGGTCTTGCTCTTTACCATATGCTGATTTATTCCATTTGCTCTTTACATGCAAGTTTGTTCAAACTTTTTGGAAAAAGGTGTGGACACAACCTAATTTGATTTTTCACTCCAACTATCCTTTCTCCACTTTACATATGTTTTTAGGCAGCTTATCTCCTATTTGGAACCGTTCTGATACTAATGTAAGGATAGTTGATCTACTATTGGCAGTAGCCTTCCAACAAATTACGAAGAACTGGAAGGATTTTACTAAGCTTTCATACCAAGCATGGTGGTATGCTGTCTGCTACAATCATAGGCTAGACACCACATTTGTATACCCATCAAATTTGGCATCCAAACGCTTAGACTTGTGGGCACCAGTTATTTTATTCATTAATGCTAGTGCTAAATGCTCTGTTAACCCTACTCCTCTGCAGCAAGAAGTTACTATACCTCCATGACTTCCTTTATGTTAATTTATAGTTCTATTTGTAATTCCTTTTATATGATATAACTATTTTGATTGTATTTGTAACCTTTGATTGTTTTTTTTTATATCTTGGACATTTTTTCTAATCCAACTGGTACATTAATCTTATTACTTTCATTGTTTTTTATATTGTGCACATTATTGTAATTCTTTATTCTAATAAACTTTTTTCTGAACTTGAAAAAAAAAATCATGGCTACTTTTCAGGTTAGGATTGAATAGACTTACAAAGTGGGCAATACTATGCTTAGTGATAGGGTTGAGGCTGAGCACTGACATATTGTTAAAATAAATGATACTTTCTCATACTCTAGAACAAAACCTTTTATTGTATACATGCCCTCATCATGTTAAATCTATACCTGGAGCCGCTTGTAGACTTTTTAAAATCTCTGTCAGGTACAAGGGAGGGACCATTAATCCATGTCACTATGATAATGTCTTTTGTAAAGGATGAGCTGTGTCAGCACTTTATAGACTGGGTATAGCTGCCGTTTCCGTTTTAATACAGTCTAATTTTAGAAAACGTAGTAATACTTCTAACATTTTTTTAAACTTGGTCTTTGGTACCACAAATACAAGGATCATGCCAAGAGTTACTTATCTACCTTCTAACGCTCACATTAGGGAATAACAATTCTAAATATAAAACTGTGTGACTGTACATCAATTAAAAGTAAATGGAATGTAGTTTTTTTTACATATATACTAGCAGCCCGTCCCGACGTTGTCCGGGTATGAATTGCTGCCGGCCAGTAGTATATTGTTTTGTAGGACTTCGTTTTGATAGCATTTCTTATCTGTGACAGGCCTGTGAAACGCTCTGATTCACAGTGCACTGCTGATGCACTTAAGAGTGCGCGTTCAGTAGTGTGTGAACTCGAGTTTCCCTACTTTATTTTTCCTTGCAATATTATATAGCGCGAACTCGACAACATGGCATGAGCACAATTTACATTACAGAAGAACACATTCATTTGTGGTAGGCACGGGGAGACAAAGCGATATGCCTGGAATCACAGGATGTTGAGCTGATGCCGAGATTCGAACGTAGCTGCCCAGCTCTAAAGTTCGCAATTCTAGACTTGTGGCGGGAGGTGTGTCTAAAAGTGTATGTCGGTGCTGGCCATCAATGAGAGAGACCTGTGCATTTTTCAAATCGGTTGTGAAAAAATATGAGTATGTTGCTGGAGATGTGGGCCGCCGTGCCACCAATGTACTTACCGGGGGAGGGTAAACACCCATTTTTCCGCAACTTTCTTTCTGCATACCATCACTCCGCATACTTTCATTACGAAAGTACCATGACTCCGCAATGCCATTATAACGCATGGCATTACATTTTATATGCTTTTACCACGCATACATATACAACGAAATTCGTTGTAAATGCATGAATGGTAAAAGCATGTTTTTTTAAATGTTTGGATAAGGTAAGTATGGGTATAGGGGTATATGTTTTGGGGTACTGAGGTATATGTTTTGGGGTGTTTGGGTATTTTAAGGGTTCAGATATAGTTTTGGGTTATGGGTAGAGGGGTAGTTTTAGGATTTAGGGATAGGTTTGGGTTTTGGGGTATAGGGGTATTTTTAGGATTCAGGGGTAGGTTTGGGTTTTGGGGTACAGAGGTATTTTAAGGGTTCAGGGCTAGGTTTGGGTTTTGGGGTACAGGGGTATTTTAAGGGTTCAGGGCTAGGTTTGGGTTTTGGGGTACAGGGGTATTTTAGGGTTCAGGGGTAGGTTTGGGTTTTGGGGTACAGGGGTATTTTTAGGGTTCAGGGCTAGGTTTGGGTTTTGGGGTACAGGGTATTTTTAGGGTTCAGGGGTAGGTTTGGGTTTTGAGGTACAGGGGTATTTATAGGGTTCAGGGCTAGGTTTGGGTTTTGGGGTACAGGGGTATTTTTAGGGTTTAGGGGTAGGTTTGGGTTTTGGGGTACAGGGTATATTTATAGGGTTAATATGGGTTAGTGTTTAAGGGTGTTGGGGTATTTTAAGGAGTAAGGGTGGGTTATGATTATGGGGTGCAGGGGTATTTAAAGAGAGCAGGCTGGACACCCGGAGCTGGAATGTACAGAACCTGGGAAGAAAAAACAATGAAATATTGGGCACAACGCTTTCTTTTTTTTTCCGTAATCCCGTGCCCCGCACACGCCCACGCCCCCAGCACACACCCCCCAGCACATTATATGAGACATGGCACGAAGGGCGGAACGTACCACACGCCCCCAGCGTTTGTCATGCCCCCAGCACAACGCAGACACGCCCACAAGGGACTACTTTGCTGGCACGGTTCTTTTACCTTTTAAATGTATATGGTGGGCGTCTGCATAGCCTATGTCCTTCTGCTGCAACTGCCCTTTTCAACGCTGTATTGGGTGTTGTGATTGGTGCTGTGGTTCCTGAGATTACCCGCCTCAAAGGTTTGGGCTCTCTCTTTATTATATTAGTATGGATTTTCTTTATGGTAGCAAAAAGTCGGGGTGTAATTTGTGACCACTTTATGCGATGATTGTTTTGATACAGCTTACCCTTTGTTCCAAGCTAAAAAGTTTTGTCACTTACCATTGCTGCATAATTGTGCTGGAATAGCACCCCAAAATATGGTGGGTTAAAGAGAGTGTATGTAAATTCCTGCCATTGGTCGAACCTATATTTTCATTCCGTGTGCTGCACTGTTAGTGCCAAATTTTAGCATTCCCAAAAGGCTCACTTTCTCTCACATGCAAATCCTTAAGTTATGCTATGTTGGTTTTTGTTAATATGTAAAGAATGTATGTGTTACAAAGAGTATTCACTTCAGTACCCATTCTACATTGTCTGGAGGCAGGCTATAGACAGGAAACCTTTAATTAATCCTTCACCTCCTCGCATTACGCACTATTTTATATGTTCTAAGCTTCTCTTAAAGAGAGAGCACACACAGAATGAAAAAACATGAGGTTCTCTCTGCCTTATGAAAGAATATCTCGTTTTATAAAAGACTTAAATAAATTAATGTGCCAGCATACTCTGCGTATTTTTTATGACGTGCTCAAACTACTCCTCTGCTGATGGGTTATAGATTACGAGGATAGGTAAATTCAGGTTAGGTTTAATATTAGAATTATGCTATGGTTGTTATATTTGGGTACGGTTATCGTTAGATTAGGTTAAGATACATTATGTCAAGTATATATTAATTTTTTCAGCGCTTATATTGCACGGATGTAATGTAATCGCAGAAGAAGTCAAGGCGCTTTACAAATTGGTAGATTTGCACTTTTCATACATTGCAAGAGTACATACAATCAGAAATGTATATTTGTATTGCAGAAACAGGTTATAATCACAGAAGGAGCTGTAGATTGTTTTAAAAAATGTAGAGTCTTAATTGGACCGTGGGATATCCGACAAAAAGCTGCGGGTGTTGTGGCCGTTCTCTGTAGAAAGACCCCCCCCCCCCCCCCAGGATTTTCTGACCTGCGATCGCAAATTCTGTGGCATACAAACAAAGGGGCTCATTTATGAGCCATTGAGACACTTTTGCGCTGCAGTTGCATCACTGTTGCTCCCTATTTATAAAGTGACGCATTTAAGCAGATGCGTCACTTTGTAAACCCCTGCGCTACATTTTATCTGCGTCAGGTATAATGTATGCAGGGTGGGCATCCAAGCCTCGTACAAGTGGCACATCACCTGTTCCTCAGCCTGTAATTTCCCCGGATGATTTCCACACCTTCTTCCCTTGGGACTGGATGTATTGCAGTTAGCGCGGGGACACACAGCTTTGTGCAGCCAGGCGCTTTACAAATGGCATATTATTATTATTATTATTATTTCAGTGCGCCACTTCTAGGATGCTACTGCGTTAATATCTTACACCTGCCTCATGGCCGGTGCAAGACTCACGCATACCCTTTCACATGGGGCTTGCCCCATGTGAAAGGAACATTGCTGGAGTTGCATTACGCTTCCGAAACAACTCCAGCAATGCATCAGTTTTGCGCTGATAGATACATCAGTAATACTGACGTATCTGTCATTTCTTGCGACATAATGCGTCATACAGTAAATATGGTGCATCCATTATGTTGTAAGGAGCGCGCACTGAGAAGTGATCCATCGCTGTTTTCATGCAGCGAAGCGTCACCTCATAAATAAGGCCCACAATTTGCAATTCCAAACATCAAAATTTCCGTTATTTTTGCAGTACACAGAAAATGTGCCTGCCACAAAAATACCACTCGTGCTTGGTCTGTTATTCCTATAACAGCTGCACTGTGCCTATTCCGGGACCAGTACAATACTTGTGTATCTGAATCACCAAACACAGCCAACAGTCATTGTATTTTGTGGTGGTTGTTGGCCGCAGTTTTATAACTCATTACATGCGCTCCTCCAGGAAACTGCTCCTGACAGTTCCCCGCATACGAAGAGCCAAGTGGGGTGGCAGGGCCTTCTCCACCCTGGCCCCTAAATGGTGGAATGATCTTTCTCTGGATCTCAGGTCCCTACCCTCCCTACAGAAATTCCGTAGTGCCCTTAAAACTCGCCTCTTCCTGCAAGCCTATGTGTAAGGATGCATGTTTCCATTTTTAGATGTTATTGTTAGGCGCCTTGATACCTGCGGGTAATTGTTTTGCGCATTATAAATTTTTTATCAATCAATCAATCATGCATCATATTTGTACAACTCCCTTGGACACCTTCTTGGGGCTGGGGTCATAAATCATCATACATTATCGCAAATTGGGTATCGCTCAGTGTTATTTGGACATCATAAATCAGGGGTCATAAATCATCGGGTATCGTAAACCATTCTGCCGCAACCGGACATTATTTTGTTGTCATAAATCACTCTGCCTGATCATCATAAATCAGCAGCCATAAATCATGGTCATAAATCATTGGAATGGCATTAATCATTCTGTCACAAATTTGTCATCATTCTGTTGTCATAAATCATTCTGCATGAACATCATAAGTCATCAGCTATAAATCATCGGCTGGACATAAATCACTGGTTTGTCTTTTGCTCATTTGCATCTCTTAGGGTCGTAAATAAGTATGGGCGAAATTTGCGAAAGTGAATTCGCGGTCCGCGATATCCGTGAATTTGCAAATGTTTTTTTTTGCGTGTTCGCGGGGCTTTTTGCCTGTTCGCGGGCCTTTTTGTGTGTTCGCGGGGCTTTTTGCGTGTTCGCGGGATTTTTTAAGCGCGGCTAACGCGAGGTTACCCATGCGGTCGTACATGGGTTAGTTGCATGCTGGCGTTGTGCAATTGCGTGTTCGCGTCCGTTTTTGCGTGCTCGCGGTCAAAAAGTCTCGCGAACAAGCAAAAAAATCCGCAAGCTTGCGAATTGCGAATTTTATGACAAATTTGCGCAATTCGCGGAACGCAAATTTGTCAAAAATGCGCAAATTATGCGAGCGGAACGGATTTTACGCCCATGCTTAGTCGTAATTCACCCTGATAGCTCGTAGATTGTTCTTTGTTGTTTTCCACGCCCCTTTGCTTGTGGGGGGTAGCCTTTCCCTGGAGATAGGCCCCAGCTCGCCACCATGCTAGTCTCTTTTGTGCCCTGCCGTCTGGCAAGGGCTGGGCTGCGAGTGCCATCTCTGTTTGCGACCCCGATTTTTGACAGGCATACTCACCCAGCCGTGAGGCATCCCAGAGTGAGTGACCCTCCTTCTACACACCGCCCTGTCGGTGTGTTTCCATAACCAAACCAAATACACCTTTTGTTTCCGCCATTTTTGGTTGGATTTGCGCTCTGTTTGTGCTCTCTTTGTGTGGGGGTAGCTTCTTCCCGGAGTTAGGCTCCCAACTCGCTACCTTGTTAGACACTTTTGTGCCGTGCCGTCCGGTGTGCGCTGGGCTGCGAGTGCTGTCTCTTTTTGCTGCCCCCTTTTTTTAGACCACTACACTCAGCTGTGAGGCATCCTAAAGTGAGTGGCACCACTTCACCCAGCCGTGAGGTATCCTAAAGTGAGTGGCCCTACTCCCACACACCGCCCGTCGGTGTGTCTCAATAGCCATCCATTGTACCATTAGTTCCTTTTGTCTCTGTCAGCACTGTGACGCTGCTGCTGTAGGTGTGGGTGGGTGGGACTCGAAAATCGTTGGTACCACTCCCCCAGCTCCCTGGTGTGAAGGTGAGATACCCAGGGGGAGTGTCGACTTATATTCCCCTCCCCTTCCTCTCTTCCCTTTGTTCTTGGAAGGGGGAGAGGGCCTCAGGCGCATTTCGCCACGCATCTTTTCCAGGCGGCGCAAACCAGCACCAACCAGAACAGGTCCTTTGTGGGTTCTGGCGACCGGTATGGCGCCGGCCACTCGAGGCCCCCTTCAGGGGTGGACTTTGCTAGAGACTCTGACAACTCATTGCCTGTGGCCTGACAGTGTCCTGCGGCACCAAGCCTCCGAACAGGAGGGTGTCTGATGCCAGAGTGCATATCTAAATTTGAAGATTCTGCTTTCTGTGGCATTTGTCAACCACTATTCCAAAGGTGTACAAGGCAGCAGGGGGTGAATGGAGTTTGCAGGGACACAGCAGACTTGGGAATGGAGGTCAAAGTGGATGAGGATGCATCGGCGGTTCCTCTGTTATGGCGGAGGAGCATCGCCCCCACCCCGCCCGCTGAGAGCCAGCAGAGGGAAACGTGGAAACTAAAACCATTTTGTTATCATTTTTTTTTCTTACAGTGCTGGATCCAGCTGAATCTAGGGGTGTTTTGGGCCATGATGACAGCAGGGGGAGGAGGAGTAGGGTAGATTGTAAGTGTGCATGTCGGTTTGGCCGGGTGTCTAAGGATGGCCAAATCGACATACGCACTTAGATCTCTCCACCAGATCTGAGCTGCACAACTGGGTGGAGAAGAGGCACTAAACCAGAACTCTCAGGCCAATCACGCCGCTGCTCTTATACTGGTAAATAGCATTGCCAGCATAACAGCAGTCTCTTGATTGGTGTCTGGAAGCCTGTGAAGTGTGCACCAGCCTGTGGGGAATTGGTAGTTGGGACTGGAACAGAAGAACACTGAGACAGCAGCGGGCAGCAGCAGGTAAGTACTATTTTATTTTAGGTGTTATTTACCCCCACCCAAACTCACCACTTCTATTAATAGCAGCTGCCACTGGCGAGGAGAGGGGCGCAATGAGTGTCCTGGGGTCCACAGCAGAGAAGAGTCATAGGAGGTGGTACGCTGATGTAGAGGAGAGTATGTAGTAGTATGGCCTGATCTGCCAACTTTGGAACTGGGTAACAAGGTTTGAGTATCAGCGTCAGCTCAACATCCTGTGATTCTGTGCAAATCACTCAGTCTACCTGTGCCTTAAAAAATGGAAGTCACCTTGTGTAATGTAACTAGTAATCATGTAATGCGTTCCATTATGGGTCAAGATGGTACTGTATAAAACTGTAAAAAAAAAACAGTCAAGGGTCAGCACCAGGTGTTGGGTGCCACAAAACAAAGTGCAGTATGTGCATTATGTGACACCCCTGAAAGGTTTAGTTCTTTTAGCATCAGGAGTTATTTAATAGAATATTTACAGTGCTCAATTTGTAATAAAATGAGTGCCGGGTGGCCACTAGAGCTGGCACCACTGATTGCCCCTGCCAGCACTGCCAAAACAAAACTATTAACCACCACACTCCTAAAAGTGTGACAAGTCAGACTATACCTGTCCTCAAAAGCTATTTGAATCTCTTGGACGGCAGGTATTAGTAATTTTTAATGTATAATTATTAATAAACATCTGTTGTTGGGCTCATTTCTAAATTAGACACCATTTGTCAGACTGTCATATGTACCAGTGTTGACAATTAAGAGCTGGTACTGAGCACCGGAAACCAGCGGCTCAAATTAATCATTGTGAATGCCTTTGCGTGTTTAAAGTTGGGGTGTCAGCTGCTCCCTGTCGCTGAGCTGTCGAGTCCTATTGTGGGCAACACCGTCTGAATAAAGGCTTTAACCAGTCACCTGCCTGTGGTCACTTCTTTCAACATGTGGCGACGAGGATCTGGCAGAAGGGGAGGGAGGGAGCCTGGGGTTAGGTAAGCAGAGAGCTTGATGCAGCTGTTAGCACAAGAGGAGGAACTTGTGCATTTACAAGGGATTAACAGGCAGGCGATAGAGGAATTTAACACCTCCACCATCCAGCTAGTCTGTTGTTCAACCTTTTATTGACACAGCGCAGACCCCCAAAAAGAGGACCAGCCTCATTTTTTTAATTGATAATTTTTACAGGCACTTTTGCAAAAAGTCCTGGATTTTTACAAAAGTAACATTTTCCAATTTTTTTCTAATCACAAAATTGCGATATCATGGTGAGATGCGGGGGAGCCTGCTAGAGTACCCGGAAGACCTATGCATTTTAGCTTGATCGACCAGGATATATCATATCCCTCACTTTTTGGGGGCAAACTCTATAAGGCCCTGGTGTGCATTAGTTGTAGAACGTGAGGCAAACAACTATAGATGGCCTTGTGCAGGAGAGGAAATATTAGTAAGTACTGTAAGAAGGGATTATCATTATTGAAACAAATAGGGCCTTTGGGATATAGATGGAATGTGGAGAAGCAAGTGAAATCACAGGAATGGCGAGGGGCGACAGACGGGCCTTTGACATAGTGTTGATGTATGAGTGAATTTAATTGATTGTCTACCAAACAGCCTATGCCCAGAAGATGCCTTCTTCATGGAGCTGAACTTTCAGTGCTACCATTAGGATCAACTGTCTAATGAATATTAATTAGGCAGGTCACTATTTGCGATCCTCTGTGTTTGGGGAACATTCACTACAACGCAGTCATTACATTGCACTGCTTTTACAACGCAGCTGGTAAAACGCAACTGCCTTTATATTACATACCATTACAATGCATGTCATTACAACGCATGTCAATACAAAACATGCCATTACAACACATACCATTACAACAAATGCCAGTACAACGCATTATAAGGTAAGTAATGGAGATTTTTTAGTTTTAGGGTGGGTATGGGTTTTGGGGAAGATGGGAATAGTATTTTCTACCCCTACACTATCCAACACGTTCCCTACCGTTGCACTCAATGGAGTAGGAATAGTAATTTTTACACACAATAAACAAAAGATATCCTGCAGTCGACAATTAACAAGACAAAAAAGAGACTGTGCAAAACCATATACTGAAAAGCCAAAAATACGCAAAATTTGTGCGGATTCCCATCACTCACCGAGCCCGGTGACATGCTTCATCATCTGGGTCTCCTTTTTAGGGCTACAACCCCACCCTAATGATGGAGGAGCCCAAGGATGTTTTCGGGTATGGTATCTGGCACATCTATCTGTTTTGAAGCATGTGCATTTTAACCATCTAAAGTGTGACTACAAATTCTGGTCAATGAGTAATTTGTTATACAGTATCATTTTACAAAGAATGATATATGACCACATTATTGGAAGTGGTCCATTCATTGCTTTAGTAATGAGAGGTTTTTGTTAAAGAAAGGATAGGGTTTCACTCTGCAAATGGGCATTGGTTGTGTTTTACGTGTAGAAGAGCCTATACACCAGACTTAAATAGGATTGGTTGTTTTGTCTCTTTTAGAGCGGTGCCTCCTACTGTCCTGAGCTGTTGCCAGGTGGGGTGAGGTTTTTCCTCCAATCTCTTGAGGTAAGACTCATTGGAGTGGGTTGCAGATTTTCTGCACACATATGATGGCTTATTTACGCTACATTTATTTGTTCTAGACAATTATAGACTGTGCGCCAAACTGTTTATATGCACCTCTTATATTTCTTTTAAATTTGTCCAAGGGGCGCGAGGAACGGAATCTGTGAGGAATCAAGCTCGCAGTGTATCCTTTCACTTTTCATTTTGATCACATCACTTTATTGCAGTAGCCTTTTATATCCAAGAGGTCCTGATGAAAGCACTAGGTTATTTTTTTACCTATAGGTGCTGAAACATGTCGACCGATTCTTGTTAAAGGACGAATATTTGTTGAAATCCGTCCCTGCACTGTTTTTAATATTTGTTCAGGATCAGACAAGAATAAAAATCATAGTCTGATTCTGCATCAATTTTAAACTCACACCAAGTAAATTTTTTGCACTGCACTCATTTCCCATACTTGTTGTTTACTATACTCGCTCACATCTGCCAGATACCATACCCGAAAACATCCTTGGGCTCCTCCATCATTAGGGTGGAGTTGTAGCCCTAAAAAGGAGACCCAGATGATGAAGCATGTCACCGGGCTCGGTGAGTGATGGAAATCCGCACAAATTTTGCATATTTTTGGCTTTTCAGTATATGGTTTTGCACGGTCTCTTTATTGTCTTGTTAATTGTCGACTGCAGGATATCTTTTGTTTATTGTGACGTTTACTTGGGGCTATATATCCTGTGGAGTCGTTAAGCCTAGGCCTCTGACCCTCTTCTACTTCTCAGTGTGCTTTGTGTTTGTGTAGCTCCGGCTGTGGGTTCTTGTGTTCAGTGTCCTGACTTTATGTAGGTACATATAGGTCACACTAGTAGCGTATCTTGATACTCCGCGTTTACACACCTGGGTGTTTTTTGTTGAGTTGAGGTACCCTAACCCTTTCTTGTCTTTTCCCTCTCTCTTTCTGACAGCCACCGTGGCAGAAAACCATGGTTTGGCATATGATGATAACGAATTACAATCAATTTGATCTCTTAATCCTAGCATTTTAGATAGCCTTCCAACTGCCACCTCTAACAATGAAGATGAATGGTATAAAGTTCTAGGTCTAAACAAATCACACTCGAGAACCATAGTTCATGGTTTAACAATGGCGGAATACTTGAGGGTCAATTGTGCGCCTTCTGGGTTGATAGTAACTAATACTCCAAGATTGTTCCTCAATGACAAACGATTCCTCAAAGATTGGTCCATGATAGCATAGCGCTGCACATGCGATTGGCTAATTTTAATTATTAAAACAGCTAAACGTGTAGCAGACACCATTTTGATTGAAATTCAATTATTGGAGACCCAAATCAAGACAACTATCAGTGCATCCTTTAAGAAGAACCAAGAAGAGACAAATAAAACCAACAGAGAATTTAAAGACCATATTCTTTTCACAAAAATTGAAAAGGATTTGGCCAAATTCACATTTGAGAAAGTCTATCTGTACACGAGCGATGGCTACGTTCCTCCGGTTTTTAACAACAAATGAAAAAACTGGGATCCACATATGGCTCGTCTTCTTCTGATGCCAACAATTCTAGTGACTCAGATACATCGGTACAAGGAGGTCAATGAGGAAAATGGAGAGGAAGAGGCGGCCAACAACGGTGGCGTGGAGGCCTACCTTACCAATTTCCACCATGGTGGCAGCCCAATCCATGGCAACCTCCGTTCCCACCAGGGACCCTAGGACCAATGGGTCCAATGGGTCATTTCCAACCTGACCAATCAGGGAACTTTCAGAACCAGCCTTTTTTAGGGTTTGGTCGAGGGAACCCAAGAGGCAGACGCAAGAATCAAAGAGCTCAGGTACATTGGAGCCCCCGCCATCACTGCGGACGCTTCGGAGTTCGAAGAAGAAGCAAGGAGCACAGGCAGCACAAGCGGGAACCAGCACGGAATCGGATTAGTGATCAATCTGAGCTCCAGGACTCTGACTAAAGAAGAGGAACAGGTTCTCAATAGGGGCCTAGGTTTTGTGACCACCACTGCAGGTGATCCATTTGGGATCCATTGGGAAATGGCAAACTTTTTTCTTAAAGTAAGATTGCATTTCTTTTTCAAGAACAAAAATGAAACGACTGAGCCGGTCGATACAAACACAGGACTTAGACAGAAATCTACTTGTAATCCACAGGCCCATCTAGTCCCTTCACAGGTTTTGACATTTGAAAAGGCGGTGAATAATGATCTCTCTATCATTCTAGAGAAGGAACAGAAAAAATTCATTAATTTACCCAAAAAAGAACAATTGGCCTTACAGGGACTCATGTCAGACTTTACTATTACCATAAAAATAGCTGACAAAGGCGGTGCGAAAGTAATTCTAGACACAGACACATATCGAGAAGAATGTCGGAGACAATTAGGTGTGAGAAGTGCTTACCGTCCTCTGAAGGAAGACCCCACAGAAAGGATAAGGAATAACATATCCACCTTGATAGAAGAGGCGCTCAGTGAAGGCTGGATTACATCACAAGAAGGAACCTTTTTACAAACTAAACATCCTGTGATGCCCTACTACTATGTCCTTCCCAAGGTGCATAAACCCACTAGACCACCAGTGGGGAGACCAATTATATCTGGCATTGGGTCACTTTTAGAACCCTTGTCCACATTTGTGGATCCTTTTCTTAACCCGATGGTTAGGGAAATGCCTACGTTCTTACAAGATACTAAAGACCTGTTGAGACTTTTACCTGATGTGGATTACAACTATGAGACTGATCTTCTCGTTTCATTCGACGTAGAGTCACTGTATACGTCTATACCGCAAGATGAGACCCTAGATACAGTGAATACACTTCTGGAACAACGAAACCTGGATTCAATAACGCCGGTACATTTCATCATGGCTTGTGCGCAAATCGCAATGAAAGATAACTTCTTCAGGTTTGAAGACACGGTTTACCTCCAAATCTCAGGCACAAGTATGGGAAGCATTTTTTCCCCAAGTTCGGCAAACCTTTACGTTCATGGTTTTGAAAAAGAGCACATATTTAGCCAAACTAACCCCTACTCTGAGTCAATACGTCTACGGAAGCGTTACAGCGACGATATTTTTGTAATCTGGCGCGGCGATGTAACTAGTGTCAATACTTTCCTCCTCTGGTTGAATAATCACAACAATTTTTTTAAATTTACAGTTGAGATTGCCAAACAGGAACTGCCATTCTTAGATCTCTTGATTGTTGCCTCTCCCAGCGGTTTACAAACTGCGTTGTATACTAAGCCTATGGCTAGGAACTCATTGCTGAGCTTCAAAAGCCATCACCCCAGAGCAATGAAAGAAAACCTGTGGTTTGGTCAATTTCTAAGAGTGAGAAGGAATTGTTCAACAAAAGAAACTTTCAAGACGCATGCAAACACACTGATGATTCATCTAGTGGAGAGAGACTATCCGGCCAAGCTAGTTCGGCGTGCATCCAAACGGGCAAGCAACAACAACCGGGATAGTCTACTGGATCCTAAAATTAGTAAAGAACCTACATCCAGACTGACGTTTGTCAGCACGTTCAGTACGGCGTCCAATGACATCAAGAAAATTATACGCCGCCATTGGAAGATATTGAATGTGGAAGGAGATCATCTTCCGGTCCCCCTATTTGCGTTCAAGCGGAACAGCAATTTGCGTGATAAACTGGTTCACACTAGGCCACAAACTGAAGTTCAACCATCAGACACAATATGGGGTTTACCTCCTGTCCAGGGCCATTTCCCCTGTGGCACATGTAAGATGTGTCCATTAAACACCTTATCCAAATCAGTAGACATTGGGACTGGTCGCCCGTGGATTCAAAAAAATTTCACCAACTGTAACAGCGAGAGAGTAGTCTATTTAATCATCTGTCCCTGCAATTTGAAATATGTAGGGATGACTACTCGAAAGATCAAACTTCGGATAATGGAGCATATTAGCACTGTTAGGTGCAAAAAGCAAGCTACGCGCCTGACAACCCATTATCTTGAACTGAATCACCGTCCTGATGAGATGGCCTGGACCATTTTGGAACAACCATTCATTCCACAACATATCTCAGACATTTCTAAATTTCTCTTGTTGAAAGAACAGAAATGGGTATTTAGACTTAAAAGTGACCAACTGGGACTAAATGATGCTATTCCCTGGTCGATTCTGTAACCCCACATAGACCAAGGACAGTAACACATTTTGGATTAGATCTGACTGGGATTGACACCCCTTTGTGGGTTGGGAAATCATGTCTGTACATTCACCCCAACCTTTATAGTATACAACACCTGTTCGAATTAACTATGTATGACCTCTGAGTTAGTTCAAGTCTTTAGGTCACACATGACTTGGTACTGTACTTGTAAATATTAGTAGATAAGCGCCAGAATGTCTTGTCCACCGTGTGTTTTATCACATTCCCCAGCCTCCCATTTGCTTTTAATAACTGCGCGATTGTATTTTACCAGTATGTGGAACATTAGGCGAAATTCGGCTTCGTAAAATACAAACTATTTACGAGTGGCCGTTGTTACACTTTTATGGCTAGTTATCTTTTCCGTGGGTTGATTAAAGTTTATCCAAGGCGAGATAATTACAATTAAACTACAAATCCCTTGAATCCGGGATGATTTTGTAGTTCTTGGAAACTTTCCCGTGTGACTACGATCGTAGTCTCGCGAGATTGGCAAACTAACGCGGAAGTAGTTTGGAGTCCCGGCGATAACTCGAGGCTCCATAAAAACAGCAGAGACACCGCCGATCGGTACCTCCCCGACGGCTGAGATGCACGCCTGAGGTACCGACGGTTAGGTGAGTAGTAATGCGCGTTTTTACATATCTCTTTAGGAGCTTTGCCTCATGGGGACGTTTTGATGGTAAAGAGTATTACGGCATTGAGACATCGAGAGGCGAGCACCACTGCATGGCAATTTACATGGGGCAGATTATATATACTCGATTATATATTCATTTACAATTTCGAATGCATAATCGAATAGCATTTGGAGACTTGTACCAATGGACTTCAGGACATCCTGGCGTTTTGTCATACCAGTATAATAACAACAAATGTAGTACACATCTATCTGTTTGAAGCATGTGCATTTTAACCATCTAAAAGGTGACTACAAATTCTGGTCAATAAGTAATTTGTTTTACAGTATCGTTTTACAAAGAATGATATATGACCATGTTATTGGAAGTGGTCGATTCATTGCTTTAGTAATGAGAGGTTTTTGTTAAAGAAAGGATATGGTTTCACTCTGCAAATGGGCATTGGTTGTGTTTTTACGTGTAGAAGAGCCTATACACCAGACTTAAATAGGATTGGTTGTTTTGTCTCTTTTAGAGCGGTGCCTCCTTCTGTCCTGAGCTGTTGCCAGGTGGGGTGAGGTTTTTCCTCCAATCTCTTGAGGTAAGACTCATTGGAGTGGGTTGCAGATTTTCTGCACACATATGATGGCTTATTTACGCTACATTTATTGGTTCTAGACAATTATAGACTGTGCGCCAACTGTTTATATGCACCTCTTATATTTCTTTTAGATTTGTCCAAGAGGCGCGAGGAACGGAATCTGTGAGGAATCAAGCTCGCAGTGTATCCTTTCACTTTTCATTTTGATCACTTCACTTTATTGCAGTAGCATTTTATATCCAAGAGGTCCTGATGAAAGCACTAGGTTATTTCTTTACCTATAGGTGCTGAAACATGTCGACCGATTCTTGTTAAAGGACCATTATTTGTTGAAATCCGTCCCTGCACTGTTTTTAATATTTGTTCAGGATCAGACAAGAATAAAAATCATAGTCTGATTCTGCTTCAATTTTAAACTCACACCAAGTACATTTTTTGCACTGCACTCATTTCCCATACTTGTTGTTTACTATACTCGCTCACATCTGCCAGATACCATACCCGAAAACATCCTTGGGCTCCTCCATCATTAGGGTGGGGTTGTAGCCCTAAAAAGGAGACCCAGATGATGAAGCATGTCATTGGGCTCGGTGAGTGATGGGAATCCGCACAAATTTTGCATATTTTTGGCTTTTCAGTATATGGTTTTGCACAATCTCTTTTTTGTCTTGTTAATTGTCGACTGCAGGATATCTTTTGTTTATTGTGACGTTTACTTGGGGCTATATATCCTGTGGAGTCGTTAAGCCTAGGCCTCTGACCCTCTTCTACTTCTCAGTGTGCTTTTTATAGTAATTTGTACCCCTACTCTATCCAACACTTACCCTACTGTTGCACTCACTGCAGTGGAATAGTAATTTTTACCTCTACACTATCCAACACTTACTCTACTATTGCCCTAAAAGTATTATGCGTTGGTATGGTAGGCGTTGTAATGGTATGCATTGTAATGGAATGTGTTGTAATGGTAGTTTTAAAAAATGCGTTGTAATGGCATGCGTTGTAAAATCATGCGATGTAATGGTAGTTGTGATGTAAAAACTGCGTTGTAAAAGCATTTGTTGTAATTGTTTGCGTTGTAACATCATATATTCCTGTGTTTGGCTACAAGCCAGGGACAGTGGTCTGCAAGGAACAGCAGACAACCATTCTGGTATTTGTATTTCAAAATGGAAAACTTTTTTTTACAGCAGCCCGTCCTCTTCAAAGAAACCAGTGCTGCTTTAAAAAATATATATATATATATATATATCTAATTTGGGAGAATGTTGGGGGTGCAGGCATTAGCCGAGGCCACGGTCTACTCCCCTGTGACTGCCATCACCATTAACAAAGGTGAATCAGTTACCACGTTGCGGTCGCAAACCGTTGATACATATATAATACTAAAAAGGAAAATCCCTTTTATGCTTCTTTCTAATTGCGACTCTGTAGGGGTCACTAACTCGTTTTGTGCTCAATATATGCTTTTCCGATACCAAATTGGGGTTGGAGTATAAAAAAAGCCATTTCGTGGTCGGAAACGATGTTATTGTGTGAACCGCTGGGTTTACAATGACAACATTATTTTGTGCATCTGGCACTAAGTAGATTGTTCATATGGTCAGAAGAGAAACTTCTGCACAACTCATCTTTTTCAATAATGGTATTGTGATAACAAAACTCATGCAGACCAACTGGCCCCATGTTCTGAACATAGCTTCAGCCAGCCTTGTTTTTTTCAACCAATAGCATTAAGGATGCTGGGACCTGTAGTTGCACTTTGGCCATTAGTCAACAAGTTCCTGCAGGCTTAGCGCTGGTGGCCTAGAAACCAACCTAGGTTCAAAGTCACCTTCATGATATGGGAATTATTGACAGCTGCGTGACCCTGAAAGCTGGAACTGGCTTTTGGGTGGGATTGACTGGGGGTGTCTCAATGTATTTAGGACAGGCACTGAGAAGGGAGAGCAAGGAGTGGGCAGACATGAAGGGTATGGTAGAGGCATACTGACCTCTGTATACAACCTGGAGTAACCCGTCTGCCGAACTCTTATTCAGGCCCACATGATTAGTTATATGACAAGCACAGTAAACAGCTACAGTATTGGGCAGCATACAGACAACACGCACACACCATCAGCAGTCCAGTATTGGAAATAAATAACACACTCTGCACAGTCACAGCTTTAGGAGTCACACACAACCTGAACAGTCACAATATTGAGTACCACTCACTCTTTGAATGGTGGCAGCACTGTGTACTACACACACCCTAAACAGTCGCAGTATTAGGTCCCAGAAACACTCTGAACAGTCACGGTATTGTGTATAAGAGACACTCTATGGGGGTGTCATAGATAACCTGAACCGTCACAGTAGGACTGTCACAGATTACCTGAACAGACACAGTATTAGGTACCACACACACACACACACACTGAAAAATCCCAGTAGATAGCAGAAACACTCTGAACAGTCACAGTATTGGGTGTAACAGGCACACTATGGGGTGTCACAATTAAACTGAACAGTCACAGTATTAGATACCACACACACACAGTGAACAGTCACATTATTGGGTATATGACGCACACACTTATCAAGTACATCTTTAAATCTTGAAGGCCCTTAGAATTGATGGTACACGGTGCTACCAAGCACACAGTATTGCCATACTTTGTACATGGTTCTTCGCAGCACACACTATAGACATATTTTGCACTTAGGTCTACGCAGCACAAATTACTGCCACCAATTGCATTTGGTGGAGCACAGAGTATCTGCCATGCACTGCACAGCAGTCTGCAGAGCACACAGTATCTGCCATTATCTGCACAGGGGTCTGTGCAGTACCTGGGCGGAGCTGGCATAGTGCCTCTACGCATAGCTCCACAGAGTTTGAAAAAACTCAGTGGAGCTACGCATAAAAAAGGAAGTGCCAAGGCCGTTGTCAAGAGGTCACTAAAGCTTGCACCACATTGATCCTACCAGCCCTGCCAATGACAGCACCAACACAACTAATAACCATCACACTCCTTCAAGTGTGACATTTCAGACTATTCCAGACCACTCAAAGATATAAATAAGGAGGTTAGCAGTGCGTATTATTCATTTCAATGTATATTGACTTATTAAACACTGTTGTTGTGCTCATCTGAAAATTAGACTGACAGCACCACCATGTAGTGGACTGTCACTAGAGCCAGTGCTGACAATTAAGTGCCAGTGCTGAGCACCGGGAACCACCGGCTCAAATTAAGCACTGAGTATATGTGGCACAGAGTTCTGTGTGGCAGGCAGCATTGTTGTCTCTAAACTGGTTCAGCGTCTCACTAGGGGTACGAAATAATACCAGTGCAACTCAATACAATGTCAAATTTCCTAATAGTGCAAAGTATCCCATATAACTCCAAAGACCAAACTCACAACTTTACCTCCACATATTTGGAATTGCACAACACATTTGATAGAGTTGCATATTACAAAATGCATGGTATGGCATGAAAACTGCTACGTTTAGGGCTAACTAAATCAGTGACAGTGGGCTCCCACGGAGTGGCATGCTACCTGCTTAAAAAGAGCTTCAGATCCTCGCCAGGGGTAGTAAGTGCTATAAATAGTAATGCTCGTACCAAAACACATATTTCACCTGGGACTGTCATACACTGCACAGACTTCTGTGGAGAACAGAACATTGCCATACATTATGAAAACATTACTTAGGGTTCTGTCTGCAGGCTTGTATGTCATATACCCAATACAGTGGCTGTTCATTGTGTGTGGCCTATACCCAATACTGTGACTGCTCATTGTGCATTTCATTGACGCAATTCTGAGACTGTTTATTGTGCATATCATATACCCAATTCTGTGACTATTCATTGTGCGTGCTATATACCCTATTCTGTGACTTTTCAGTGTGCGTGTCATATACCCAATACTGTAACTGTTCACTGTCTGTGTCATGTACCCAATACTATGACTGTTGATTGTGCATGTTGTATACACAATTCTGTGATTGTTCATTCTGCATGTCATATACCCAATACTGTGACAGTTCAATGTGCATGTCATGAACTCAATACTGTGACTGTTCAATGTATGTGCCATTTACCCAATACTGTTACTGTTCACTATATATTCCATATAAACAATTCTATGACTATTCATTGTGTAAGTCATATACCCAATTCTGTGACTGTTTCTTGTAAGTCATATAGCCAATAATGTGACTGTTCATTGTGCGTGTCATATAACCAATACTGCTGCTGTTCAGTGTGAGTGCCATATACACAATACAGTGACTGATCATTGTGCGTGTCCCATATCAATACTGTGACTGTTCATCGTGTGTCATCTACCCAATACGATGATTGTTTAGTATGCGTGTCATATACCTAATACTGGGGCTCTTCAGTGTGTGTGCAGTCCGAGCAGGTGGGATATGTATCCAGGGGGTCAGTTATGTCATGTTATGTTATGTTATAATATTTTATAAAGCTCACAGCTGCCCCGGCAATGGGACGTCCCAGCGCTGATAGCAGAAATTAGGAGGTTACTAGCAGAGAGTAGGGCCGATAGCAGAGGGAAGAGGTGCATTTGAATTGCCTTACAACGTGCCAGGTAATTATTCATGCTGCGGATATGTATTGGAAGAGAGTTTCAGAGTTTGGCTGCAAGTGTACGGTAGGAGCGCCCACCAGCACGCACCCTCCTCACTCGAGGAACGACTGCCAGATGTTGCCCCATAGAGCGAAGTTGGCGCGTGGGTGTATAAGGTGAGAGCAAGTTGGCCAGCATGCCAGGAGAGGAAAAATTCAAAATTTTATAAGCAATGCAGAGGGACTTAAACTCTACACATCTGGCCACTGGCAGGCAGTAGAGCAGGTTCTAGGGAGTCCAAGGAGTGTTCTGGCAGCCGCTTTTTGAACCCTCTGCACTCTCAGGATTTTTATCTTGTTAGTCCTCAGGTAGAGCAAGCTAGCGTAATCCAACCTAGATAAAATGGAGGCCTGAATGATAGCCTGCCTAATGGATGGATCGAAAAAATCCAGTAGCGGCTTGAGCCCTCGCTATATGCCAAAACAGGCCCCTGCCACTTTCTTAGTTTGGGCCTGGAAGCTAAGTCAACCCAAACACCTACATGTTTTACCACCTGTTTCGGGGCAGGTGCACAGCCCAGGGTAGCGGGCCATTAGTGTTCACTCCACAGCTCTGAGTCTCTCCCTACCAGCAGAACCTCAGACTTGTTGGCATTAAGCTGGAGGCAGTTGGCAGTCATCCACTCAGCGATAGCTGCAAGATCGCTCCGAAACTTGCAAGCGTCCTGCATGGAATCATCAGAGAGAGCTACTACAAACTGTGTATCATCTGCATATGATACTGCTGTAAACCCTCTGCTCCTGGCTACAGCTGTTTAAGGTTGGATATACAATTTGAAAAGCGTTGGGCTCAGAGCTGAGCCCTGTGGCACCCCTTGTTTAATAGTATGGATCATGAAGGCAAAAGGGGGGCCGACACCTGGAAGGTCCTCTCAGAGAGAAAAGAAATGCCTGCCTCCTCCAACCATTGCAGCAGGATCTGGTGGGACACCGTGTCAAACGCGGCACTGTGATCTAATACAATAAGTGCCGAAGTGCGTACTGCATCACCCCGTTCGGAGTGAGCGTCGTCAGCTATGCTGACGACACACAACTAGTGGTGTCACTATCTCACCCCAGACAACAATCAGCAGATTTATTTAACTGCCTTACGCAGGTTCACTGCTGGATGAACAACTCAGCCTTAAAACTAAACGGGACGAAAACTGAGGTTCTGCTCCTCGGCCCGAAAGGACTCACACTCTCCCCGAACATCTGGCCAGCCTGTTTGGGTCCCCCCCCCGACCCAAAAAAAGAAGTAAAAAGCCTTGGTATGTGGCTCGATACTGACCTCTCGTTCACTGTGCAGGCAAAGAAAGTAGCCGGGACCTGCTTCGGGCTCCTGAAATCGTTGAGGAAAGTCCTGCCCCTCCTGCCCTCCAACTCCAAAAAATTGCTAATCCAAGGCCTAATACTCTCGAGGCTTGATTATAGCAATGTGATCTACCTGGGCGCCCCCGAAGCGACGCTTAACAAGCTTCAGAGAATCCAGAACACTGCTGCCCGGATTCTCACAAATACCCCTGCCAGAGCTTCGGCTAAACCTGCCCTAAAACTTCTCCACTGGCTTCCCATAAGGGAGCGGGTCAAATTCAAGGCCCTATGCCTAGCCCACAAACTGCTACAAAATCAAGGCCCCCCTGTTCTCAGGAAATTCATCATACCCTATAAATCCACAAGACCCCTCCGCTCGGACACGGAAAACTTCATCACTACCCTTAGATTCAAGAAAGCCCGCTCAGGAGGAAGACGTTTTTCAGTCCATACTGCACGTCTCTGGAACTCACTCCCCCGCGACCTGCGACTCGAACCACAATACCTTCACTTCAGGAAGCGGCTCAAGACTCACCTTTTTCCCCAATGAATCATGCTCGTCCGTAACCCTGATCTGCTGTCCCCCTTCCCTCTTCTTCTCTCCCTTGTCCCATTGAACTGAAGAGATAGGATTTGTTAGCGCTGGGATACCTCAGGGTGACTACGCGCTCTATAAAAATAAATAATAATAATAATAATAATCTAGTGCTACCCTCAGATGTTCGGTCACAGCTAGGAGAGCAGACTCCATGCTGTGACCCGGGCCAAAGCAATTCTGAGAGCGGTCTAGAATGTTGTTGTCTTCCAAAAATCCTATCAAGATGAAATTAATGTAGGCCTCCGAGATCTTGGATACTCAAGGCAGGAGAGATGTGGGGCGAAAGTTCTCTGGTTTAGCTGTATCGAGGGTGTTTTTTTTTAGCAGAGGGGCCACCCTTGCTTGCTTCCAAGTCCTAGGGCAACTGCCATGGTCAGTAACAACATGATTGTTTGGGAAACCTCAAGAAAGGTTGGGGAGCTCCAACAAAAAATCCTCAGATTGGCTTGGCAGAACAGAACGAGACAGAAAGCATTGGTTTATTCAATTTGCCCAGTGTTTTACATAGTAATTATTTCCCCTTGTTTACTTGTTTTTTTTTTTTGTTTAAAATCTCCCAAGGTATGAATGGATCTGGAGGATTTTCTGAAGTTTCCTGAATAGGAGGAGTTGGCTTCATCTTGCAGCCGAGGCATGATAGTGGTCCGGAGTTTTAGACTCTGGGTTCCGAAGGATCGTTTGGCTGTTCCTCCTGTTATGAAGATCTCTTTAAGAAGAAGGCAGAGAAAAGTTTTTGCCTCTCTGACACCCTCTCTCAGACCCTCTGCTTCTCTGTCCCCTGCCTCTTTGATACCCTGAATCTCTCAAATCGTCTACTCCACTGTCCCCCTGCCTCTTTGATACTCTGCATCTCTCCGACCCTCTGCTTCTCTGCCCCACTGTCTCTTTAATACTCTGCAATTCTCTGACCCTCTAATTCTCTGCTCCCGTGTATTTGATACTCTGCGTCTCTCTGACCCTCTGATTCTCCGTCCCCCTCGTCTTTGATACTCTGCGTCTCTCTGAAATGAAATGAAATGAAATGAAATTTAATTTATAAAGCGCATGGCTGCCCAAGAGCGTCCCAGCGCTAACAAAAAAAAGAAACAGAGAACAAACTGTAGGAAATACCAATAGTTAGGAGACCTTGGGAAAAAGGAATGTTTTAAGGGCTTTTCGAAACTTAAAATGACAAGGTTCAGTACGAATCTGACTGGAGAGAGAGTTCCAATTTTTTGCGGCATTTACTGAAAAACTGCGCCCCCCTGTTCGCGCCTTCCTAACTCTAGGAACCTTGGCAAAATTTCCATGGTCCGATCGGAGAGCCCGCGCTGATTTATAAGGGCAAATCAGGCTCCTGAGGACCGGAGGTCCTTTGTCCTGAAGGGCCTTGTGGGTGATGCATAGCGATTTAAAGATGACTCTTTCGCGTATTGGCAGCCAGTGAAGTGCTCTCAAGAATGGTCTGGCCGATGATCTTCTTGAGGCACCCGCAAGCAACCTGGCCTCTGACCCTCTGGTTCTCTGTCCCCCTGCCTCTTTGATACTCTGAGCCTCTGCTTCTCTGCCCCCCTGTCTCTTTGATACTCTGCAATTCTCGGACCCTCTAATTCTCTGCTCCCGAGTATTTGATACTCTGCATCTCTCTGACCCTCTGATTCTCTATCCTCCTCGTCTTTCATACTCTGCGTCTCTCTGAGCCTCTGCTGCTCTGCCCCCAAGATCTTGATACTCTGCATCTCTCTGACCCTCTGATTCTCCACCCCCGTGTCTTTGATACTCTGCCTCTCTCTGACCCTCTGATTATCTGCCCGTGTCTTTGATACTATGCCTCCTGACCCTGTTTCTCTGCCCCCCTCATCTTTGATACTCTGCATCTCTCTGACCCTTTGATTCTCTGCCCAGTGTCTTTGATACTCTGCGTCTTTCTGACCCTCTGATTATATACACCCATGTCTTTGACACACTGTGTCTCCCTGACCCTCTGCTTCTCAGTGCCCCTGCCTCTTTGATGCTCAGTGTCTCTCTAACCTTCTGATTCTCTGTCCCCCTGCCTCTATGATACTCCACATCTCTCTGACTAGCACTCTCTCTCTCTGATCCCGCATTCTTACCCCTAGTATGTCTGGATAATTGCATCAGTGTAGTGACCTTTGGCTGCTCAAACTAACTGCTTCTTGATGTGCTGTATCTATGAGGCTCAGTCTCTGCGGCCCTCAGTCAGGAAGGCAGGGGTGAAAGAAGCAGAGGGTGAGGCAGGCAGGGGTGAAAGAAGCAGAGGGTCAGGAATGCAGGGGTGAAAGAAGCAGAGGGTGAGGGAGGCAGGGGTGAAAGAAGCAGAGGGTCAGGAAGGCAGGGTGAAAGAAGCAGAGGGTCAGGAAGTCAGGGTGAACGAAGCAGAGGGTGAGGGAGGCAGGGGTGAAAGAAGCAGAGGGTCAGGAAGGCAGGGTGAAAGAAGCAGAGGGTGAGGGAGGCAGGCGTGAAAGAAGGAGGGGCAGGGGTGAAAGAAGCAGAGGGTCAGGGAGGCAGGGGTGAAAGAAGCAGAGGGTCAGGGAGGCAGGGGTGAAAGAAGCAGAGGATGAGGGAGGCTGGGGTGAAAGAAGCAGAGTGTCAGGGAGGCCCTCAGTCTCTGTGGCCCTCAGTCTCTGTGTCCCACAGTCTTTCTGAACCTCAGTCTATGTGGCCCTCAGTCTCTGTGGCCCTTGGCCTCTGTGGCCCTCAGTCTCGATGACACTCGGTGTCCTGTGCTATTCTGGCAGCTTCTTCTCTGTCTGTCTGCCTCTGGTGCATCGCTTCTTTCACCCCTGACCCTCTGCTTCTTTCACCCCTGACCCTCTGCTTCTTTCAGCCCTGCCTCTCTGACCCTCCGCTTCTTTCACCCCTGCCTCCCCACCCTCTGCTTCTTTCACTCCTGCCTCTCTGACCCTCTGCTTCTTTCACCCCTACCTTCCTGACCCCCTGCTACTTTCACCCATGCCTCCCTCACCCTCTGCTTCTTTCACCCCTTCCTTCTGCCTCACTCACCCTCTACTTCTTTCACGCCTGCCTCCCTCACCCCCTGCTTCTTTCATCCCTGCCTTCCTGACCCTCTGCTTCTTTCACCCCTGCCTCCCTCACCCCTGCTTCTTTCACCCCTGCCTTCCTGACCCTCTGCTTCTTTCACCCCTGCCTCCCCCACCCTCTGCTTCTTTCACCCCTCCCTTCTTGACCCTCTGCGTCTTTCACCCCTGCCTTCCTGACCCTCTGCTTCTTTCACCCCTGGCCTCTGCTTCCTTCACCCCTGCCTCCCTGGAACTCTGCTTCTTTCACCCCTGCCTCCCTGACCCTCTGCTTCTTTCACCCCTGCCTCCCTCAGTCTCTGCTTCTTTCACCCCTGCCTCCCTGACCCTCTGCTCCTTTCACCTTTGCCCTCTGCTTCTTTCACCCCTGCCTTCCTCACCCGCTGCTTCTTTCACTCCTGCCTCCCTCACCCTCTGCTTCTTTCACTCCAGCCTCCCTGACCCTCTGCTTCTTTCACCCCTGCCTCCCTCACCCGCTGCTTCTTTCACTCCTGCCTCCCTCACCCTCTGCTTCTTTCACTCCTGCCTCCCTCACCCTCTGCTTCTTTCACTCCAGCCTCCCTGACCCTCTGCTCCTTTCACCCCTGCCTCCCTGACACTCTGCTTCTTTCACCCCTGTCTCCCAAACCCTCTGCTTCTTTCACCCCTGCCTCCCTCACCCTCTGCTTCTTTCACCCCTGCCTCCCTTGCCCTCTGCTTTCTTCACCCCCACCTTCCTGACCCTCTGCTTCTTTCACCCATGCCTCCCTCACCCTCTGCTTCTTTCACCCCTGCCTCCCTCACCCTCTGCTTCTTTCACCCCTGCATTCCTGACCCTCTGCTTCTTTCACCCCTGCCTCCCTCACCCCCTGCTTCTTTCACCCCTGCCTCCCTCACCCCCTGCTTCTTTCACCCCTGCCTCCCTGGCCCTCTGCTTCTTTCACCCCTGCCTCCCTGGCCCTCTGCTTCTTTCACCCCTGCCTCCCTCACCCTCTGCTTCTTTCACCCCTGCATTCCTGACCCTCTGCTTCTTTCACCCCTGCCTCCCTCACCCCCTGCTTCTTTCCCCCCGGCTTCCCTCACCCTCTGCTTCTTTCACCCCTGCCTTCCAGACCCTCTGCTTCTTTCACTGCCTGCCTCCCTGGCCCTCTGCTTCTTTCACCCCTGCCTTCCTGACCCTCTGCTTCTTTCACCCCTGCCTCCCTCACCCTCTGCTTCTTTCACCCCTGCCCCCTGCTTCTTTCACCCCTGCATTCCTGACCCTTTGCTTCTTTCACCCCTGCCTCCCTCACCCTCTGCTTTTTTCACCCCTGCATTCCTGACCCTCTACTTCTTTCACCCCTGCCTCCCTCACCCTCTGCTTCTTTCAGCCCTGCCTCTCTGACCCTCTGCTTCTTTCACCCCTGCCTTCCTGACCCTCTGCTTCTTTCACCCCTGCCTTCCTGGCCCTCTGCTTCTTTCACCCCTGCCTTCCTGACCCTCTACTTCTTTCACCCCTGCCTCCCTCACACTCTGCTTCTTTCATCCCTGCCTCTCTGGCCCTTTATGAACCATCTCCCCCTCTGTGCCCCTCCCTCAGTACCCCGTGCCCTGCCTCCACAGCCCTGTGCCTCTGCCCCCTGAGTTTTTTTTTAAAGTTCACACATTTTTATTGGGAGTTTAAGAAGTGATCTGCATGTAAAACAATCGGAGGTACAAAGGAAATATTACATGAAGGAAATAAAGAGTACATGGTGGTGGTGAGCTCAAAGAAACAGGTGAAAGTGCATATAAATTATACATACAAAATTACATATAGAAAATTATATAAAGAAATAAAATATAGGAGCGTTGCAACAGTTCACTGATATGAAGGTAGGTCTGCAAGCAGGCATACAGGATATATTAACATGTTAACAACCTTATCATAATAATGTAGGTCCATCAGGCGATCACGGTGGTTTGTGTAAATCAAAGTATTCATCCAGGGAGGTCCAGAGTTTCCTATGTGGGGGGCGCCAAGGGGTAGAGGCAAGGGCTATATTATCGGCTCCTCTGAGATTGGAGACCCAGTTAAGCCAGTGGGGAAAGGAGGCTTTAGTAGTGTCCTTCCAATTGTTTAGTATGATCTTAACCCGCCGCCGTCAGTAATAGGTCAAGTAGGGCTTTGTCATTATCATTGAGTGTGATGGCTTTGGTAAATCCCAACACGAGGGTTGAGAATTCTCTCGGAAGCGAGACATGTAAGACTTTGGTGACGAAATCAAAGATTCTGTCCCAGTAGGTGGTGACACATGGGCATTTAAGTATTAGGTGTTCGAGATCCCCACTTTCTTCCTTGCAATTCCAGCAGGCGTCGTCGTCCCTAATGTTGTGTGGGAATAACCTCTTAGGCGTTCAGAAGGCTTTTTGAAGAAGCCAGAACTTAGTTTGGGACAAAGTGGGGCTTATTTTGTGACGTGTGGTGGATTCCCAAGTTCTGGCCACTCTATTTCTGAAGTTGGTGTGGACGAATAAGATTCCCAGAACACTCTTAGGGAGTCAGTCAAGGTGGAACTTTGTGGGCGGATTAATTTGTAGATTCTCGAAACTTGATGGCCAAGTCTATTGGGCGTATTGAGGAAGTCAGGGAGGGAGGGGGTGAGATCACTTAAGTCTGCCTTTGTAAGTGCCACTTTGATGTGTAGAAAGTTATAGAATTCCATGCGTTGGAGCTGATATCTAGTTTGTAGTGCACTAAAGGGGAGCGGTGACGAGCCCTCGTAGAGTTGCTGTGGAAAGTGTATCCCCTTGGCTATCCATGTGGTGTAGTGCAGTGGTTTCCCTTTATATGTTAGGGTGTTGTTCTGCCAGAGCGATTCCCATCTTGATTTCCGGAATTGGTGTGGTAGGTGTTTGCTCACTTGGAGTAAGGCCGTTTTGGTATTTTTAAAGATTGGGCCTGAGCCTAGGTTGGGGTGAATTTTAATGGTGAGAAGGGTAGAGAGGTCAAGGCCTTGGAGGAGGGATTTTTCCACGGTCAGCCACACTGCGGTGTAGTCCGTCTGTGGCGTTATCCAATACGAACCTTGTCTGGCCAGAAAGGCGGTTTGGTATAGCTTAAAGTCCGCCAGATTAACGCCTCCCAGGTTTTTATCCAATCGTAGCTTTTTTAGACTAATTCTGGCTTTTTTGCCTTGCCACAGGAAGGAGGAAAGCATTTTGTCTAGTTTGTTATGGAATTCTTTGGAGAGGGTGAGGGGTAGCATCATGCTGAGATAGTTGATTAACGGGGATACCATCATTTTTATGGTTTCCACCCGACCCCACCGGTAATAAACCGGGGAGACCAACCATCAAGTAGGCGTTTAATTTTGGTAAGGGTAGTGGATTCATTGTGTCTGAGTGTGCTCAGAAGGGAGTCGGTAAATTCCATACCCAAGTATTTATTAACATCCGTTTGCCATGCTAGTCCCGAGTCCCCTAGGACCTCCTTGGTGGTATGGACATTTAGGGGCTTGACTTCGGATTTGTCCTTATTTAATTTATATCCTGATAGGGCTGAGTATTTACCGATTGAGGACATGAGTCCGGAGATAGATGTAGCGGGGTCTTCAGTTGCGATTAAGATGTCGTCAGCGTAGGCTGCTAATTTTACCCAAGTGTCACCGAAAGAGACTCTGGCGATCTCTGCCCCCTGAGTTTATGACCCCCAACTTCTCTGACCCTCTGTCCTCCATCTCCCTGACTTCCTGCCTCTTTCATCCCTGCTTCTCCAACAAGCCGCCTTATTCATTCCATTTATGTGGCCCTCTCCTTCTGACCCTCTGCATCTGTAGACCCCTCTGCTCCTTTAATCTCCTGCCTTTCTGATCCTCTCTATGTCTGACCCCCTGACGCTCTGGCACTGATTCACTACGGATGTGCACAGATGCTCACGTGACATCAAGCAGCGATTCGTAGCAAAGCTACTCAAACGGCGGCTCTAATCAGCGTGCGTGCAAGAGGTATTTTGTGAAGGAAGCTGACGTGTCAGGGGGCAAGACATCCTGATAACAAATTTAAAGGAGGCACAAGGGGCAGGCACAGTGCAAACCACCCTTACACACGCAAAGCCGGATCTACCAAACTGGCGTGCGGCGGCTTCACAGAGACTCCAGAACCACTTCCAAGCAGGCACAGACCACAGTCCAGCTAAATATTGCGTAATATTCTCGTGCATCACAGTTGTACTTTCTACAAAATAGCAATTTTTTAATGTGGCTTACACATGACTGGTTCTCATCACGTGCAACTGTGTAATGCTGGGTGTGCAAGGAGTAGAAACAAACCTGAAACTAGTGAGCGCGCCCTCACCTTTGCATCATGGCGCAACCATCTCGCACTGAAGCAGCACAGATTGCTCAAGTGCATCTGACGAAATAATGAATGCACAACTCTGTAAATATGGTAATGCACAATGCCCCACCATATGTGCAAAGCATCGCTGCAGATTCTCACGAAGAGTGGCGTGATTTTTAGTAAATCTGTGCCTCTTTCTCTAAGGACCTTTATTTCTCTAACCTACTATAAATTGCCACCCCATATCAGTCAATCAAAAATCTTTATTCGGCTGAATGACAGCCATAAAAGAACAGATAACATTTTAACAATAATACACATAATAAAATTTTAACTGACTCAAATGTTACCCAGGAATTCATTTTCCAACAATATTACGAAGTCGAACTGCAGCAGAGATATACTTATAAACCATGAGACAAGTGAATTCATTGTTTAAGAGAAGTAAATGACATAGTGCAAGTTGACACTTTCTAATATTCAAAAATCTTAATAACGGTTTTAAAAAGATACGTCTAGGATTAAGATACAATTTACAAAAAAGTACAAAGTACTTTGTGCAGAAGTTACATGGGCACGGGTCTAATTTGGCGTCACAAAATACATCGCGTGGGTATGAGACCAATAAGTGAACGATACCCATCCTGAACCTGATCAGATAAAACATCTTTGCTTGGTTAAAATGGTAAGAAAGATAGGATTCAGTTCGTGGGGAGCTAATTAACAATGAATGCTCTACAACCCTTTTTTTTTTACTAACTCTAGGCTATCTCTTTCATGCTTTAAAAGTAAAAGAAAATCACTTTTGAGCTTGGCCTTAGGAATTGCCGATATATATTTCCCAGATGTTTAAAACAATCCTGCAATCCCAGCTTCTCCAATTGATCTTGCAGGTTAGAGAGCCATGGGATTTTTTTTAGCATGGTCCAATTTCAAGCAATCTAAAATTATGTCACGATTCAGAGCTGGTTCTTCTTTTACCCAAATGCTGCGCCAAAGCATCAATGGGGCTAATTGTATACGAAAGGATAGTGGAGTGATGCCTAGTTCATTATGACACATAGTAGCAGGGGTGCTTTTGGGTAATGTCAACACACGTTTTAGTGTTAAGTTCTCTGCTCTTTGGAGGCCCGATGTGTTTGAGCAGCCCAAACTCCAGTGCCATATAATGTGACTGCGCATGTTCGTGCCTTATAAATATCAACAATTACTTTTATGGGCGAGAGCCTAATTTCTTTGTAAACCTAAAAATGTCCTCCATATTTTATTAAAGCCCCCAATCCTGGCATTGACTAGGTGAGACCATGATTTTTTTTCATTAAAAAGAATACCCAGATAAGAAAAGGTTGGCATCTGACATAATATTTCATTCTTTATGTAAAAGGCTTTCATCCTAGAGGGAACCTTGCCTGCTACCAAGACATGTGACGTGGCAACATTTGTTTTTAGCCCAAGATCACTCATAAATTGATTAAAACTGGTTGAAAGCCTTTGTAAACCCACCCCAGTTCTCGACATTAGGACACAATCTTCTGCATATAACAAGGCTGGTAAAGTCCTGTGGCCTATTGTGGCATCGACATTTCCAATTTTGATATGGCTTTCTAGGTCATTTTACTATAAGCAGAATAGGTAGGGGGCGAGTACGCATTCCTGTCGGACCCCACAATCCATCTTTATGGGTCCAGTAAGCTTGCCAGTTGCTCCATAGCGTACTCTCCCTGTGACACCCGAATGCATTGCAGCTAAAAAATGGACGATTGAAGGGTTAATGCCCATGAGGAGCATTTTTTCCCACAGTTTCCCCCTCTGCACCCAGTCAAAGGCAGATGTCAGGTCCATAAATCCCAAGTACAGGGACCCTGACTTAGCCAAGGTGTATTTACCGATGACCAGGAACAGGTTAAAGCACTGTTCTACAGAGCCCAGGCCTTTCCTGAAGCCATACAGAACAGCGGAGAACTTCCCATTTTCTGTAACCCAAGTCTCCGATCTCTCCAGTATTACTCGTCCCATAATCTTGCAGGTACTGTCGATTAAAGAAATAGGTCGATAGCATTTTTAATCAGATCTATCACCCTTCTTCAATATGGGAACTATTGTAACTGATCTCCATGACTCTGGTGGGCCCTGAGCTGCATAACATCGTAATATATTCGTTAGTAACGGAAGCTACAGGGGGGGTATTTGCTAAAAATAGATCAGTGGGTACGCCGTCCGGCCCAGGAGCCTTATTCTTTACTGTCTGGGAAAGCGCCCTATTTACCTCATTTAGATTTGGGGGTTCCAAGGGGCACACACATGTTGGAAGTGGGTGGCACAGTATTTCTCAATGCTGTTGCTATAGAGGCCTGAAAAGTGTTTTACCCACAATTCTGGCATGATTGTTGCATCTAATATGGCCATTTTTTGTGTCACCAAAGTACTCATCGTTAACAGTTTTCCCAAAAAGTTTGGAATCTTTGCTCTGGGATGCCTCATATAATTTGCCCCATGCCTCTTGCCTGATTTCCTTCTTACGTTTCTCCAGTGCGCATTTATAATCCGTGCGGGCCTGTCTCACCCCCACCCTGTCTCGTGGTTTGATTTTTAAGATCATGATTAGTTTACTATGAAGTTGGGAGCATTCCCTGTCAAACCACCTTTTGTTTTTCTGTAAGCTATTTGACTGATTTATAGTTAAGAGTGCCTTTGTCGTCTCAATTATTGCATTATACGATCTGATAGTGGATGTGACACTTAAGTTTTCATCCAGACAGTCTAATACTTGCGCGAGATTACTTTTTATAATCTCTTCCAAAATAATATCAGGTTTGACAGTGGACCACTTCTGAGTTAACCCCTTATTTTAGTATAGGATAAGGGGACTGTCTTGACTGGTCTCGTAGGAGGGTCTAGTGGGGTCATCAATTGTAGTGTTAAAGGGTAGTTGTCACTGAAATGATTTTTAGATATGTTAAAAACCATAGTTTCAGACTTAAAATGATTAGACAAAATAATGAAATCGATCAACGTTCCCCGACCTCTTCCAACATAGGTTACCACATCGGAGTTTAAAAGCTCAATAAGATCTAAGGTTAACCCCATATAAAACCCCTCCCCTGATCCTTTGAATCTATTCCCCCGCCTCTTTGATCCTCCGCTCAGAGAGGACCTACCGCACACTGATACAATATAAAAAGATGACACCCAGTGACTTAGCAAGGGACGCAAGGGCCATAATGCAAGCTAGGAGAATTGGCCCTCCTCACCACTGGTTGTGTGATAAAATCCCTTAATAATCATGTTTCACTGGGTCCCTCTGACCTCTTGTTCCCTGTGCCACATCACCTGGTGTACCATTGATAACTGTGCCCCAATGGACGCCTTCTTACATTTGCAATGCTAATGCACTGACAGAGGGTTCTCTAGTAGGCAGAGGGCTAAGATGCGTCTCTTCATCAACTTCCACGCCAGTGCCACAGAAGGACTCCTGCCCTCCGAAGTAGCTATGGGCATGTGAAGGCATGCAGAGCTCTTCCCTTCCCCTTGGCGATGTCTCAATTTTTTGTTATGTTATGTTGTATGTACATTTGTATAGTGCACTAATCACCCAGGAGGGTATCCAGGTGCTTGGGCAAGATGTGTAGTTGTATGGTCCCAAGGTGCTTACATGAAGAGCAAGGCCTTCAGCTTCAAGTGGAATGTAGGAAGGGAGGAGGAGGCTTTGATGAAGGTCATTCCATGTCTTGTGTGCAATATAGGCAAATGAGCGACCTCCAGTTTTGCTTTTGCGGATGCGGGGAGTGTGTGCGAGTGAGAGTAAAGCAGAGTCTGTGTGTCAAGTGGGTTGGTGAAAATGTCTGCAGCTCTTTAGGTATTCTGGCCCTGCACAATGTACGATTTTGTTTGTGTGCGTGAGAAGTTTAAATTGGCTGTACTTGTGAATGGGAAGTCAGAGAAGCTTCTAGAGATGCGTTGCGATGTAGGTGCGGCATGGGAGGTCGGGTATGAGTCTTGCCGCTGCGTTCTGGTCAGTCTGGAGTCTCTGTATGAGTTGTTTGAAGATTCTGGCATAGAGAGTGGGCATAGAGAGTGTTGCTGTAGCCCAGCCTGCTGGTGATGGGTGCTTGTGTGATGGTCCACCTGGTGTTCTGAGGCAACCATTGGAAGATCTTTTGCAGCATGCGCAGGACGTAGAAGCAGGTGGTGTACAATGCGTTGACTTGAGCCGTCATGTTAAGCTTGTTGTCTAGGGTGAGTCCTAGATTTCTTGAGTGGTCTATAGGTGTGGATGTTGGTCCTAGCTTCGAAGGCCACCAAGTAGAATCCCCAAACTTGGACCTTATCAAACGACTCCATGAGGGGAATTATGCGAGAGTGAGGTGGGGTAACCAGAGTCAATTGACTGAGAGGATAGCGGCCAATAGAGGGGTCCGCCAGGGTTGTGTTATGGTCCCGACCCTGTTCTCCCTATTTGTTAATGGGGTGGTGGACCATTTGAGGGAGGACAGGGCCGATGCCCCAACCCTGGCTGGGGAAAAAATCCCCACGCTGCTTTTCGTGGATGACACCCTCCTGATTTCAAAAAGCCCTATGGGGCCACAAAAACTACTTGACCGCTTCACCCAGTTTTGTGATGCTAGAGGTTTGATTATAAACACATCCAAAACAAAATTAATGGCCCTGGCATCATCGAAAAATTTCAAAAATAACATCAGATTGAATGACTCCCCCCTGGAACTCGTTGAAGCCTTCGACTATTTAGGAGTGAGGATTAATAGCTGGATGAACTGGTCCTCGCACTTGGCTAAGATGCTCCTTAATCATAAACGAGTAGCGGGTGCCATTGCTAAACATCAGCGCCTCTCCTATAGTCGACCAGTGGGTCCTGCCATTAAGATCTATGAGCGAAAGGCCTTGCCCTCATCTCTATATGGAGCGGAACTGTGGGGTTTTGAGAAGGTCACAGACCTTATAAGATCAGAGAACAAGTTCTTCAGAGACCTAGTTTCGCTTCCTCTATCGACCCCACTAGTTCCGCTACGCTATGATTTGGGGAGACATCCAATAAATGAGGTGGCAAGATTGTGCCCCTTATTGTTTTGGACACGCCTCAGAAGGTCCCCTGAGCTATGCCATTATGCTACTGCACTGGCCGAATTGATAGAACTTGATACTGGCCACAAGATAGTTTGGCTTACCAATTTGAAACAGTTAGTGGGGGACATCGGTTTGGGAGAAGGTTGGGCGAGACAGGATCCGCCGCCCAAAGCAGTTGTAAAAAAGGCATATTGGGATTGGGTGGCGGCAGCCGCATCTAGAAGCGAGAATTGTGGCACCCTGACAGAATCTTTTTTGAGTGCCAAGCCTGTGCCTAAACTAGAATCCCTTTTGGAGCTTATTGAGTCCCCGAAAGATAGGGCCCTGTATCTGAAGTTCCGGTTTGGCACCCTTCCAGTGAACGATTTTAAAGCAGGCTGGAGGCACATGAGGGGGAGTGATTTGGGGTGTCCAGGCTGTGCTTCCCTTATGGAATCGGTCGCCCATTTCCTCTTCGCCTGCCCAGCGTATGGCCAGGCGAGGAGGAAATTGCTGAAACCTGTCAGCTGCAGAGACCATGGGGCAGCACTGCGTATTCTAGCATCGGAGACCTCGATCCCCAGTTTAATATGTGGGTTGGCCAAATACTTGGGTTGTGCCTGGTTGAGGAGGATGAAACTTTCCGGGAAGACCCAAACACTGGCTGTGGAACTGTAGATTGTCACCCCGTAATGTTGTACATTTTGTCCTTTTATGATATATCATTTCTTTACCTGCCTAAATTAATATATGATTAACTTGTATCATAAACGTATGTATTACTTATCATGGATGGTCTTTGCTACAAATTACAGCTTTGTATATATTGTGCAATGTTATTAAAATATTTTTTAATGCCTTTTTATACTTTTATGATATTGTATATCGAATAAAGTTATATACAATACAAGATTCCCATAGGGAGGTCTTGTTGCTGATGACTAGTACTTCTGTCTTGTCAGAGTTGTTCTTCAGGCAGCTGGATTCGCATCCAGTCTGCTACCATGAGTATGCAGTTGGTTATGTTGGTTCTAGTGATGTTTGTCTTGTCCGTCAGGGAGAGGATGGATTGGGTGTCATCAGAGTAGGAGATGATGGTGATATCTAGTGATCGGATGGTACTGGCGAGCGGCATCATCAGAGGCGGCTTCTCCATGCGGGCGGAGGAGCGTCGCCTCACTGCTTTCTCGCAGTGCGAGAAGCGGAAACACAAAATGGTATTTTAAATACCATTTTATGTTTCTGCTTCTTGCACTGCGAGAAAGCAGAAGGGTTTGGTTGGCGGTCCTTCTCGGGGTCAGGGGAGGAGTGGCTTGCCCACTCTGAGGGTGCTGACTGTTTGGTTGTCCCCAGGTCCGACCAAAGCAGTCATACCGACTCTGCATTTTCTCCATGTAGGCTGCGTGCAGCCTACATGGAGAAAATTGCCTCCCCATAGACGCCTGTGTGGTCAGCATCTCAGCCAATCACAGTGCTGCCATTGCAACGTTGTGATTGGCTTAGAGTAGGGGAGGGGGGGACAGGGGAGGGGAGGGAGGCTGTCTGGGCTGCTTTCTGAGAAGAGAAGAGACGATGCAGGAACGGACCGGGCAGGTGAAGGTAAGTTAACTTTTTGTTTTTGTTTTTTAAAACGAAACTGCCCGACCCCTTCCACTCGACCCCTCCCCACGCGCACCCCCCTGCCTCACCAACCGCGAGTCATGCCGGCCGTGACTGGATGTTATGTATACGTTGGAAAGGGTGGGAGGAGGGAAGATCCCTGTGGGACACCGCCTATCAGTTTATTGGTCTCTGATGTGAAGAGTGACAGCCTGACCCTTAAGAATCTTCCTGTGAGGAAGGAACAGATCTATTTGAGAGCGAATCCTTGTATGCCAATCTCGTGGAGTCTTCTGATGAGGGTGTTGTGGGAGACAGTGTCGTAGGCCACGGGGAGGTCAGGCAGAATGAGGGTCGCTGTTTCTCCTCAGTCCAGGATGTTTTGAATGCTGTCAGTGGCAATGAGTGAAGTTTTGATGCTGTGGTTCTTTCTGACTTCTGATTGTATGTTGTCTAGAAGATGGTGAAGTTCGAGGTGGGTTGTGAGTTGCTGGTTGATGGCCTTCTAAATCACTTTGGCTGGATAGGGGAGCAGGGAGATTGTTTCAAGTTTGCTCAGTTGATTTGGGTTGGCTGTGGGTTTCTTAAGAAGGGCATTGATTTCTGCAAGTTTCCATTCATCCAGGAAAATGGTAGAAGTGATGGAGGTATTGATGATGCGGGTCAGGGTGGTGCTAATCGGTGATGTTCCCAGGTTCTAGATGTGGTAGGGTATGGGTCCATTGGGGCACTGAGTGGATGGTCTACACGATTGCTGCTGTGTCATTTCTGGTGAGGGTTGTACATTCAGTCAGGTGGCCATATTGTTTGGAGGTGGGTAGGTTAGCAATGTGTTCTCTGAGGTTGGATTGGTGTACAAAGTTGCTGTAGATGTTTGCGATTTTGCTGTTCAAGAAGATGGATAGTTTGTCACAGAGTTGTTGGGAAACAGCAAAGTTGTTGACAGTGACGGGGGGAAGGTGAAATCCTTAACTATCAAGAAGATCTCCTTGCAGATGTTGGAGCCTCCTTCGATGTGGTTCACTAGTGCTTTTTTCTTGGTGTCTCAAATTTGCAGGTGATAGTGTGTGAGTGCAGCTTTGTAGTTAGTTCGGTAGGTGATGTCATGAATGGCTTTCCATTTCCTTTCTAGCTGTTTACAATGTTTTTTGGTGTCTCGCTGGTCTGTCACCAGCTGGCCTGCTTGTTTGCTTTACTATGCTTGTTGGGTTTGTTGGGTGTGAGGGACTCCTTACAATTCTTGCTCCAGTTGTTCAAGTTGTCGAAGTCATTGTCGAGGTTGTGTAAGAGGCTAGGTTGATCAGTGCTGAGGGCGCTTAGACAATCTGCTTCTATGATTTTGCCTCAGCTGTGGAATGGAGTGCTGAACCTGTTAGGGGTGTTGACTTGACGTGTGTTGGTTTGGAAGTGGTTGATGGAGTTGTTGGTCCATGTGAGCTGTGTGGTGGAGTTGTATTGATGCTGCCACTTGTAAAGATGGGTTCCAGTGTGTGTCCTGCAGTGTTTGTGGGTTCTGGGACGAGCTGGCTGAGTCTGATGTTGCTCAGCTTTCTAAGAGTGCTGGGGAGCAGGGGTTGTTTAGGTCTTCCAGGTGAAAGTTGAGGTCACTGAGGATAATGTGTGGTCTGGAGTCGATGGCGAGTGGAGTGACAAAGTCAGTGATGAGGTTGGTAAAGTGGCTTGTAGTCCAGGTGGTCAGTAGGCAAGGGTTCCGTTCAGGGTGAAGTTTTCAGAGATTTGCAGCTTGAAGTGCAGGTGTTACATGAATGGGGTGTCATTCTTTGTGAATGTTGTGCATTTGATGGATTCCTTGCAGATTCGTTATGAGTACTCCTCCTGGCTTGTGAACACAGTCCTGTTGAGTGATCGTGCAGCCTGCTGGGATTGCTGTAATGATGTCAGGAGTTGATAAGGGGTTGAGCAAGGTCTCTGTGATGAAGAGGATGTCAGGTGCAAAGCTGCTCTGAAGGTCCCTTATTTTGGTTGTGTATTTGCTAAGTGATCGTGTGTTGAGAAGCTTGCATGCAAGTGGTGTTTACATGAGAGTTTTTTGTGGCCCATGGTGTAGGATGGGAGTGTAGCCATTGTTGGTGCTATTGTGGTGTATGTGTTGGGAAGGTTGTTGAGAGCATTGTTAGTTGTTCCTGTTAGTATTTGATGAGATAGCTTTGATAGCGTGGGCATCAAGCTGGAAAGTACATGCCAGGAATTGAGGCAGCTCGCTGTGCACAGCAACGTGCTGGGAATCCTGCGGTCCCAGAAGTGGCTCATGCCCAGCTGCTGCCATTTCATGGGGCTTAGAATCCTTTACAATACAGCCAGGAACACAGCAGTGCCTCACCATGAGATGTGCGGACCACCCTGCCATGCATGCTCTCAGAAGGGTGGAAAGTCATTAGGTGGAAAGGACAGTGGGTGAAGCAATTATGGCCCACCACCCTAGTGACTGACCAGGTGCATGGCATTTGATAAAGAAACAGCAGTCTCTAGAGATCCTGTTGTGAGTGGGTACTCAAGGCACTTTTTGGAATTTTGAAGATAGTACATCTTTTATTAGGCTTTTAACGCTGAGGGAGAAGATTGGAAGCGAATGTTCAACCTCCCAGCGTACATAAAGTGAGGTGCCTTCTGGAGAGGTCGTTCTCGATACTGAAGAACATGTATGCACAGATTTACTATGGCTTTTCACTGTCGCAATGCAGGGGCGGCTCTAGGCTCATGGCGGCCCTGGGCAGGGAGCGTAGGTAGGGGGCCCCCGGAGGAACGCAGGCGCGGAGGCCAGTGAAGAGGGGGCGTCAGGGTGTTTGGAAGTGGAACAGAGCCAGAGGTCGCCAAATTCCTGCCAATGGCTGCCTCGCAAATATGTATCCATCCTCAGAGGATTATTATATTAAGGATATATATTGGCATGGCGGCCCCTGGGGTTTGGTGGGCCTGTGCAGGTGCACAGCGTGCGCATGCCTAAGGCCACCCCTGCGCAATGAGGCAAAGTGAAACAAAGCGAGGTATCGGTATTTAATCTCCTGCTGAAAAGGTATTTTGTTCTGAAACTGTACCTTTTCTGAGAGCAGAAAGTGTTATGCACTTTGCAGCAAGGGGATATTCCTGGACCATCAATTTGGGATATTAGCACAAACACCGATAAAATGTGATGAAAACGTGATCGCCTAAAACAGCCGGACAAGGCTTGGGGTTCAAGATGTACCAACTCCTCAAAGTTGGCATTAACAAGGGGAAAAGTGTTTGTTTCACAAGAGAAAACCAACCATTGTATATGTGTTGAAGTGCATAGCACACATTAAATGCTTGGGATTCTTGTGAGTTTGTTTAAGCATAAGAATTTGCACTGGAAGGGTATACTTCCAGTACAAATTCTAAGCTAGACAGCATCACTCATTTCTCCACTATCGTGCAAAGTTGCAAGTCATGCAAAGCAGCCTAATTAGCACACCAGCACATGGGATCACAGTAGCAGGGTCGGCGTCAGTGCTGGGTGCGCCTGGTGCGACAGTGTTTTATGGCGCCCGCCGTCCCCAACAACGTCCTTTGCTGCGGATTCCCTCCCTACACCCTTCAACAGTGCCCCTCAAGTCTCAATAACCGCTCTCTCTCATGCATTTCTTTTGTTTTATTGCACCACTCATACCAGTGTAGGGTGACAGAGCATTTACATCGCACACATTACACAGAGACAATGAATCGTACGTGTTTAAATCAGTCTTTAGGAAATGCTACGTAAGACGGAGGACTACAAGGTGTAGGAGTCACATGTCATACATACTGGTAGGCAGTATAGTTCAAGAGTGCTTGGCCTGGAGACGCACAAACTCAGAAATTGAAACGTTTCACACTGTTTGGGGGTTGTCTCTACTATATAAGAATTGATTTCTACCCAAATTAACCCTTTTTGCTGCATTAGTACAATGAAGCCAACCAAAAGGTAAGCAATGGGCGGGCTGAGGACCCTAAGCCACTGTAAGATAACAACATGTCTCGCAACAGACTGTCGCAGGAACTGGCCGGACCTATAAAAGAAAGGCCTCTATAGCGGCTATTCCGTGGCGAAAACCTGGACTGAAAACCATGTACAGGAAGGGCACCGCAGAAAAAATAGACAAGGGTCTATAACGTTCTGTGTGTGTTCCTGAACTTTAGGAAAAATTCCGTGAGGCTATGAATATTATGGGGAATGACGATTTCCCGATGGACAACTTGAAAACCCCTGTGTTTTGATGCGGGCATTACAAATCGTCAACAACTGATCACAGGACATCTTTCTGTGGTCACTCTCTCCCGCTGCATCTCTCCTCTCTCTTGTATTAAGGTTCTGCTGGAGGAGGGAGTCCTGGACGTTCCAGAAGTTTCTAGATGCTGATGAATTCCATGTTCGAGGCCTGGACGTCGCAGGGCTGTTCCTTCTCATTCCCCCGTCCCCCCCCACGGGCCACAGCTGGCTCGAGCTCCCAGACCCCAGTCAGGGACAGAGCCAGGGTTGTCCCACCGGAGAACATGGCTGGAGCCAGGCGGACATCACGGGTGACATAGGAACCACAGGACGGGCCAGAAAGACGACATCATCCCCCCTCCGGGTGAGAGGAACAGTGGCATCTGGAAATCTTGGCATCCGCTCCCGCTCCACCGAGGACGGTTCATCCAAGAGTTACCGCAGATGGCGCTCTCCAGTTACATAAACCGGCCCTCTCGGCCACCGGCCATGGCTTCATGCTATAGAGCGGGAGGGGCTAAATTATATAGGCTCTGAATGGTATAGAATGAGATGGCGCCGTTTGATATTTCAAAGGAACGATGTGGGATATAGTATTCATTTTCCACTCTTGATGGCGGGTTCACTCTCTGTCATCCTTCCACTCATTTCCCTTCTATCCTGCTCTATTTCTCGTGCACTCTCTCTCTCCCAAGTACCATATAGCCCTATCTCTTTCCTTCTTTCTCCCTTCTCTCTCTCCGCCCCTCTCAGTCTCGCGCCCCTCTCTCTTTCTCTGTATCTATTTCTCTCTCCATGTCTCTTGCTTGTCCCTATATTCTGCTTGCAGTCTCTGTGTATCTCTCCCTCTCGCGCCCCTCTCTCTTTCTCTGTATCTATTTCTCTCTCCATGGCTCTTGCTTGCCCCTATATTCTGCTTGTGGTCTCTGTGTATCTCTCCCTCTCTTTCTATCTAGCACTTTCTCTCTCTATATGTATACCTGTCAGTGTCTCACTTTCTGTGTCCGTGTATCTCTCTTGCTCTCTGTTTTTTCTTTCCTCAGCTCTATACCTCTGACCAGGGCTTAAGTGGGATAAAAAAACTGGGGGGTCGCTCATAGGGTCATGGCCGATGTAATTAGGGGCGTGGCTTAAAACACATAATGTGTCGCCCGACTGGTATTTTGCTGCTTCTGTCCGTTCATCCAGATATATAACAAGTAACATTACATCTACAACAAGCCAGGACTATTGGCTTTGTCAATGTTTGTAAATTGCCTAAGTTAAATAAGCAACAACTATGACTTTGTTGTATATAATATTGCAAATGCTGCAGTTCTTGGAGGTGAGGTTGTGGCTAAGGGTAGAGCTACCAAATTTTGAGTTAAAAAAGGAGGTTCGAGCCTCAGGTCAGCTCAACATCCTGTGATTTAAAACATGAATATGTCCTTGTGTAATGTAACTGGTGCTAATGTTTGCCCTAAGTTTTCTCTATATAAAACTAATAAATGAGTTTCTTTGAAGTTACATCAAACGCACCGACGTATGGTGCTACTGCAGAGTTAAACTTTGTTTTTTTCTCCCAACCTGGAGGTAGAAATGGAGAGCCTGGTAATCAGGTATGGACCCGTCTCGGCACCTGCTTTTAAGTACTGCTGGTGCTGAGCACCAGCAAGACCCGGCCCACTTGAAGCCCTCCCTCTGACTCAGCTTCTTTCTCTCTCCCATTTCTTCTCTGATCTCCCTCTTACTCTCTTTTCCCATCCCTCTCTCTCTCTCTCTGTCTTTCTCTTTCATAATGTCTCTCCTTCCGACTATCCTGGTGTCTCTATCTCGTTTAGGGCATCAATTGAAACAAAGTGATGGATGGATGGTTTGTTTAAATTAATGTCAGCCACTGGCAATTGCTCAGGGCCACATTCCAGTTCATCCTTTTTGTCCCCTGTCCCTCTGTAGACAGAGACCTGTAATATGCAAATCAGTCTTGGACCTGCCCCAATAGGAACAGTCCAGCCTGAATTCCAGGCCAATAATGGATTGTCTCATTCTGCCTATCTGCATTTTCCCTGATCAATCTTCAGCCCTTTGAGATGGCTCCCTGTGAGACTTTTGTATCCATTCTTCTCTGGTGCACTGTCCCCCTTTCTCTATGTAATTCTGAATCTCTATGTCTGGCTTTCTTGGTTTCCCTCTGTAGTCATCTCTCACTTTTTCCCTTTTCTATCACTATTTCTTTCTCTCCCAGTTTTTCTCCATGTTCTTCAATCTCTACCATGCTTCTCTCTCTTCTTCCCTTGCTCTCCACTTTCCATTGATTTCTCACACTAAGGGCCTGATTACCATGTCAATGGGAAACTTTCCGACCCTCACCATCTCGAATTCGGAACCGACTGACTCGTGGTCGGCTGTTCCGTCTGACCTATTACAATGTAACCGAAAACTGTTAGGTCTGATTCCCATTGACTCCTATGGGAGCCCATGTTTCGACCGACAACACAGGCTCCTATGAAGAAAAGGGCTGTGTGTGGAAAACCCAGCACCCTGTCGCGGGCACCCCATGGTGCCTCCCACATATTGCAGGGTTTTACACAGGGTGCCCTTAGGTACCCCCTTGGCCCCCAAACGGAGGTCTCAGGATGAAGGGGGCTCTGCCATGGGTCCCCAAAGTCACTTTCCGACAGCCTTTTTCAGTCGGACAGGCCAACTCGGAAAGGCTGCTGGAAATCCACACCGTAACTGCTTGGTCGGAAACATAGTCCGTAGAGTTGTACAATGCAGTTCCAATCAACACATATTGTCCGAGAGCCAGTCGGAACCGATTCGGAAAGACCATGCGGTTTCCAATCCGACAGCGAACATCTTGATCGGTCGGGTGGATTGTAAACCGACCGAGTCGGTCGGAAAGGTTCCGACAAGGTCCAGGATCATCCGACTGTCGGTCGGTGCCTTTCCGACTGACATCGTAATCAGGCCCTACATTTCTCTCTCTGTCACCCTTGTAGACTGATTACCCCTCTCTATCTCTCTTTCCCTCTTTCCAGAATCAAAATGACCATTCACATGTTTTGCCATTTCCTGGTGGCTTAAATGCCAGAGGTGCTGCATTTAGGGCTGAATGGGCTACAGTAATCCAGTTCTGAAGACACACGTGGCCAAATATTTGACACATCCTCCTGTCATTGCCAGCACCAAATAGAAAGGCCAGGTTCATCCCTGGACTCAAAGTCTCACACATACCACATAGTTTTGCCAGACTGGAAGAGCAGTCTACCTAGAAAACAGTTAAACAGTGCATCAGTGCTTGATTTGTAATAGAAAATAAGTGCCTGGGCCCTCGCCAAGAAACCATTCCAGCTTACACCACACATTGCCCCTGCCAGCACTGCCAATGACAGTACAGACACAAACATCTAACCATCACACTCCTACAAGTGTGACAGTTCAGACCATTACAGGCTCTCAAAGCTATAGGAGTGACTTGGGTGACATGAATTTGTCATTTCTAATGTATATTGAATTATTAGAACATTGGAATGTTGGGAGCTCCATTGCAGACAATGGAGTGCTCCCTGCTTCTACGGGCCGGTAAAGGCCTGCAGAGCAACATTGCAATGTTCTACAAAGGCTTCTCGAAGTTCGAGGGGATTTATATCCCCTCGAGCTTCGAGAACCCTTTGTTCAATTTGTTAGAACATTCTGCCCTCTAGTGGCAGAATGTTCTAATAGCCTTATAGCCCTTCGTAGCAGGGCTATACGGCTATTAAAGTCCCGCTGTTTCGTTAAAGTCCCTCGTCTTCGGCTCGGGCCTTTAACGATTCAGCGGGCCTTTAATAGCCGGTATAGCTCGCTACGGCGGGCTATAAGGCTATAATAAACAACTGTTGTGTTTTCTCTAAATTAGACAAACAGCCCACCACGTGGCAGGCAGTCATAAGTGCCGGCGTTGACAATTAATTGTCATTGCCGAGCACCGGAAATAATCGGCTCAAATTAATTAGGCGCTTGTGCATGGAAAATGTCATACATGTTTTCAGTGCTGGAGCCTGAAGCAGGAGGCCAGTTTGAGCTCCCTGTACGAGCGAAAAAACAGAAGTAGCACAGCAGAAGTAGGAGCACAGTCTGTCACCTTTCTCTGCAGTGCAGGGGACTGGCACGGATCAAAGAGTGGAAAAAAGTCACAGTTTAGGCAGACGGAGGAAGAGAAAGATGACAAAACCATCACGAAGGGAGAAAGCAGGAACCTGCAGGAGTGAGATAAAGGGGGGAAGAGATTGTTTGGTAGTGAATTAGAGAGAGACGCGCTGGATTTAAGACTACCAGCCTTGGTATTTGGCGCACTGACGTTTAATTGCATTGGCAGCGGGCTTCTGAGCAAATAATTGGGATCAGGCATTTTCGCTTTCACAAATTAAACACTGCATTTGCACATTTGGTGAGTAAACATTCAGATTCTGATTAAACATTTTCATCTTACATTCAGTAGGAGATCAGGAAATCAGGGCGTGTTAAACTGGGTCAGAAGTAATTGGCTACTCAGTTAGGTGTAGACAGAGATAAAGCAGGGGCCCTGCATTACTTGATTTTTTTTTTGTTTGATCTGGTTATTGTAATTTTGCATTTAAACATGCCATTCTTATTTAATACAACAGTGATGTTCGCCATATACATTGAGGTATTATTCGCAAAGTAATCGATTAGAACCACGTTACATAACACAGTCCACATGTTAGTACATCAGCAACAATAAAACATTTTGTATTAAGTAATTATAGACTATCTTACTAGTCCCTCCCATTAGGGCAAGTTTACAATGCCCCCAGTTATTTTTCTTCCTTTCGCATTGCACCATACAGTCATTACATTTCGTCAAATATAATTTGTACATCAACGTATTTGTTTAAACAACAACTTAAACTTTCAAAGGTTACATCAATATTCAAAGGCATCCCCCATATATACTCATTACGTATACACAAAAAGGGTTCTGCATTACTTGATAGGTATGTTATTCCTTATCTTGAGAACAAACCCTGAGAAGGAATGAGATAGGATGGAGGGTGTAGAATTATATTAAACTGTATTAATAATTGTGATTTATTTGTAATACTTGCTCGAAACTCTCTATGGCCTTAGAATGAATGCCCTCTTACACATATTTTAAACAAACTGCCATTTGCAAACTAATATTGTACATTGCACTTTGTATCTCCACCGCCCTAGTAAGCAGATCCGTATTCTGAAGTCGGCATAATGAAGCGAGGTTTGAAGAAATAAGTAGAGCCAGCCTTTTACCCATGAAATTTGCATCAGACTCGCAGGCAAGGTCTTCTTGCATTCTTCCCACGAGAACAGCATGGCACCTGCTCCTTAGTATCACCCTGAATATGTATGTATTCGGACGTGTTCCTGCTTTCCTTCACCAATATAAATGGAGCAACAAAATCATTTGATTTTATCATTCATACTCCAGCTGACCTGGGGCAAAGCTCGGGTCAGATTATTTCCATTTTATATTTGCTTATTTTATACTTGCTGGCTATTTTGCATTAAACCTATGTTAGACTTCTGTGCGCACTCTTGAGTGTCTGTTTTCTTTGACAGTGAAGGCTTGTTGCAATGCATCTTCTAGTTTTGTACAGATGAGGTGTGTGTGCGTATCTTGGAGACTGCTCATTTCATCTTTAGGTAGTTGGGTGTGTCATGTTTCAGTGCTTGGACAGTAAGGGGCATATGTAGGTAATTTTTGTTTTGCGATTCTCAAATTGCGATTTTTTTTAATCGCAAAACGCAATGTAGGTAGGATTAGCGAATTTTTTAGCGAATCCCAATTATTCCTTATTTGCGAATCACAAATAGAGATTCGCAAATAAAGAATACCTTCTCATTCATTCCTATGGGCTAGAAGGCCCATAGGAATGAATTGGAAGACATTCTCAATTTGCGATTCTCAATTAGAGAATAGCAAATTGAGAAGGCAATTTCAGGGTTGCAAGGGTGTCAATAGGACACCCTGTTGCACCCCTGAAATTAACATGTGTGCACATGTGGCCCACATACATGCCCTAAGGGCATGTATGTGACCCACAAGGCTCTTTGAAAAATTTCAAAATGTGCATTTTTCAAAGAAATCGCAATTTACCACCAACCTGAGGTTGGTGGTATTTTGTGATTCCTTAAACCACAATTCGCACAACTTGGGTGCTTCCTACATTGCATTTAAGGAATCGCAATTTGTAATTCCTTAAATGCAATTGCAAAATAAGGAATCGCAAATTTTGCGATTCCTTATTTTGCGTGTGGCCTTTTTGTGTGCTACATAGCACACTGGCCAAATTGCGATTGCAAACGCTGAAATTCTGCGAATTTCAGCATTTGCAATCGCAATGGGGCTACCTACATATGGCTCTAGTCATTTAGATATTACTAGGATCGATGCTAAATGTTTGTATATTTGAGTGTCAGACTCACAGTAGCATTGAGTTTTAGTGGGCTGTCCTGAATGTATGGAGGCCTCTAGTATGGATGTACAATGATCCAGTCATGATATAGCTAATGCCTGTACTACCTCTGGCAGCATCTTCGGCAAGAATAAAGACCCTGATTTCAGTCAGTTTAGTTGGTGGTAAGAACTGCTCGCGTTGCTTGTTATATACGTTTCTAAGCAGTGCGAGTTCAGATTGTAAACCGGTTTGATCTGTCGGCCAGCTTTAATTAGTTGTATTTGTCAGTTCTTTGCAATCTCACTGCTTAAGTTGGAGCTGATGGTGAGAAACTCTTTATTATTCTGATGCAGCTCGAGTTGCCAATGATTGCGCTGTAGATATGCAGTCTTTAATGTCGGTAATGGATACGTTATTGGGATATTGCAAATGTTTACATTAATCTGCCCAGTGCCAAGATTTAATGAGGGTGTGAACCATCTTTGGACAACTCTCATGCCCCACAGAACCAGCACCTTCCTCACCTATTTTGAGGAGGGGCAATTGCTGAGTTAGCACTGCTGGAGCTTCAGCCGACTCCACTGATGATAACCCCGCCCTGGCAGTCTGTCCACCACATGATTGGTGTCTGCACCTGTACAATAGCAAGGTCTTGTAAAGTGGACACAAGTAATTTAATAGTCTGTGATTGTGATTTTTTTTTAAGGTTTCATTTATGTTATGGTTGTGTGACCTTACAGTATAATACACTTGCAAAAACTGTCTTAGGTCTATTCAGGCTCGTTTGTAAAACCTTTAGCTCAACCCTGGGTAGCTGTGACGTTGGGCAGCAAAGCTTAAACAAAGGAACTAGTGTAAACATTTAGGGCCATATGTATCAAGCAAAATTGCATTCGCAAACGCCGAAATTTGCAGAATTTCGGCGTTTGCGAATGCAATTTTGCCAAATGTAATGTATTAAGGCAAAATAAGGAATCGCAAAATTTGCAATTCCTTATTTTGCTATTGCATTTAAGGAATCGCACATTTTGTGATTCCTTAAAAGCAATGTAAGAAGCACCAAAAAAGTGTCATTTGGCCTTAAGGAATCATAAATTACCATCAACTTCAAGTTGGTGATAATTTGCAATTTCTTTGAAAAATGCACTTTTTTGCATTTTTCAAAGTGCAATGTGAAGCATATACATGCCCTTAAGGCATGTATGTGCACCACATGTGCACCCATGCTTATTTCAGGGGTGCAACAGGGTGTCCTTTTGACACCCCTGCACCCTTGAAATTGCATTCTCAATTTGCGATTCGGTAATTGCTATTCGCAAATTGAGAATGTCTTCCCAGTCATTCGCCTCTAGGCCCATAGGAATGAATGGGGAGGTATTCCTTAATTGCGAATCGCAATTTACGATTCGCAATTAAGGAATATGTAGGATTCGCAAAATGTGTTGCAAATCCTACAAACATAGCATTTTGCGATTCTGAAATAGCGATTCGCAAAAAATCGCTATTTGAGAATCGCAAAATGACTTCTTGATACATATGGCCCTGTGGGCCATATGTATCAAGCAAAATTGCATTCGCAAACGCCGAAATTCGCAGAATTTCGGCGTTTGCAATGCAATTTTGCCAAATGCTATGTATTAAGGCAAAATAAGGAATCGCAAAATTTGCGATACCTTCAATGCAATGTAAGAAGCACCAAAAAAGTGCAATTTGGCCTCAAGGAATCACAAATTACCACCAACATCAAGCTGGTGGTAATTTGCGATTTCTTGGAAACATTCACTTTTTTGCATTTTTCAAAGTGTAATGTGAAGCACAAACATGCCCTTAGGGCATGTATGTGTGCCACATGTGCACCCATGCTTATTTCAGGGGTGCAACAGGGTGTCCTTTTGACACCCCTGCACCCTTGAAATTGCATTCTCAATTTGCGATTCGCTAATTGCTAATCGTAAATTGAGAATGTCTTCCCAGTCATTCCTATGGGCCTCTAGGGCCATAGGAATGAATAGGGAGGTATTCCTTAATTGTGAATCGCAATTTGCGATTCGCAATTAAGGAATATGTAGGATTCGCAACATTTATTGCAAATCCTACATACATAGCATTTTGCGATTCTCAAATAGCAATTCGCAAAAAATTGCTATTTGAGAATTGCAAAATGAAAACTTAATTTGCAGTTCTTTTATCAGAAGCGCAACCAAGCATTGATAATCGTAAAGTTTGGAAACTTTTGAAAAGTTTGAAAGAGTTGTGTTTGGCCACTCGGCCTGACTAAGGCAGCCAAATCGAGCAGGGAGAAGGTCAGGGGGATCAAGTATTTGGACAGTTACCTGGTCAGTAAAGTATTCTCCAGTACAGTTCTGATCTTTACAGCTTGACCACCATTGACTTTAAGGGAGCGGCCCTGATGCTGAGGATGCAAGAGATGGAAAATGCTCAAGGATGCTCTGGATGCCCTGTGGCCGATGGGGGTATCCCTGTGGTCACTCCTCAGTTCACAAGTCAGGTTTGTTGACTTTGGCCACAAAGGTCAGGGTCTCTTGAAATCCTCTTTGAGCCAGTGAAGGCCAGCTGCTGCTGGGCTACCAGTCTCCAGTCAAAGCACTCCAGCAGTATACTTTGGTGGAGGCTAGTGCCCCTCTTGGATGACCAATCTGGGCTAAGATGACACTCTCGGGTCCGGCAGACTCAGTGCAACCATTGGCTGTCGAGGATCGGTCTATTGGAGTGCCCAGTGGCAGTCAGTGGCGTTTCTCCAGAAGTGGCTACATACTTGTGGAGTTGGACTGCTTCAGTTCTGATGGCCCTTGTGATGGTTTCAGGAAGTCAGCTAACTGACCCTTGGAGTTACGTTTTTGGTCTGCGGCTTGGGAGCGACTTTTCCTCAAGCCAGGAGGCACAATCACAACCCGCTCTTTGCTAGCCCAAGGTGTGGCAGGTGCAGTCCAGCAGACGTGCAGCCTTTCTTTGCCTGGTGCAAGGGTCAACAGGGCAGTCCTTCTCCAGTCCTTTCTCCAGTTCCATAGTTATTTGAGATTCCGGGAGCCAGGGGTGCCATATTTATGCCCAGAAAGTGCCCTGGGTGGGATGATGCGATCAATAGCCAATGGGCTACCATGATCCCTCCCACCCTGTGACTACTTCTGGCTATGTGTGGCATCTAGCAATCCCAGAGTGCACTATTCTGCCCAATTCTAAGATGTCTTAACCCTTCCTTGCAAGTTAGTAGTTCGGTAGCCCACCCTAGTAGTGTTGCTACTTGTGGGCTATTTGCCCAAAGGAAAATAGGCTTGGGCACTAGTCTCCCATCTCTGTTCCTGCCAACAGCCTGTCTACCTGAACAAAGAGGCGGTCTCTCAGGAGGGTGATCATCATTTGCCCATCAAAGGCAGCTTCGCCTTTGAAGCTCAACTTTAGGGCAAGCACCCTGAGTGGCTTCCTGAAAGGGAGAGGTAACACCTCTATCTGTATCAGGCTACCATTATTCCTAATCCTGGGAGTTGTTCACACTACTCCCCACAAGGGCAGAATGCTGTCTGGTGGCCAGCAACCATGTGAGGCCGCTGAACAAACAAAGCTACAGAGTGTCAATAAAGGTAGTTTTTCCTTGAAAGTGACATTAAATTTGACTGGTTGAATGCCAGGATTACTTTGATGCCTTGAAGTATCAATTTTAGTAGTCCCATTCAGAAGTTAGCCGGCATGAGGGTGCAGCCGGTATCTCTGTGTTAGATAATAGGGCTACTAAGTTTGCCACAGGAAAATGACAATTTGGAAGTTTTGCTGTCAGGGCAGATAAAAAGCATATGCCCTACTTAAAAATATATAGCTCCCTGCCTCAGAGCTCCATTGGCCTTCCGTCGAGGAGACTTGCATATATTGTTAAGGGAAGTGGGGCTCGCAAAGTTGACCTACCAGTTTAAAACTGATAGTCCAGGTTGCGGTGGCAGGCTGGGAGCCATTTTGTACTTTGTCCCACATGAGGTGGCACAGCCAGTGCTGAAGCCCTGGGGGAAAACTTTCTCTTACATTACCTGGTATACTTGGTACCAAGTACTAAGAACTTATGAGTAAGTCAGCTTAGGCTAATTGGGGGTAACATTTGGTGATGCAGTACGCACTACAAAATTCGTTTTATTTATTTATATGTTTACTTACCTCTAATCGTCCGTAATCCATAGTTTACTACTACCGACCCTGCCCCTCCCCCTCCCCATGTCAGCACCTGGCAGCACTCCCACCACGGGCCGCTACTGATAGGTCCTACCTCTCTCGGTCAAGGGTGTTTAAAATGGGTCGCAGCGACTCAGCTGACTGTCCCAGGGGCTGTGGAAATGGGGGCCCGTTCTACTACACACTTTGGACTTCTCCGCTGATCCAATCCTTTTGACCAGTAGTAATAGAGACAATGAGGGAAGTAACTAGCCTACATATCCCGATCGAGGCCAGATGGCTGCTGCTGGGTGTGTTGGGGAAGAGAAGTGGCCCAGCCACTTACGTACTTGGCTAAACATGGCGGCTGGGGTAGCAAAGTGCAATATAACCAGACTATGGGTTGCAGGCAGGTCCCCAATGATCAGGGAATGGGAAGAGAACCTGGACTGGTGTCAATTAGCGGAACACGCAAAATATCGCTTCTGAGGCTGCCCCGGTAAATTTGAAAAGATCTGGGGTCCATGGAAATGCATCGGGGCTCCAACAGCCAGGCTTATGTGGGAAAGGGGGGTCTCTACTGCATAAAAGGTCTTGGTGGAGGGACTGAGACGTTCCCTAATGAGTCAGGGCATGCACCCGGGGGAACAGAGCTGGGACATGTATTACACACTGGTGTGGAGAAGGCCCCCTGCAAGCTGTCCACTAATGTATATCGCATTGCCTTGACGGAATTGTGCTCTTAATCAACTACTTAATAAAAAAATATATATTTTTTAAAGGTAGAAAGTTTTCAATTAAACTATTCATTAATTACATTATCAAATGTTATTTCTATATGGTTCTATGTATATGTGGCAAACAGTTAGTGGGTTCTATCATTCGCCCCTTGAATGACGTACTCAAAAAACATATGAATGTGATAACAAACAAGGGCAGCAAAAAAAGAAGAGAATTCATAGGTGAACAAGCTTGGGATTAATGCCATATGTACAGCTCGCATAACAGCTCACCACAGAGGAAAACTTAGAACACGTAGACTGTGACTAAAAGAAACCTGGTGGATTGAAACTTTAAGATCAGTGGACCGTGGTTTATATGTTGATAGGGAATATCATACTACATTAAAACAAGCTCAAGAATAATATGGAAACATAACTGACAGAACACAGGGTAAATACACGATAAATATGAACATAGTCCATGTATAAAAAGACCTCTCCTGCTCCCATGCGAGCAGCTGGCAGTGATCTTGGGATATTAATTCTCACATTTGTGAACATATTTAAATGGAAAACCTATGTGGAATAGAAAATCTCTAAGCCCGGTAGGTGCTGATAGATCTTGAGCAGCAATAAAATTATTGAGAGAGAAGGAAACCATATTGGCATACTGTGTTAAAACGGATCAACTCAAAATAAGAACTATTAGGTTGTTCGGATCCATGGTGATGCATATGTAATACTGGTCATAAATAGGTATATATTTATAAATATGTTTTCCTATTCAACTCTGCCCCAAAGGGTATGTTTATATGCAATGAAATATACCTTTTATTGATTTTGGGACATTGGCCCAGATGCATCATCCCAAATGCAAAAATCGCAAATTGAGAATTTGCTAAATTGCAATTACTTGCATTTAAGGAATCTCAAACTGAGATTCCTTAAATGCAATGCATTAAAGTTTAAAAAATAGCGATCTTGCTAATATGGCACGCAAATTACCATGAAGTACAACTTCATGGTAATTTGCAAAAACTTTGAAAAATGCACTAAAGTGCATTTTTCAAAGTTTCATGTTGCGCACACACATGCCCTAAGGGCGTATGTGCGCAACATATGTGCAACATATGTGCACAGATCAATTTCAGGGGTGCAACAGGGTGTCCTTTGGACACCCCTGCACCCTTGAAATCGCAATCTCAATTGTCTTCCCATTCATTCCTATGGGCCTCTAGGCCCATAGGAATGAATGGGGGGGTATTCCTTAATTGCGACTCGCAATTTGAGAGTCGCAATTAAGGAATTTTAAGAAATCGCAATTTTTTTAGCAATTTCTTGATGCATTGCATTTTGCAATTCCTTATTTTTCGCAAATAAGGAATCGCAAAATGTATGCTTGATGCATCTGGGGGATTAATCCCTGGTGTACCAGGATGTATATGTGTGTAATAAGGGTCATAGTTAAATGTATAAATAAGTTTTTCTATCAAAACGTGCCAAATAGGGACTTTTGTATCTGGAGTGTATGGAACAAATCCTTCATAAATCAAGGGCTTCCTATGTCATTAAAATATTTTTGAGGTCAAGTGAACACGATGTTGGTGGTTGTAATCAGATGGAGTTGTAACGCCTGTGAGATGGAACTAAAGCATGTGCATGTGAATGCGAGAAAACATGGGAGTTGGATACTCTTGTGAGAGGACATTTGTATGTTGTCTTTGTTAAATACTAAATAAATAGGAAGATGAGTTTAAGTTACACATGAATAAGAATACTGAATGTCCTGATGCTTTAAGTATTACATTATGTATTTTTTCAGGATTGCTCTAAAGTGGATGGGACTTGGCGAATATGAACATATCTGTCGCATGCTTTATCATTACATTGGGAGGTTCAGCCATAGTTTTGGGCCAACACTCGCTGAACTCAAAGTTTTGGCGCAAAATAAAGTCATAAAATGATGTCAGATGCCGTGGTAGTCGACTGAAGCATAAACCATATTTTCCAGGAATTGTTTGTCAGTTGTGGACCTGAGCCTGCATATGTTATGTTCTAAGGTGAGTGTTTAGAGCCTTGGCATTATGTTAGTAGGTAGTGGGGCTCTGGTTATAGTTAAGTTGAAGATGCCTGCAAAATAATCTGTTCGGTTGAACTCGGTGAGCAGGGAACTAAATATTGAATTTATATTTCAGCATATTTCCAGTTGGTGTTGTGAGTCGTAAGATGGATAAACTTGTTATCAGCGATCCACGCAGTTTTTTGTGATTAGTACTCCCAGTTCAAGAATTGAATGGACGTCAGTCAAGTCAGTTGGAAATAAAATATGATTGCTGAATAAATTATCTGTTCATAAGTAGTCTTTTTTCAAAGGTTAACATACATGTTTTAATTGTAATCGAAATAAGGGTCCCTTTGTTTCGCACAGTGCAGAACAATCTCTTTTGGTATGTCTTTGGCCATTTACCTGTAGGTTTATGGGATACGAAAAGAGGAAAATTGAATTGGCTGAGAAGAAAAGAAAAAATGAATTTCTGTTTTTGTGACAAGTTGGTTGATGTGCAACTGAAGGAGAACTGTAAGGTGAGATAGGAGAGACACATACATACATTAATGGCTTTCATGAAGTATAAATAATACAGTCCTAGAATGTGACCCATTGCTGTTTAGGTCTTTAGGACAATGATGAATTCCCCAGAAGTGTAGAGGGAAAACAAAGAAAGGAAGATAAAAAGACGGTTCCTAAAATATCTGTAACAGGAAAAGTCTGAGATCTACTTTGTGAACTGTTAGGAAGGTGGCTTAGGTCTTCATGTGCTAGGTGAGAAACACTACCACTTGTTTGAATATCTGAAGCCCTATAATGTTGCGAATGGGGCTTGGGGGGAAAGCCGACCACCAGGGAGGCTTGCACTCCCAGGGTCTTTTGGGCCAATGGTGCGGCCCAGGCTCAATTGGGCTGGTTGGGTTACTTTTGGGCTGGTGGGAGCAGGGGTATTTAGCCGGATAGGAAGGGCGGGCCCGCTACCTACATGCGGCGAGCCAGGTGCACAGGCTTGATGTAGGCTGTGCAGAGGTGGTGAAAGGGCATCGCGAGGGGGCTAGGCAGGAGGAGTTTTCAAGCCAAGGGGCAGCATGGGGAAGGCAGGCCTGGCGAGAAGGGCTGGGAGTGAGAGACAGGTGGGGAGGAAAGGTGACAGGATGGAGATGGGTTGAGTCCAAAAAAGTGGGTCGGCACGGGGGGGCGGGGGGGCTCACTTGCAGCAGGGGACAACAGGCAGCAGCTGACGGGGGCTGAGTGGGATGAGAAAGGGGAGAGACGGGCCCCCCAGCAGTAGAGCTGAGAGGGTGGTTGAACAGGGCTCCCAGGTGGCTGAGGTCACGGTGGTCCGAGGAGGGGGTGGAAACAAGAGGCACATCCAAGAGCCAGGAAGGTGGGGGGGAAGGGGAGAGTGCAAAGGACAAGGAGAAGGGGCAGGAATGGGGCCCAACGTCTACCATAGTGGTGGCTGTGCTGGAATGGAGCAAAGGGGAGGAGCAGCAGGGGGCTGGGGGTGAGCAGACAGCGGGTCGTAGGCCACTGGCCAAAGTATATATGCGCCAGGGGATGGAAGAGGGCGGGGCCCTGCCCAGAGAGGAGGACATTCGGGGGTGGGGAAGAAGGGTGTAGCAGAGCACGTAATAGGTGGGTGAGACGGACCTGAGTGGGGAGGTTGGGGTACCCCGGAGGAGCAGCAGGGCAGCGGGCGTTATTGGCAGTGGTTTCCGGTTCCAGGGAGTCATAAGCAGGCAGGGCTACTAACCCCGGCTTGCCGGACCTTCATTTTTCTTTACAGGAACAGAAGCCATAGGATAAAGCAATGGGTGAGTCCAATGCAGCTCCGCAACACCGAAGTGAAGAGATGGCACGGTTTGGGACGGCCAACTAGAGTGTCGAAGGACAGGCAGGAAACTGTCACTCGAAGGACAAAAGTGGCCTCGGATGTGCACCAACCCAGTTGGGTAAATGAGGCCTCTGGGTCAGTGGTGAGGTGGACAGGGCAAGAGCACTTGACTTGGGCTGAAGGGCATCATGTGGCCCATCTGTACCCAGTGATAGATTTAGAGGAGTTCATTCACAGCAGGTGGGAAAGTGCTGTGGCAAGTGTGGATGGGCAGGTACATTTTCAGGGTGTTGAGATGGACACCACACAGTTGTATTACGACGAAGATAGTATAGAAGAGGGGGAGATCATTGAGGAAAAAACACGGGGGCACAGGAGGGATGGGGGTACAGTAACAATGTGCCTAGTCTGTGGTGCAGAATCAGAGGAGGAGAGATGGTTACCCTGCACAGGCCAACGCCATTTGAGCCCCTGCACAACTGGTTGGGCAGCTGGATCCAGTGCGGACGCCGACCTTGATGCCATGTAAGGGCACTTTGGGTATGCATATCAAGTTCTCCCAAATGACAGCGTGTCAGTGGGGACTGACAAAGGCAGAGAGGAGACGGATGAGGAGGTCAGTCTTGGGAAAGGTTTATATGTGAAAAATACTCGGGTGGGCACAGAGGCACAGAAATTAGAGGGGAAGACAGCGCATGTTTCGACATCGGAGGGTCAAGGAGAGAAAGGACAGAAGACAGCAACACACAAAGATGAAGGAAAAGCAGGGAGTTGGACAGTAATAGTCACAAGGGGATGGGGCAAAAGAAAGTCACGAGGTTAAACTCAAGAAGCTTCTTTATGTGGGTGTAAGGAAGCCACCTTATGCTAACAACCAGAGAAAAGATATGGAAAGGGGAATATGTAGAGATGCTGAAATTCCTCCACATACCCTGATATTTGCGAGCTTTTTATAGTGAAAAATACCCAGAGAGATGTGTGTCCCTTTTTAAAAACATGGATGTAATCAGGAGGGCACAGGTGACATTCGGGGGATACACTTGGTCACACTATGATGAGGAGTTTGAGACAGGCTTTCCTGGGAACTAGCGGCAACATGGGGGGAGATTGATACAGATCTGTATCCACAGATGATGGGATCAGTTAAGTTTGGGAAGACCACATATACAGCCAGTGGGCTCCTATTAGTTTACCACCCCTTTTAAGCCACCCCACCCAGAGGGGGGGTATAATATACAACAAAGAATCAAGGGGGTTTCCAGGGAGCCTGTTGGGTCTTCAATAAGGGTGCCTGCGCGAGAGAATATTGCAAATCTAGACACAAGTGTTCGAGCTGTGCAGGGCGACACCCCCTTGTACAATGTTTCAGGTTGGGCCACAATGGTCAAAGGCAGCAGTCTTGCCAAGGGTTCCAGCACAATAGCTTGAACAGCAGGGACAGCATATGGCAGGGGGCAGGAGAGTGCAATGAGCCAAGGTTACATGTGAAAAGGCTCGTACACCCATTAGACAAAAGAGTCTGGATGCTTGGTTGGCATTCTAACCCCGCAGTGAGGATGCCATGTTGTTGAGTCACGGTTTTAAGGAAGGGTTTAGGCTGGGGTTTGAGGGGCCACTGTCCAACAGGTGGGCAGAAAACCTGAAGTCGGTGAATTTGCACAAAGCAGTAGGGCAGGGGAAGAATTTCAAGGAAGTTAACAAGATGCAAATGGAGGGCCTATTTACAGATTGGCTGATCAGGGACCTGATAATATTACCTATTGGGGTAGTCCCTGAAGAAAGAGCCACGCCAGTTTAGATTGATACAGCACTGGTCTTGGCCAAAGGGAGCTGTGGTAAATGATTTCATATCTGAGGAACTAACGTGTTTCCTATTCATCATTGGATGTAGCTAGGGGACTGGTTGAGAATGTGGGCAGAGGTACTAAGATGGCAAAATGTGATATAAAGTCTGCCGTTCGGCTACTGACGGCCCACCCCGAAGATTTCCAGCTATTAGGCATTCAGTTTGACGGACAAATCTTTTTGGACAAAGCATTATCCATTGGCTGTTCCATCTTGTGTGCCTTGTTTGAGCATTTCAGTTCATTCCTTCAATGGGTTTTCTCATGGCAAACCGGTAAAGAGACGGTGACATACTACCTTGATGACTTTTTTTTGGTCAGACAACACAGTTCCACGGACCCTCAGCAGCAGCTGGCAAGGTTCCAAAGGCTCATGGTGGTACTAGCAGGGGCCCCTGGCACAAGACAAGACACAAGGTCAATGAATGGTGTTGTCATTTCTGGATACTGAATTGGACTCGGTGGCAATGGAGGCACGCCTACCATCAGATAAAAAGCTGCACATTAAGATGCTGATAGACATGTTGGCCAGGCAGAAAGTGACAGTTAGGGAACTACAAGTTCTGCTAGGACATTTGAATTTTGCATGTAGAGTAGTATGGACGGGAAGGACACTTTGTAGACAACTGAGCAGGTCATTTGCGGGGCTAACGCTGCTGCACCATCACATGCACTTGTCCGCTGGGACTAATGAAGACTTACGCATGTGGCTCATGCTTTTGGGGGAATTGTTCTGCATTCTGTCCATCAATTGTTCTTTTTGCATTTGTCACCCCGAGCGGGACGGGTCTGCCCAGACTAATGCTCTCCATGCCACTGGAGTCAAGCTATCCTAGCTGATGAGGTTTGGAAGCCTGTAACCTGTCCTAGGATGCTTGTTTCCAGTCCAGGAAGGACCTGTCCTGGCAGTTCGGGCTACTGTTCATTGCGTGTAGGGTCAAGACTGTTTGCATATGGCTGGGTTCAAACTGGAATGGCATGGGGAGCAAAAAAACTATGGATATAGGCCCAGATCCCTGTACTGGGTTGAATGTAAGATATTGTTCTGCATTCTGTCCATCAACTGTTCTTTTTGCATTTGTCACCCTGAGCGGGACGGGTATGCCCAGACGTGGGTCTGGTGCTCTCCATACCACTGGACCTTAATATCCATTTTGATGATGCCTCCTCCGCCAGCACTAAGGAACTGGTAGATAACCTAGGAGCCCTTGCCCTTGATCTAAAAGTAAACGGCCCTACCCATCTCTAAGGACACTTATTGCACCCCATCTTTACGAACTCCAATGTGACTGCCAATAACCCAATTCCCCTACCTTGGAGTGACCATTACCTTTTACCTTTTACCATTTACTTGGGTATCTACAAACAGTAATCGATCTGAGCTTGCAACAAAAAAAATGGACGTAACTGGGCTAAGATTAGTGTTGAGTCCTGGTCAGACATCCTGAGTAACACCCAACCATCATTAAAGGGGATCCAGAACCAGCTAATCAGGATTGTAATGGTTGGCTGGAAGCCTCCCTAGACCTGGTGGCCCCTAGGAAACTCAGGAAAGATAAGAAAGGCCTAAAAAAGATAGCCTGGTACACTTCAACCCTTAGAGAACTCAAACTCAAGTGTAAACAAATGGAGAGACAGTGGAGGAAAGATTTCTCAAAAGAAAAAAAACAAATCTACAGAGATACCATAAAAATTTACAAATTGGAAATCTGCAAAACCCAAGCAAAATACTATGAATCCAAAATCTCATCAGCTGCTAATGCCCCGCGTGAAATGTTCAGAATTTTTAAAACAATCACTTCCCCAGTTCCTCCCTTACCTCCAGCAGAGAATACACTTAAACGCTGTAATGACTTAGTGGAATTCTTCCACACTAAAATTCAATCTATCTATCTCACCTTTCCACCTTCTACCATTCCTCAAAACGCCACGCAGTTGGACACCTATGAGAGCAGGGCTGGGAATGTCCTGGAGGTTTTTCACCCTATGAATCTGGAAACCTTAAAGTCCTATCTCAACAAATTAAAATCCGGATCCCCAGAAGACACGGCTCCACCCAATGTCCTAAACCAAGTTTCCCACATAGTGGCACCCACCATTCTAGAACTCATTAACCTGTCACTAAATACTGGCAATGTGCCCTCACCCTGGAAACAAGCCATGGTGAAGGCACTGCTAAAAAAAGCAGGATCCGACCCAGATACCCTCTCGAATTATAGACCTATATCCCTACTGCCAGGAATTGCTAAAATCACAGAGAAACATGTAACTGCTATACTATCAGCATTCCTCACGGAGAACGGTCGCCTTCACCCTACACAAACAGGCTTTAGACCCCAACAAGGCACAGAAACTGCTCTAATTGCCGTTACCGAAGAAACTAGAAAAATCATGGATGCCCGAGGTTCTGCAGCCATTCTCCTCCTGAACCTGAGTGCAGCCTTCGATCCCGTTAACCATCATCTGCTTATCTCTAGGACTAGAGAAGCAGGGGTTTTGGGAGTTGCACTAAGATGGCTGAAGTCCTTCCTGGAGGGAGAATCGTTCCGGGTCTATGAGGAAAACTGAACATCCAGGAGCATGCCTTTGAGATGTGGAGTTCCTCAGGGTTCTTCCCTGAGCCCCACTCTTTTTAACATTTATATGAGCCCCCTGGACAAAATCGTTGAACCCTTTGGAATTCGAATCATTACATACGCTGATGACACCCAATTGATAGTCTCCCTCAACCAACCAGGAAATAGTCCAGACAATCTAGCCAATTGTATGAAAACAATTTCATCCTGGATGGAAAACTCCTTTCTGCAACTTAATGGAACAAAAACCAACTGATGCTCTTGGGTAAACCACCTGCAGAGGGGGTCATTACCCTTTGGCCCAATTGTCTAGGTAAAGCTCCAACTCTCAAAGATCAAATTAAATCCCTAGGAGTCTGGTTGGACAATAAATTAAACATGAAAGTCCAAGCACAGAAAGTTGCAGGATGCTGCTTTGAATTAATTAGAATGATGAGGAAAGTCTTCCCACTGCTATCATGGCAGTCCAAGAAATTAGTGGTCCAAGCACTAATTCTCCCACGCTTGGACTACGCTAATGCTCTTTATGCGGGTTCACCACAGTCCACAATAATGAGCCTCCAGGCGGTGCAGAATTGTGCAGCCAGAATGCTAATGAACATCCCTCACAGAGAATCGGCCAGAAGAGCCTTAGCCTCACTGCATTGGCTACCCGTGGCAGAAAGGATCCAGTTCAAAACCCTCTGTGTTACGCACAAGATCCTAACTGAAAAAAAACTCCAATACTTCAGGCACTCATTGTCCCTTACCATCCTAATAGAACTCTTTGCTCAGGCAATAAACGCCTAGCAATAACTCCCAGAATTCTGAAAACTAGAAGTGGAGGCCAGCGCTCCTCCTATGTTGCTTCCAGAAGATGGAACACCCTCCCAGACCACATTAGCCTGGTGGACAACCACCTGGTGTTCCGCAAACTTTTGAAAACATTGCTATTTCCATCTAACTAAATGGAACATTCACAGTCCAGAGTCCACAGGGCTGGGAGGCCTTAGGGTAGCCATGCGCTCTACAAATGGTGTTACAATTACAATTACAATTATGCTGGAGGCAAGCTATTCTGGCTGATAAGGGCTGAAAGCCAGAAAATGGTCCTAGGATGCTTGTTTCCAGTCCAAGGAGAACCTGGTCTGGCAGTTCGGGCTGGAGTGTTCCCATTGGGTGCAAGGTCAAGACTGTTTGCATATGGCTGGGTCCAAACTGCAATGGCATGGGGAGCAAAAAACAATGGATTTAGGCCCAGATCTCTGTACTGGGGTGAATGTATGACATTGTTCTGCATTCTGTCCATCAACTGTTCTTTTTGCATTTGTCACCCCGAGCAGGACGGGTATGCCCAGACGTGGGTCCCGTGCTTTCCATACCACTGGAGGCAAGCTATCCTGGCTGATGAGGGATGAAAGCCCGAAAATGGTCCTAGGATGCTTGTTTCCAGTCCAGGGAGGACCTGGACTGGCAGTTTGGGCTGGACTGTTTCCATTGGGTGCATGGTCAAGACGGGTTCAAACTAGAATGGTATGGTGAGCAAGAAAACGATGGATTTAGGCCCAGATCTCTATACTGAGGTGAATGTATGACATTGTTCTGCATTCTGTCCATCAACTGTTCTTTTTTCATTTGACACACTGGTTTCAATCCCAACATCCCAGCTTGACCAAACTGTGTGACTCAGGGCAATTATTTTTCTTCCTCTGCTTCCTTCTCATGGTTTGATAGCCCATAATGTTGCTCCATCTATGACAACAGTAATAATCTTGTATAGGAGGCACCAGACAATCTTCTTGCCTTCCTTTTAGGTAATTAACTTGTCACCAGGGAAGAAGGGGGAAATATTGTGATAGCCATTCAGGATCTAAATTGAACAATGTCCAATCCAGAAACCTGGTTTCAATCCCAGCTTACAAGCTGGACCAGTTTGACACTAGCAATCACTGTTCTCCACAGTAGCTCCTTTTCCATGACCGTCTCATATGAGAGCACCTTGAAATAGTTCAGGTTTCACATTGTACAATAAGTATGGTTGGCTTAATAGACCATAGTGTTGCTCTACGTATAAAAATAAAGCACATATATTGGAGGAAACAAGACAACTGACTTGCCCTTTTATTTATAATAAAATTTCTACAACAAAAATGGTATGTTTCACTAATTTTAATAAAGGCTACTCAGAGCAGTGATATAATTTAAGGTGCTAAAGTGAAACAATCAAAAGTACACTTTTTTAATATAAATGTTCATACCTCAGCTATAAATAAAGTAGTAGTCACGGACATTTGCAGAAGAGTGCGATGTCCAAGATTAGCTAAAAGCCTCCATGACGCTGCTTATCCAGACAGGATGCAACACAGATGGGGCTGCAGAGCATTATAGGACCTGAGGTCTCTGCCTCACTACCACTGTCATATTGGTGCTTGCAGCGAAGCAGGAGATGCTTTGGTGTTGGGAGCATTGTTTGCAGTCTCAAGCCCTATGCACTACCACTGCCCACATCCAGTGAGTTGAGAGTGTGGCTTGGCAGCATAGGCATGGTTTGTTTTATAGTGCAGTCTGCGATGACAATGACTTGGCCTGGGAAACATGCTGCATACTGACAACCTTGCCAATAACCTGTTGCAACGCCTTCCCCATAACCCATGCCCCTCCGAGTCTGGTGAACATGCCCTAGGAAGCACAGACTGTTTCACAATATTTGATGTGATACCTATATTCCAATGAAAGACACCTGACCTAGGCATGGCTAGACTCACACCTGCTTAGCGCCAGGATACCCTCCCGGGTGACAGGGCTTCTACAAATCTACATAACATAACATGTAAGAAAATGGGTTACTGGTTGAGAGGGGTGTAAGCCCTGGTCAAGCAGCAACCACAATCCTTGTCAGGGTGAGGCACAAGCAAACTCCAAATTAACCTGTACCCAACCCTTTGGTAGCTTGGAACGGAGCAGTCAGACTGAACTTAGGGCTATTTATAAAGGATTTATGTACTATTTTATACAGTAATAAAGTGAAAACACAAGAAAAATCCCAAACCAATTTAGAAAATTAGAGCAAAATGTTATAAATAAAACAAAATTCAAATACAAAACGTCCAATCAGTCAAACCGGAGACATGCAATTTTCAAGATTTCAGTTAAAATAGCGCAAAAAAGCATACAACAACAGCTCTAGATATCTGGTTATGCTGGACCTTGACAAAGTCACAAGTAAAGGCTTACCGTGATGCAGCACAGGCTGGCTATAGAGACCCACTTAGGTCCACTGAACACAGTACCTTAAATCCTGGTGCTCAGTCTCTGCAGAGTTGCTTTGCGATGAAACTGTGCGGCCAGGCTTTACATCAGTTCTGGTGACCTGTACGGTATAGGTAGGTGGGGTTTTGTGCCACTTTGCATCAGTTCTGATGAGCTGGCAGCTGTTGGGTGATGCTTTGTGGGACTTTGCATCGCTCAGTGTTGATTCCAATGAGGCTGGCCAATGAGACTGGCAGCTCTGTTGTGGGGCTTTGCAAGGTATTGCGTCACTTCACTTCTGGTGACCACAGCTGGCCTTTGCCGAGCACCTTCAGGCCCACTTCCAAAGGTCCAGTACTGGGGTGGTACCAATTGGAAGGGCACGACTCTCAGATGGCAGTATTGTTTTCCAGTATTGGTCCTGCTCTGCTTAAGACCAATAAACACCAGGTACCCTCTTGTTGAACTTAGCCCTAATAGAAATCTTTTTTTTTTAGATAAAGCTGATCATGACAGCCATCCCACCTCAAGTGTTCTCTGTAGAGGTAGGCAGCTTGGTTGCTTTGAGGTGACCAATGGGGTTGCTGCTAGTGCTGAATACACACTATCAGATATCAGACTGGTTGTCCTGTTAGTGACATCTTCTTTGTATAATTACCTGCTTTTGTTGGTTGATATGTTGATAGGAGATTTGCATTGTGCTAATCCTTGATTGGCTCTCATGAGAGGGGTTGTATATTTTTTTACTAATTATAATTTTATACATATTTGTAGTTTTAGAACTCTGTGCATGATGGTTGCTGGCTTATATGCACTTCAGTAGAACTGTGTTTGTTGGGGAGGAGTTTGGCAGCCGATCAAGATGGCCACCTATTGTGTAGTGTCTCTCCCTTTTTTTCCCCAACCTTGGTCTATGGTGTACCTCAATGTATGTTCGCCCATGAGCCTCAATATACGACAGTTTGGATTTTGTGCACTGAAACGTATGTTATTTATATATTTTTTTAGAAATATCCAGTGGTTCTCCTGAAGAACCACTTCTGCCGAAACGCGCGTTATGATTGATTGCGATATTATAATTATTTGTTGACCAATACTATATGTATGATAAATTGCCATTTCTTTTGAAATGTTTTAATCCATTACGGAGGGTGTATTATATATGTTGTGTTTACCTCCCTTTTTTAATGCCATTGAACAATTGATGTGTACTATTTTTATTGTGTAATAAATATATACATATATTTTCTATATAACAATTGTATTGTGTGTCAGTATATTGAGGCTCTTCCTTCATTTATCAAAGGTCCATGTTTAGCCTGATTCTCGACAGGTCTTTCGTTGCCTAGGAATTTTTCACTATATTTGTGCTCTGTGGCTCCCACAGGTCCAGAGGGACCCAGCCTTGCCAGCGGAGCTGTGGCAGAAGAGGGGGCTGCGATTTAGAGATGGGACCCCCTGTGCAATATCAGAGCCCACAGCCTTCATTGAGGGGACTGGGGCTCTGTGTTCTCTTCATGCGGCCGGATCTCTGCAGCCCGGTCTGATGCTCTGGAGTATGCTGCGGTGTCTGAGTGCAGCCAGAGGGGTGGAGGGTTGAGGCTCCTCAGTAGCTGCGGGTGGAGGGGTGATGGCCAGCCCTCCCCATTCACTTGAACGCTGCGCCCTGTGCAGGCGCTAATGGATCGGTGGCGTGCCCACCTACCAGAGCCTGTTGATGCCGTATTGGCCTGCTGCATTCTGCCACACACGAGAGTTAGGCCACTGCATATTGCCAGCCTTGGAGCGCTGGGAGCCAGGCTTTAAGTGGGCTGGGTCTGTCCGGGTCTGAGTACCAGTACTTATTTTTAGGGGGCCTCGAAATGGGTCTCTATCGGGCTCTATTTTCGGCCATCATATCCTTCCCTGGTTGACTCCTGCCCCCCCACTTCATCTGTTAAGCTTGTGGTCCACTTGTCTATTTGTGCCCCATTCTTTGGCCTTGCAGATATGGCACCCTGCCCCCGCTCGCCCACGGGTCCAGACACCTTGTGTATGCCCTCCGTAGCAGTCTTCTGGTTTTCTCAGTTTTTGACTCCCCAACAATGGCAGCCCACTCCCTCTCTCCTCTCCCCCTCCCAAGAACCCCACCCCCTGTTGATCTCTCACCCTACGGCCCACCTTTGCCAGCTGATAGGACCCCACCAACAGCTCCTGTTTAGGTCCTATTTTGCCCTCTCTTTTGCTCGTGGCCTTCCGGGCCGTGTAGGTTCCCAGGTTTGGGTCCGCAGTTCAAGGTTTTATTCAAGAGGGGGCTCATATGGACCTTAATGTACTGTACACCTCAATGGCGGTATATGCGTTGCAGTGCTGACGGGGCTGCCACTATGAACAGGGGAAGAAGGTGGCGAGGCTGTTGGCAGCACAGTTGTACCAGCAAAACGCCACATGGGCCATTCCAGCCCTTCGTTCAATTTGGAGCCTATTATCAGGACTTATACACCCAGGAAATTGTGGCATATACGGCAAGCCTTGACGCTTTTTTCCACTCGGTGCGCCTCCCTTGTCTCAATGACTCAAGCAGAGATCTCTCTGGCTATCTCTAATCTCCCAGGTCATAAGACTCGGAGGGAGGACGGCTTCCGGTGGAGTTATATAAGGTTTAAGGGCCTTAAAACTTGGCTTTTTGCTCTTTAGCCATACTCTTTTTTCGATTGTCGGGCCTCTTATTTTCCTTGTTGTGTTATCTGCTACAGGTTTACAATAAAAGCGCCGGGACACTCCTTGGAGTAGCCGTGCGCTATAAAAGATTCATATAACATAACATAACATAACATATGGAACAGATACAACCTGACCTTGGACCCAGCCCCTGCCCCACCACCTTCCCCAGCACATGGAGCAAAGATGAATCCCCCCACCTGCCCACAGTCTCTGCTGTCCCCTTGTACCTCCCAATCCCCATCCCCATCCCCACATCTCACCCATACATCACACCTGGCCCTGCCATTCCATTTACTGACTGCTCATAGCAAGCAGTAAACTGAAGCTAATTTGTTCTCGTAATGGGGACCCACCCATCATGGCCGCCACCTGGTGAGGCTCCTGCTGCTGCTGCCTGGACCATAAATCCTTTATTTATCCTTATTAACTGGATCGGAATTTGGCTGTAAAGGAACCTGAATGCAGATAGACCTGTTCCCCAGCCTCGGTGAAAATTTGGGAACAATCTGAGACTACATGCCTGGGCACTGATGTGCGGAAGTTCTCCCCAAGATCGGCGCTGGAGCTGCGAGGGGTAATGAGAGCGGCGTCTGGAGGCAGGAAACCCCGAGGATTGCCACGAGGGGTGTAGGCCCTGACGGTTGGAGGTGGACTTCGGAGTGACGTCAGCCGGCAACTCCGAAACGGTGAGAGCGCCCTGGAACTGAATGCACAGCGTGGGAAAGCCACGCTTACAAGAACATAAGCGGAGCACGGTAGAGCGACAGCTGAGCCGGCTAGCAGCCCGAGTTTGCAGATCAGGCCGGTAAGCAAGTGCCGCAGAGGCCTGGGTTGTGGCATAACAGACGGAGCGCTGCAGCACTACACGAGTGCGAAGACTCGATTTTGGACCCCCCACAGCAGCGCAAATATAGCGCTGGGAAGCCCATTGAGGTGCCTGGCTAATTAGCTGCGGCAGGGAAGAATACAAGCGGCGAAACCTGGGGGAGAGTGATCTGTATTGGTGCGGCGGTCATTGACGTCTCCTGAGTGCAAGCTCTCGCACTGGTTGAAGATTTATGTAATACAAGGTGCTACGACCGTTGGAGCGTTGTGGCGCTGTAGGTTGGCGACCAGGACGGAGGAAGCCAGTGGCGTGGGAAGGTTATTAACAAGGCCCCATCTCAGTAGTGACACGGAACTCGATTACAGGGTGGTGCGGATAGGAGACCCTCTACGCGTGGGCGCATAATCTGAAGGCACAGCTGACAGGAATTAGCAGTGCAGTGAGTCCTACGAAATACGCAAAGGACGTACATAGTGCATGTGGGGGCTGGCTCTACAGAAGACGCTGCAGTCAGGTGACGCAGAGGGCCGATATTGAGTTACCTACAGGGAGCAGGCTTTGAGTGACTGTGGTAAAATCACGAATCCCTAGAGGGGGTACCTAGGGCTGCGAGCCTTTCGAACAACTTAAACAGTTTTTACCTGTTCCGAATTATTGCTGTGTACTATTTTTAACTTTTTAACTTGCGGAGCATTTCTGTGTTCTCTGAACTCTGGGGGGCTTTTCTGAAGATTAGGGGAAATAATAATTGCCAGGCACACTAACACGCTACCCACCTCTTCTTTACTTTGCCCAGCCGCCTTGGACCGATAATCGGCGGCGGTGGGCGCCATCTTGGGTCAGGCAGTAGGAGCGCTCTAGTCGCGCCTTCCTCCCGCCCTCCTCGCACCTATATAATGTGCCTAGGGACCAGACGGCGCAGCGGGCTGGCGCAGCGGGCGTGCCGGTTGCGCGCCGAAGCCGCGCCTAAGCCAAGCCCGTCTGCGCCCGTCCGCGCACATCCGGAGCCAGGGGCCAGGCACCATGCCCAAAAATATGCTTACTCGAGCTTGCAACTTCAGGCTCTCAGACCACCCGACCATCTATGCCCTATCGTTGTCCCTTATGTACGTAAACGCATTAGCACTTACGGCATTGCCTCGCACATATTTGTAGTGCCTGAGCTACCCCCCGAGACCCCCCGGCACGTCGGCAAAACTCCACCTACGCCCCTCACCAAGACCCTTAATTGTATGTACCTTAATACGCGCTCTATGGTACAACATCAAACAGATTTGTTTCTATTACTCACGGAGGAAAAACCGGATATATTGTACCTGACGGAGACCTGGCTAACCCAGGACTCCCTACCTGATATTCTGGCCACTCTCCCTGGCGACTACTATATTTTTGCTGTGAACCGCCCCTCAGGCAAGAGAGGTGGCGGAGTTGCCGCCATTTTCAAGAACTCCCTTAAACCCCTACTGTTACCCTCACTTGAATTGCCAGGCATTGAAAACCTTGTCTTCAAAATTGATACGGACTGTGGCGCTATTTTAACTGTTTTAATTTACCGTCCCCCCTCTTCCATGCCTGCTTTCCCCCCAGCCCTAGCGGAGCAACTTGCCCCACTGGTTACAACTTATTCTAAAACACTTCTCTTAGGGGATTTTAACCTTTGGTTCGACGCAGTAGAAGTAGATGCTCAAGCAGGTGAACTAAAAGACCTCCTGGTCGACCTTAACCTATGCCAACACATTGAGTCTTCCACTCACCGGAAGGGTCACAGCCTTGACCAGGTATGGTCCTATGACCTTAATATATCCACGTTGGTCGCCGAACCATGCATCTGGTCAGACCACTACCTCATCCAATTCACCGTTTTGGCGAGCTGTGACAAGGCCTTGAGACCCCAGAAACTGGGGAAAATTAGGAAATGGAAGAGTATCAGTACTCCTGATTTTCTACACTTGCTAATTACAACCTTACCTTCTATTGGAGGTAGTCCAGACGAGATGGAGGAATCTATTTTCCATTGGATTGGAGGTGCTGCAGATCTGCACGCCCCATGGACTCTCCCTCCCCGCTCCCGCCCGAATAACACACACAGATGGTTTACCCCACAATTGCGGGAGGAAAAACTTGCAGTCCGTAAAAAAGAACGGATCTGGAGATCTAACTATTCTAAGCAGGATAGGGAGAATTACCGCGCTGCTCGCAAAGAGTATCAAAAATCCATCTCGTCACAGAAAACCACTTATTTCTCTGAGCTTATCGCAAATTCGCAAAACAAAAGCAAAGATATCTTTAAGAGGGTGAACGAGTTGTGTGACAGCGATAGAACTGTTCCTCCTGTTGTCCCCACTCAAGATATGTGCGATTCTTTAAACACATTCTTCATCAATAAAATTCTGGATATAAAACAAGGCATTATCAACTCCCCGGTCCCTCCTTCATTGGAGGACGCTTTTTTCAATCCTCAAACACTTGAAGTTTTCCCATCAATTGACAACAAATTGCTGTCCCAACTGCTTACCCGAGTTAAATCAGGCTCCCCTGAGGATGTTTGTCCTCCACGTATATATAGAGAAATAGGACAAACCTTGCCTCAAACTATTCTATCTGTACTGAATTCCTCACTGGTGAGTGGCATGGTCCCCCCCCGATTCAAACAGGCCCTCCTTATTCCTCTATTAAAAAAACCTGGGGCTGATCCTCAAGCCTTGGTCAACTATAGACCAATCTCTTTACTTCCATATTTGTCGAAGATATTGGAAGCGCACATCTCCACATCCTTTTCCAAATTTATAGAGGATAGTGACTATCTTGAAACTAACCAAGCAGGTTTCCGTCCCTGTCACTCGACGGAATCTGTCATTTTGGCCGTTCAAAACACATTAAGATCAAATGCGGATAAAGGCATCCACCAGGCACTGGTTCTCCTTGATTTGTCGGCCCCGTTCGACACGGTTGAATTTTCTATTCTAATTAGCCGTGTCGAGCAGGCCGGCCTCAGGGGCGCTGCCCTTGAGTGGATCGCTTCCTTTATCTCGAACCGCACTCAAGCGGTTCGCTTAGGGACTTTCACTGCTTCAAGAACCACCTCCACTTGTGGGGTCCCACAGGGATCAATAAAGGTGATATGAGCGTGGCGCACCGTGATAAGTTGAAAAATCGAGGTTTTAGGAGGTGAAGTGGAAGTTAATCGGTTTAAGGTGCACCTTACAGGTGACGCAACTGTTCGGATGCGTCCAATGGGATTATGGGGTTGCGTGCGCTACTGGGGTGTAAGCGCATCCCTGTGGCGGGCACTCTTGTGTGGACCGGTGTGTAAACAACACGGAGGTTCCAAAGAAAGTAAACATCCAAATTTGTCAACAGTACTTAGAATTTTTAATTCAAACTTGTATGAATGTATTCCATGTTGAATTCATATGAAAGGCTTGTAAATATTGTCATCAGGCGATAAAGAAGCTCCAAAAAAAGCTCCGATGCATTTCGGACAGATGTCCTTTTTCAAGGAGCTCTGTGAATAAAGGATATACACAAAACATAATAAATGTTGAATCAAATAACCATAATGAAACATTGAAGATGAACTGCATTTAAACATAAACGTGAATGATGTGAAAACAACCACATGCGCCCATGGTAGTGATGGGTGTATGACAAGGTTGAAAAGCAAAAATCCCCAAGTGAATTCAGACGCGGAATAGCAAAAACCTAAACGGTCGGTAACAAACGGGTGATAACGTATTTATGGGGCAGTTAATAACGGCGAAGCCGTGTGCCTATTGAATGCCGTGCTTGATAGCAGAAAAACGGGTGCTTTACGCGGTATGCGAGTGGGTTAATAAACGTCAAAAAGCGGCTCGCAAGAGCATGCACAGTTGAAGCGTAAAAAGTAATGAGTGCATGAAAGCATGAAAGCGTGATTAACCAAGGAAAAGTGCCCAAAAGCTAACTTACTTCAGAAACATAATGGAGCGTAGGCTGCTCCTGTTCAAACGGCTGTTTGTGAGGAAGTGAGCGCGAGGTTTAGACGAGTGGATATGGGGATAGTAAACACTGAAAAGGGGTATAATGAAAAGGGTTCAAAACGTAAGCCATCTTGGAGTGGTGTATAGGTGAGGGGAAAAGTGAAATGAAATGAGGGTCATGCGGTTAATATAAACATGCAACAAATGCAGGGTAAAGTGCATCGAAAAATGCCCAGGTGGGCATTTAAAGGTAACAACTCAGTTCAGTACGGTCGTTCAGACCAAACGGTTTCTGGGATTGTAATCTGTACATCCATGATGTTTCGCGCTGTAGAAGCGTTTTGTTGTTGTCTCTCCCTTCTGTCTTCTGTACAATTTCCAACACTAGGAATTTGAGTTGTGCCACGCTGTGGTTGGCTTCGTTGAAATGGATAGCGATGTTGGATTTAGTGTTCTTTGTTCGGATGTTGGACTTATGTTCATTTAGTCTGATTTGTATTTTTCGACTGGTTTTGCCCACGTAGGTTTTGCCGCAAGGGCATTTTAGCAGGTAGATCAGATTGGCTGAGTCACAAGTCGCGTCAACATTAAGTTTAATCTTAAAACCTCTCATGGGGTGATTGAGGAAATTACCTTTGATCACATTATTGCAGTTGCTGCAATGGTGGCATGGACGTGTACCAGTATGTTGGCTTGCGGTAGGTTCATTCTCGCTTTTAGAAAGCAGTTCTTTCAGGTTCATTGATCTAGTGTAGGCAAAGATCGGGGGATCTTTGAATAATGTACCGAAATCAGGTTCAGACGACAAAATCCGCCAATGTTTCAAAATGATCCTCTTGTATTCATTGCTGGAGGTAGAATACCTCGAGACTAGTACCATTCTTTCACTTTGGGTTTTCGGTTTGCTTTGTAATGCTTCCTTGCGAGTGATGATCGTAGTACGGTCAATCGCTTCCTTCAAGATGGTTTCTGGATAATCTCTCTCTCGAAATCTTGATGCCATTGATATGATCTGGTTGGTTCTAGTGTCAGGGTCTGACACGATTCTGGTAATCCTCAACATCTGACTGTAGGGGAGATGCCTTTTAAGAGAGTTCTGGTGAAAACTGCTAAAAAGCAGGGAGTTGTTGCGATCGGTGCTCTTACGAAAAAGATCTGTCTGTATGCCCTGAGGGGTGATTTTAATCAAAACATCCAGGAATGCGATTTCGTTATGGTTTAAGTTCCAGGTGAAGTCAATACGGTCGTCTTTGGAGTTGAGATCAGTCAGGGCTGATTCCAAGCTCTCCTCAGTGTCTTTCCAAATGAAAAGTAGGTCGTCTATGTAACGAGCGTAAAATTTCAAGTTGTCCGTCCATGTGTTGTTCTGGTAGATGTGGTTGTGCTCGAAATTCCCCATGTACAGGTTAGCATAGGTCGGCGCTGCGCAGTTGCCCATGGCCATCCCGGACCGTTGAAGGTACCATTTTTCTTCAAATTTGAAATAACTATGATATAGCGTGTATATCATTAATTCCAGAATGAAAGGTTTCAAAGTGTCATCAATATTGGATTGGAGTAAGGCTTGCTCTACAGCATCGATCCCACCGTCATGGGGGATTGAGGTGTATAAACTCCTTACATCCGCTGTGCACAAGATGAGTTTTTCATGTTCAAGAAAGTCAATGCTGGATAGTTTATTCAGTAGTTCCGTAGTGTCCTTGATGTGGCTGGGTAGGTTCGAAACCATAGGTTGGAGGTAGCGGTCGATGAATTTGCCAGTAGGTTCATGTATGGAACCTCTGGTAGAAACAATTGGACGGAACGGAGGATCCGTGAGGTTCTTATGGATTTTAGGTAGCATGGTAATTGAAGGGCTTCGAGGGTGTTCTGTAGTAAGATATTTTCTTGTCCTTTCATCAATTATTCCATCAGTGGTGGCTTTTTCAATGATCAGGAGGAGCTCACTTTTAAACTCGCTGGTGGGATTTCCTTCAAGGACTAGATATGTGTCAGGGTCCAAAACATGCTCCCTGGTGCGTTGGTTGTATAGTTCAGTGTTCAGGATGACAAGGGCGCCTCCCTTGTCAGCTTTTAAACATTTAATGGCTGGGTTCCTGGCAATTTTTCTTAAGGTGTCCTTGTCTTTATTCGTAATGTTCTTCTGGGTTTTCTTTCGAAAGTTCAGTTTAGAAGTGTCCTGTTTAACCAAGGTTTCGAATGTGTCAATGCTCTTGTGGCTGACAGGTGGTATGAACGTGCTTGAAGGACGTAGCCCCTTAAGTTGATCAAATTTAGGAACAGTGGCTGGTTCTACGATGTTCTCGAAGAAATGTCTCAGTCTCAACTTTCTCGTGAGTTTAAATGTGCTAACATCCAATTCCAACAAGTTGGTGTTGTTGGTGGGTACAAATGATAATCCTTTTTGTAGGATACTTATTTCGTGGTTCGTCAGGCGTGTATCAGAAATGTTAATGACTAACGATTTCTCCTGGTTTTCTTGGTGTCCTTCTGTGGTTGTTGGGTGCCTGAGCTGTTTTTTGCCTGCCCTTTTGCCCCGTCTGGGTCTGCGATTTTGTCTGGGCCTGCCTCTATAAAAGGCTCCGTGGTGGTTAAATCAACTCGACTAGTTGTAGGAGTGCCTTTAGACGGTGGTGCTGAAGGTGGTGTTTCGGTAGAGCACTAGACACCCACCGAGGAGAACCTCTACCGAAACACCACCTTCAGCACCACCGTCTAAAGGCACTCCTACAACTAGTCGAGTTGATTTAACCACCACGGAGCCTTTTTTAGAGGCAGGCCCAGACAAAATCGCAGACCCAGACGGGGCAAAAGGGCAGGCAAAAAACAGCTCAGGCACCCAACAACCACAGAAGGACACCAAGAAAACCAGGAGAAATCGTTAGTCATTAACATTTCTGATACACGCCTGACGAACCACGAAATAAGTATCCTACAAAAAGGATTATCATTTGTACCCACCAACAACACCAACTTGTTGGAATTGGATGTTAGCACATTTAAACTCACGAGAAAGTTGAGACTGAGACATTTCTTCGAGAACATCGTAGAACCAGCCACTGTTCCTAAATTTGATCAACTTAAGGGGCTACGTCCTTCAAGCACGTTCATACCACCTGTCAGCCACAAGAGCATTGACACATTCGAAACCTTGGTTAAACAGGACACTTCTAAACTGAACTTTCGAAAGAAAACCCAGAAGAACATTACGAATAAAGACAAGGACACCTTAAGAAAAATTGCCAGGAACCCAGCCATTAAATGTTTAAAAGCTGACAAGGGAGGCGCCCTTGTCATCCTGAACACTGAACTATACAACCAACGCACCAGGGAGCATGTTTTGGACCCTGACACATATCTAGTCCTTGAAGGAAATCCCACCAGCGAGTTTAAAAGTGAGCTCCTCCTGATCATTGAAAAAGCCACCACTGATGGAATAATTGATGAAAGGACAAGAAAATATCTTACTACAGAACACCCTCGAAGCCCTTCAATTACCATGCTACCTAAAATCCATAAGAACCTCACGGATCCTCCGTTCCGTCCAATTGTTTCTACCAGAGGTTCCATACATGAACCTACTGGCAAATTCATCGACCGCTACCTCCAACCTATGGTTTCGAACCTACCCAGCCACATCAAGGACACTACGGAACTACTGAATAAACTATCCAGCATTGACGTTCTTGAACATGAAAAACTCATCTTGTGCACAGCGGATGTAAGGAGTTTATACACCTCAATCCCCCATGACGGTGGGATCGATGCTGTAGAGCAAGCTTTACTCCAATCCAATATTGATGACACTTTGAAACCTTTCATTCTGGAATTAATGATATACACGCTATATCATAGTTATTTCAAATTTGAAGAAAAATGGTACCTTCAACGGTCCGGGATGGCCATGGGCAACTGCGCAGCGCCGACCTATGCTAACCTGTACATGGGGAATTTCGAGCACAACCACATCTACCAGAACAACACATGGACGGACAACTTGAAATTTTACGCTCCTTACATAGACGACCTACTTTTCATTTGGAAAGACACTGAGGAGAGCTTGGAATCAGCCCTGACTGATCTCAACTCCAAAGACGACCGTATTGACTTCACCTGGAACTTAAACCATAACGAAATCGCATTCCTGGATGTTTTGATTAAAATCACCCCTCAGGGCATACAGACAGATCTTTTTCGTAAGAGCACCGATCGCAACAACTCCCTGCTTTTTAGCAGTTTTCACCAGAACTCTCTTAAAAGGCATCTCCCCTACAGTCAGATGTTGAGGATTACCAGAATCGTGTCAGACCCTGACACTAGAACCAACCAGATCATATCAATGGCATCAAGATTTCGAGAGAGAGATTATCCAGAAACCATCTTGAAGGAAGCGATTGACCGTACTACGATCATCACTCGCAAGGAAGCATTACAAAGCAAACCGAAAACCCAAAGTGAAAGAATGGTACTAGTCTCGAGGTATTCTACCTCCAGCAATGAATACAAGAGGATCATTTTGAAACATTGGCGGATTTTGTCGTCTGAACCTGATTTCGGTACATTATTCAAAGATCCCCCGATCTTTGCCTACACTAGATCAATGAACCTGAAAGAACTGCTTTCTAAAAGCGAGAATGAACCTACCGCAAGCCAACATACTGGTACACGTCCATGCCACCATTGCAGCAACTGCAATAATGTGATTAAAGGTAATTTCCTCAATCACCCCATGAGAGGTTTTAAGATTAAACTTAATGTTGACGCGACTTGTGACTCAGCCAATCTGATCTACCTGCTAAAATGCCCTTGCGGCAAAACCTACGTGGGCAAAACCAGTCGAAAAATAAAAATCAGACTAAATGAACATAAGTCCAACATCCGAACAAAGAACACTAAATCCAACATCGCTATCCATTTCAACGAAGCCAACCACAGCGTGGCACAACTCAAATTCCTAGTGTTGGAAATTGTACAGAAGACAGAAGGGAGAGACAACAACAAAACGCTTCTACAGCGCGAAACATCATGGATGTACAGATTACAATCCCAGAAACCGTTTGGTCTGAACGACCGTACTGAACTGAGTTGTTACCTTTAAATGCCCACCTGGGCATTTTTCGATGCACTTTACCCTGCATTTGTTGCATGTTTATATTAACCGCATGACCCTCATTTCATTTCACTTTTCCCCTCACCTATACACCACTCCAAGATGGCTTACGTTTTGCACCCTTTTCATTATACCCCTTTTCAGTGTTTACTATCCCCATATCCACTCGTCTAAACCTCGCGCTCACTTCCTCACAAACAGCCGTTTGAACAGGAGCAGCCTACGCTCCATTATGTTTCTGAAGTAAGTTAGCTTTTGGGCACTTTTCCTTGGTTAATCACGCTTTCATGCTTTCATGCACTCATTACTTTTTACGCTTCAACTGTGCATGCTCTTGCGAGCCACTTTTTGACGTTTATTAACCCACTCGCATACCGCGTAAAGCACCCGTTTTTCTGCTATCAAGCACGGCATTCAATAGGCACACGGGTTCGCCGTTATTAACTGCCCCATAAATACGTTATCACCCGTTTGTTACCGACCGATTAGGTTTTTGCTATTCCGCGTCTGAATTCACTTGGGGATTTTTGCTTTTCAACCTTGTCATACACCCATCACTACCATGGGCGCATGTGGTTGTTTTCACATCATTCACGTTTATGTTTAAATGCAGTTCATCTTCAATGTTTCATTATGGTTATTTGATTCAACATTTATTATGTTTTGTGTATATCCTTTATTCACAGAGCTCCTTGAAAAAGGACATCTGTCCGAAATGCATCGGAGCTTTTTTTGGAGCTTCTTTATCGCCTGATGACAATATTTACAAGCCTTTCATATGAATTCAACATGGAATACATTCATACAAGTTTGAATTAAAAATTCTAAGTACTGTTGACAAATTTGGATGTTTACTTTCTTTGGAACCTCCGTGTTGTTTACACACCGGTCCACACAAGAGTGCCCGCCACAGGGATGCGCTTACACCCCAGTAGCGCACGCAACCCCATAGTCCCACAGGGATCCTCACTTTCCCCTTTGCTTTTCAATTTGTATCTGCGCCCCCTCCTTCACCTCCTAAAACAATTCAATGTCACAATCTTGAATTATGCTGACGATTTACAGCTAATTTTCCCTCTGAATACTCCTGATTCAGTCGCCCACTTTCACCAAACTATGCTTATGATACAACGCTGGATGAGCTTAAACCACCTCAAGCTCAACCCGGGTAAAACCGAGTTCATTCTTCCCGGGGACAGCAGTATCAGCTGGGGCCCTCATTATTGGCCTTTGAGCCTTGGTCCTGCCCCAGTCCCTGCTTCTTCAGTGAAGAGCTTGGGTGTGACACTTGCATCGGATCTTTCATTAAAAGCTCAAGTCGGAGCAGTTGTTTCTGCTAGTTTTTACCAGATTAGGAAAATAAAAAAGATTGCACAATTTCTGACATACTCAGCCCTTATCCAGGTCACCATCGCACTGGTACTCTCCAGGCTGGACTTTTCTAATAGTCTGTACCTGGGCCTTCCATCTGGCCTTTTAAAAAGACTCCAACTAGTGCAGAACCAGGCAGCCAGACTTGTTCTTAAACAACCTAGGCGGTGTTCCATCAGGCCTGGCCTAGAACAATTACACTGGCTGCCTGTATCTCAAAGAATCATGTTTAAGTCCGGCTGTATCATATACAAGAGTCTACAAAACATAGGGCCTCAGTTCATCAATCAGTTGGTCTCCAAATACAAGCCCACTCGCAATCTTAGATCCATCAATAAAGACTTGCTGGTTGTTCCCTCTTACAGGAGAAAGCGTCAGGGCGGCAGCTGTTTCCATTACTTAGCTGCTGTCCTATGGAACTCCCTACCACTTTCCCTTCGGCTCAGCCCAGACTTTCTAACTTTTAGACGTTCTTATAAAACTTGGCTGTTCAGACAGGCTTATTTTCAGTAAGTTGTTGTGTTAGGTTCCTACTTCAACAGCGCCATGAAGCCCACGGGCATACGTGCGCTTTACAAAAAAACCCTAACATAACATAACCAAGGAGGAGGTGACAAACTCCCTCTACAAAACCTTCTAGGAGAGAGAGCAGCTAAACTCTCTTGGCCTCATTCCTAACAATGCCTTGATCACGATCCTCCCCAAGCCTGCAAAGGATACCCTCCTCTGTTACAGTTATAGGCCTATCTGCCTGCTTTAAGGGGCTATTAGGCAGGGGTGTTGGCAGCCGTCTCCATAATGTGACACTGACCTTTACCCACCATTCGCAGGTGGGTTTGTTTCTGGACACACGTCTCACAACCATCTTTGCACGCTGGCCTATGTGCTGTGATCCGCAAAGGACCTCCCTGTTGAAGCCCTTGCCCTCTCTTTGGATGGCAAGAAGGCATTCAATATGATCCAGTGGGATTTCCTCTTTGTGTCGCTCCGCCGGTTTGGCCTCGACGATGATATAGCCAAGGTCCTCTGGCTTTATGAATGTTCCTCCGCACAGGTCAATTGCGGGGGGTTCCATTCCTTTCTGACACTTACCCGGTCTGACAGGGCATACAACAGGGCTGCCCACTATCCCCCTTTCTTTTTCTCCTGGCCATGGAGCCTCTGCTAGTGGCGCTCTGCCAATCCCCATCGATGGTGGACATCCCTACTCCCGGGGGCGCGTCAAACCTTTACCTTGTATGCAAACAACATTTTGCTCAAACTCTCAGACCTTCCTCAGTCCCCCTCGACCATCATGGTCCTTATCTCCGCGGCAGTCTGAGGCTACAGGATTAACTAGGGCAAGAGGGAGGCCCTCCCACTCTCACGAGTGACCACCAGTGCATACATCTATGCTTATCTCTACCAGAGGAAGCCCTCCCACCTCAAATTGCTGGAAATTTACATCGGTCAGGGATAAGACCATATGGTGGTGGACAACCTCTACCCACTTTTGGACCATGCACAGCTGGATTGTGAGAAGTGTTCCCATCTTTGTCTCTCGTTGTGGGCCAGGGTGTGGGTGGATAAAATTGTGACTGCTGTGCTTCACATACGGCTGACCATGTTACCTTTGAGGTGTCCATCTCTTTTGCACTCAGCAGACAAGGCCATCAGGGCCTTTCTTCATACAGAATTTGGAGCACACCAATTATCACAATCCAATCAGAAAATTATTCAACATAAGAATATCACAATAATGCATTAGGCTCTTGAAGATCATTTGTTTTGTTTTATTTCAACCACTCCACTCCCTTTTGCCAACGAGTTTCGCCGTGGTTAGGTAACCAATCGGCTTCCTCAGGGCTGGAAGCAATACAAAATGCGCTTTTACAATCACAATCTCAAGCGCTTTACAATCACTGTCAAAGAGCCCACAATACCAACAACCTTCTGCACACACCATTGATCAAATCTGTGGCACATGCATAAGACATAAGATATACACATTTTCTCCTCTATTTATATTATATTCTCATCGGTCCATAGTAGTATTCAATAATTACATTTGTATAATATACCCAAAACTTATTGATCATGAATTTCACTGTGAGTTTTGTGACCATCCTGCCAACGTTTCCTACTGAGACCACAGTGTATTTAAATTAATTCAACCCATGTGAAGAAAGCAACATAAAGCTACGTCCTTGGCCACAGTTACCTCAAGACTGCTAGTATTGAATTCCTAATATAATCAAAAAAATGAAACAATGGTTTTCTGTTATAACTCAACTGGCAAGGCAAGGTCAGACCATACATAAGTATTTCTTCAGTAGTCACAATACTTTCAGTCATTTTCCTACCTCTTATAAGGTGTATCATCACTCAATACCATAGAGTGAATCAGAGATTCTTGTAGTAGAAATGAATTTGCATCCATCTTAATCTATTGAAAAAACACATATAATAATCCTATCAGATACTGCCACTCCATAATGTACTTATATCGTTATGTTTTCATCCTTTATGCCAAAATTTCGATTCTTACCTTCTACTTTATCACTAGGGTGCGGTGTAAATGTAATCTAAATCTGCTGTATCTTTTCTATTACCCGCTAAATTAGCTCCACACTGTCTGTAATCAACAAATAAAGCACCGTTTTAATTGTATGCTCCAAGTAAACCTCTGTATTAAAGTACAGCTTTCAAATCAGTAAGCCTACCTGTCAAATTCAACTCTCGGCATCCCAAACTGTATATCAACACCGCCGCCTGTCCGCCATTCCACTTCTGACACGCTTTATTACTAATAAGAAAAAAGCACCGCATAAGTCTACCTTGCCCATTGTTAATACGTCCTCGCACATATTTCGCTATGTTTAAAGCCTTCATTGCTACTTCTTATTCCTTCATGTTTACAATGCGCTTGCCCTCGTAGATTCATCATGAAACAGCGCGCTTGTTTCCTTTTAGTTACTCTTAAGATAGCATACTTGCCACCATGATCTAGTATTGTTACTGCCTCTAGGTACCTAATATGAGGTTCATACCCCATTTCTTATTGCAGTGCCCAAACTTATCAGTCTGCAAACATTTTATATGATGATACGTGTCCCCCATTATTTCATCTCATCAAAGAACCCTATATTCATCATAAAAAAGCGCGCTTGTTTCCTTGTTGTTACTCTTAAGATGTCATACTTGCCACCATGACATAGTATTATTACTGCCTCTAGGTACAAAGCATGAGATTCATACCCCATTCCTTATTGCAGTGCCTAAGCAGATCAGCCTGCAATCATTTCATATGATAACGCGTGTCCCTCATCATTTCGTCTCATCAAGGTCCCTATATTCCAAGCATCATTTCATGTGATCAGAGATCCCTGTATTCCCAGTATTATGCAGTGTCCTACAGTAGGCTACAATTAGTCCCCAAGAAAGTATTGTAGCTCCTGATCAAAATTCAGGCAGTCCTCCACGGCCCTCAAATGCATGATCCACCTTGCCTCCTGTCTCCTCAGCTTCAATTCCCTATTGCCCCCTCGTGGGTCAACTTTAATATGCTCAATGCCAAAGAATTTGAAACTTTTGCTCTGATCTTGCATTATACAGTTATGCACATGTTCCGCTATCGGATACCTTACATCATTATTCTTGAATGCTCTTAAATGCTCGCTCACCCGCTCTTTAAGCATACATATAGTGCTGCCCACATAAACTTTTGTGCATTTACATTCAATCACATAAATGACGTACTTGGTACTGCAAGTTATATTTGTCATGATGTTACACATTCTACCATTATTAATTTGAAATCCTTTCGTCTTATCTTTGACATACCTGCACATTCCACAATGCCCACATTTGAAAAAGCCCTATAAATGTTGATCTAACCAGGTTACAGGTTGTGCCAGCTGTGGATAACTTGGACTTAATAGTGATCCCAGAGTTCGTCCCCTCCGGAACGTGATTTGAGGTCTCACCCCAATGTGTTTCTCTAATGTTTTGTCCATTCGTAATACATTCCAATGCTTATTCATGCTTATTAACAAAACACTTCCCACTGGAGTGTAATCTGTGATTAACCTAATTGGTTGTTCAATCTCCAAAGTTTTTCTTGACAGGTTTTAAAGTGGTTATGCGCTTGGTCCTTGCCGCCTTTTCCTTTGCCTTTGATATATCCCGTTTACAATAACCCCTACGGAGAAATCTTTTTTCCATATCATTAAAACATTCTCTTAAATTTATGCTCCTCGCTGCAGTTTTGCCTAGCCCTTATCATTTCACCAAATGGGATAGCTTTCACTTGGTGACCTGGATGGGCACTTTTAGCATGCAAGATTGTATTGCATGAAGTCGGTTTACGATACATTTGACTATGAATATAGCCATCCTTTACATACAATTCCACATCCAAGAATATAATGTTCGTTGGGCTGTGATTTGTGGTGAACCTGATATTCATATCATTATTGTTCAGATATTCATAGAACCCTAGCAAAGCCACCTCCGTTCCTGTCCATATCATAATACAGTCGTCTATGAATCTTCCCCAATAAAGGATATATTCATTCCATTGACTTCCCCTTGGGTCCCAGATGAACACCTCCTCCAGCCAACCCATAAAGATATTGGTGTAGGCCGGTGAAAATCTGGAGCCCATGGCTACACCCTGTGTCTGTTTATACCAATCTCCCTTAAATAAAAAGAAATTGTTGGACAGAATTAGCTCCGTCATGGCTAATATCATACGTGTGTGCTCCCAGTGGCTCGCTGGTTTCTTAAATAAAAAGTGGTTAAGTGCTCTCAATCCTAATTCATTCTTAATGCTCGTATATAACGAGACCACATCTAGAGTTACTAGTGTCATTTCTGAGTCCCATTGTATGTCGCCTAAGATGTTCAGAATATGGCGAGTGTCCTTAATATAAGATGGTAAGGCAATAGGGAATTGAAGCTGAGGAGACAGGAGGCAAGGTGGATCATGCGTTTGAGGGCCGTGGTGGACGGCCTGAATTTTGATGAGGAGCTACAATACTTTCTAGGGGACTAATTGTAGCCTTTCTTCTTTCCTTTCTTTCTTTTCCCTCCCCCTTTTTCCTTTCCTCTCTTTCCTCTCCTCTTCTTCTCTTTCAGATTATGCCCCTCCCAGCCTGCCCCCTCCCCTGCTCCACCCTTCCTTTTTTCCTTTTCTTTTTCCTTTTTCTTTTCCCTTTGCTTCTTGCTTCCCTCCTTGAAGCCTCTTGTTTTTTCCGCCTCCACGCCCTCAGCACACTTCCCTCCACCATGCCCCTACTGGCCAGTCCTTCTAGCCAGTTGCAGGCCTGGATACACTTATATACCCTTTGAGCCCTTTTATCTTCTGTTGGCTATGGGCAGCCAGTTCTGAGTATGTGCATTGCCTGTTGTCCCATCTTATTGTATTCCCCCTCCTCCCCTTTGCAAACTTGAACCAAGAATTGCAAAACAAAGAACCGTGTTTATTATATTGGCACACCAATGGTAAAGACTATAGGCCTTGTTGGTTCATTGGGAAAAGTTATGCCAGAACTCATAAGTTTAACCTGTTTATCTGGAAAAGTTATGAGAAAGCCAGTAGGTTTGACTTACTTATTGTGAAAAGCATATGTTAAAGGCAATAGGCTTTTAACAGTAGATTGGTATTACACTGTGGTTAAACTTGCAGAGAGGTATTCTGTTTAATGGAGTCTCACTGATTACCATAGTAGGCAAGGGTTTTGCTGTTAGTGACTTACTTAGACAAACTGTGGTGATGGAAGATTTGCAATGCCATAATCCTTATTTGGCCCTCTTAGGAGGGATTTTGTATGGTTTTGACAACTGTAATTTTGCACATAGTTGTAAGTTTATGTCTGTGTACCTCATAGTTGCCTTTGTGGAAAAGCTTATGCTCAATACAGTAGGTCTGAGTTGGTTATGATGGCAAGCCACTCATAAAAGTGGTAGGCCTTATTGGTTATTTGGAGGAAATGTTATGCTAGATTCCATAGAACTGATCTGTTTGTTTTAAGTTAAAACAGAGGCAAATATTATTATGAAACACCTATGTTAAATCCAATTGGCCTTTAAGCGTGGACTGTTAAGGTGTTTTGTTAGAACTGCAGACATGTATTTTGGTCCATGAAAACTCAGATTACCCTTGGGGGCTAGGATGTTAATATTGCTTGCTCCCTCTGACAAACCTGAGGGAGTAAAATATTTAAATTGTAATAATTCTTGATATAATGTCTTTTGGAAGGTCTGACAGAATTACTTGTCTGCCAGGATTTTGTAATAAAAAACATTACAGATATATAACTTAAAATGTGTGGTACATATATTTAATATATTTGAAATAAAAAGAGAAGGAAATAATTCAGTTCAGAAAAATGCTCATTGAGACGTCAATTGAGTCAATACAATAGAGTAAATTGTTAAAGCACTCTGCATGCATCCATGATAACATTCAGCATGGGTCATTGGGTCTGCCACTCTAGACACTGGCTCTATAGACCTGAGTGCTGGCATTTTATGACCACATGCACATACACCTGGAAATGAGTGTGCTTCAGTGCCAGAACAGGTGGGCCATTTCTTCAGTTTTCTACTTTGTCCACCCATTTCTTTCCTTTTCATATTTTATTTTTCCTCACTGTAAGAACACAGAGGCAGTGCGAACAGGCAGCCTGCCATTCATTTCATATGCAGTGCACTGTAATCAATGAAGCCACAGCCTCTAGACCAGGACTATGTCATTGAATGGTAATGTTCACAGTTTCACTGTTTTCCTATTCCAAAACACATGAATTCGAAACTTGGCGACCATGCTGGAGCTTCCAAATCTGTTGCTATGCTTAATTGCATTCATTATTGTAAACATATGCACGCCATGTTTAGGTAGCAACAGTTTGTGTGTGAGCTAATTGTGGTTGTGTAAGGAGATGAATGCAAGAATGAGTCAGTGGGCAGCTGACAACCAAGTCTGGTGGCTTAGTGAGCGAATGACTCCACTGTAGGGGCCTGTGTTTGACCTTATGGTCACAGGTTCACATCTCTTATTCAGCGGCAAGACACTCTTCTGGGAAAATGTGCGCTTTACACATGTTATGTTAATAATGGATGCACGGTGAATTTTGTATGTCTTATTAAATACCTAAACCCATCATTGACAGCAGAGTTACTTTAAAAAAAACATTTTATTTATCTTTTTGAAACATTAAAGTCACAATTACATAACAAATATCACATTCGTAACTATTTACCACTTTGGCTCAGTTAGTAAGCATAACTTTACATTGTCATTATACAACTTGTATATGCTGCCATTTTGTCATACCTGTTATGTTCCCCGCCTTCTGCCACATGCCCCAATACCAAACACATTCCACGTTGTTCAGTGCGCTGACATATCATATACACACCGGTTATGTACACTTATGTATAATATTATGCAGCTCTTCCCTCCTGACTTGGATGTGTGTTGTGTGCGTCTTGTTGCCTTAGGTATTTCCTCAGTGGCTGCCATTTGTCCTTCGGGCGAGATGTCGGGGCTGGAGTTCTGTGTACAGTTCACTTGTGGTGTCACAGTATATCATACTCTTGATCCAGTTTTTGACCGTGGGACTCTGTCTACTGCCCCAGCGCATAAGTATTTTACACTTTGCCAGGAGCATTGCCATTGCTACAAATCTTAGACTACTTTTAGGGATCCCGTCTAAATAGCCCAGTAAGGCTAATAATGGGGAGTGGTCCAATTGTAATTCGGTCATCTGTTGTACTTCCCTAAATATATCTCGCCAATATGAAGCTATTATGTTGCATGTCCATGTCATATGCATGAATGAGGCCGCATGTAAGTTACATTTGGGGCAATGTCCAAACCTGGTGCTCTTTATGCGGACCATCTGCTGTGGCCTGACATTGGCCCTTCTTAGGATCTTAAAATGGAGCAATTTGTGTCTGTAGTTACATGAGACTAGTTTTATTTGTGTGCAGCAGCTTTTAGGCGTCCCTTACCTTGGCATCGTGCTGTGGCATGAATGCTAGACAGGCTTTGTATAATCGGGATGTGATGTGCTGTCCACTGCGGTCTGGAATTACTAGTGTAAGTTGTGCGAATTCCTGAGCGAGCAAAATAACATCCCGGAGAGACTTTTTCCTGGTTCGCCATCAGCAACATCAAGTAGCCGATCGCAACCGTGGAAAATAAACCTCTGGGCGAGATCCTCAATGCGGGGAGTTTAGGTTTCTCATTGCAGGTGGTCGCGTATGCTCGCAACTGCTCGCGATGAGAAACTACCAGTCCACGTTGAGAAAACTGCTGCTTGAATTCAAATCTACTCGAGCGGCAGAAAACGACCGCTTGCACTGTGCAAGATGCCGTTTGCAATGATTGCACAGTGCGGACAAGCATCCAGCACTGTGCAATCATTGCGAGCAGCATTTCCTACCGCACTACACAGTTTGCGTAGTTCTACGCGTAGCTCACGTAGTGCAAAGTGCACTTCGCGTAGCTGTGCGTAGCGCTACTACAGGAACTACGCCCAGGGTTACTGGCAATAATGAGCTCATGTGGTGGGATCGGCCAAGTCTCTCTCTGGTTTAGCATATGGCACACATCGATCAGGATGGTGCCAGTGCCAGGAGTAGCCACATTGTGCCACAAAATAATACAGTTGTATGTCAGGTACCCTGAATCCTCCCCTTTCGTATGGCAGAGTCAGTGTGTTCCAGCTTACTCTGGGTTGTTTCCCTCCCCACACCAGTTTTATTAATAACGTACGTATCTGTGTAAAGAAAGCGTTTGTAAGTGGAATGGGGATATTTTGGAAAAGGTAGAGCAATGGAGGCAGAAGCACCATTTTGATAATGGCTATGCGCCCAGCCATGGACAATGGCAGTTGAATTCAGCGTTCCACCTGCGTTTGCAGTTTGTCCACCGCTGAGCCATAGTTTAGTCTCAATATCTGCTCTTTGTCCTTGTGGAGGTATATTCCTAAATATTTGACGCCTGTTTCACACCATTGAATTGGGAATTCTCTGCATGCCTTGTCATGCACCTCTGTCAGTGGGTGTGGTTCTGAAAATTCTGGACTCGTGTAATCATTCTGGACTCGAGAATTAAACTTCGTCGAAACATGACGAATTTGGTATCAAAAGACCGAGAATGACGAGCACACCATGTACAAATGTTTTCAGCATATTCGAGTGACGATTTCACCTCGAAATCGTCATCAGCGTTCTGAACCCTTGGCTTCCATTTTATATACGACAGCCATCTTGTGTGTTGCCCTTTACATAGGCCTTAATCCAGCTGAATTTGATTCCACCAGGACATGTACACCTTAATCGACTTTCCTATGACCTGTGCAAGTTGGAACCATTGCCCCAGGCCGAACTCGTTAGGTCAGTTCCCCTCCCAGTGGCCGAACAAGATAGCATCAAGGTTCAACAAGCCATAAAACCATTTCAGCGCACACACCTGCCGTATCTTGCTCACATCTGTCTCTGCTCCTTTTGCTTCACTTGCTTTATGGTGGGGAGGTGCCTGTTTTATTGGGGGTCCGCCAATATCTGAGGAAATGTTGGGCCTTGCCGGGTGATTTGTTGTGGGCAGCACAACGTGAAATATGTACATGTCATTATGACTCTGCTTTTCCTTTGTAACCAAGAACTGTAAATGATATACTGCAAATTCGAAGAATGTTTGCCTGAAGCTGAATATTCTGTATAAAAAGAGAAGCCTGACTTTGTACATTCGAGCAGTCTCCTGAGAATATACTTCCCCGTGTGTTGTACTTCTAGGACACTTGTTACCTTGGTTGCAGCCAATAAAATCGATCCTTGACTTCACCTAGAAGACTCTGAGTTTCTGTGGTCTGAATCAGGAAGAACCCGAGGTCTCTGGGTGTACCCTGACACCGCTGGGTTGCCGGTTCTGTGCCGGTTCTTAAAAACCCAGTACCTCATGGGAAAATCTCAGACTTGTATCAATTAATATGGAGTCCAGACAGGGCCCCAGACTGTTCAATTTTCGCTAGTATTGGTGGGAGATTAATGGATGGCATCCTCACATACAGCATCACATCATCAGCATATAGAGTTACCAATAACAGTCCGTGTTTGAACTGAAGCCCTCTATGCATGTGGTCTTTTTGCAAATAGCGTATCAGAGGGTCCATTGCGATTACAAATAGTAACAAAGAGAATGGGCTTCTCTTCCTTGTGCCTGGAGATATAGGGAAAGGCTCTGTGATCGTGCTATTAAAACAGATATGGACTGAGGGCGCAACATATAGCAATTTGATCAGTGCAGAGAAACCTTTCTGAATGGCCATCTTGTCCAGCACTGCGTGTAGAAAGGGCCAGAATAAAATGCTTTTTCAGAATCCAAGAAGGTTGCCGCCGCCTGGACTTTTCGGGTCTATTCTATTGAGTACGGAGAAGAAGGTCCTTAAGTTAATGCTGTGGATCTGTACCTTATAAATCCGGTCTGGGCTGGCACCATAATCTGTTCCATGAGTAAGGCCAATCGGGTTGCGAACATCTTAGCTAGTATTTTGTAGTTAAAACTGAGCAATGAGAGCGGGTGGTATGAGCCATATTTTTCTGGATCCTGTCCGGGCTTCGGTAGAAGGATAATAACCGCCTCTCTGAACGAGGGGGGCAAGTTTCCCTCGTCTAGTGCCTCTGCATATACCTCTAGGATGTGGAGGGCCAAGAGATGCTGATAGGCTTTGTGAAAGGCTCCGAGGAATCCATCGAGGCCCGGGGCTTTTGAGTCATCACTGTCCTCGATGGGCTGTTCTATCTCATCGGCAGAGAAGGGTTCGCTTAAGAATTGTCGGAAGGCGTCGGGAAGCCAGACCATAGCTATCTCATTTAAGTATGATTAATTTCCCCCAGACTGTTGACAGCTCTAACAGTATAAAGATCAATGAGGTATTGCAATAGTGCCTGTGGTCGCCGCGCCATCTTGCCCCTGTAGCTAAGTAATGTAGCCCTGGTTATGGTGTGGTCGGAGTAGTTGTGCAAGGGTATGCCCCGGGGGCTCCCCCTCGCCGTACCTCCGGGATTTCACATATTTCCCTAAATAGTGGGTCTCACACTCTGCAGCCTCAGCATATTCCGCCAACAGTTCCGCTCTGCGGTTCAGATATGTGGAGCATTCTCTATCCCCTCCCGTCATATTTTCCCTGTCTAGCTTCATAAGATCAGACTCTAATTTAGTAAGGTTGTGTCGCAGGTCTCTCAGGACTCCAGTGTGTGTAGAAATGCACACTCCTCTAATGCATGACTTGAAGGCCTCCCATAAGACCGTCTGTGTTGAGACTGACCCTGTATTATGGGCAAAGTATACTACTATTGCAGTGCACAGTTCCGCCCTGAAGACTGTATTGTGCAGTGTCATGGTGGGGAATCGCCACTGCCTCTCAAGGCCTTCCGAGCCCCAGACTTGTATTGTTAGGAGCACTAGGGAGTGATCAGACAGAGTGCGGGGTAGGTGGGCGGCTGATTGGACCCATGGTATCGCTGAGTTGGACAGAAGCCAATAGTCCATTATCGTCCAAGTATTGTATTGCTGCGTGTAGTGAGTGTACTCTGTGCCAATAAAATCGATCCTTGACTTCACCTACAAGACTCTGAGTTTCTGTGGTCTGAATCAGGAAGAACCCGAGGTCTCTGGGTGTACCCTGACACCGCTGCGTTGCCGGTTCTGTGCCGTTTCTTAAAAGCCCAGTACCTCAGCTGGCGCCCAACGTGGGGCGATTCCAGTGGTACCAGCCCAGCCAGAGGTTCGTGAGGAGCTTCATGTGAAAATTCCGGAGGACGGCCAACCACCTCATCGACCCCTGCATGTTGACGTGGTCCGAAGGTCTTTGCTGCGAGGTTCCCCGCTTCCCAACGGCTACAGAGGACTGCTGCCCTGGCTATCGCCCTGATTTGGACCCTTGAAGTTTGGTAGAGCGAAACACTAAGACGAGTCTTCTGGTGACGTCATCGATATCTCAGTTAAGTATAAGTGGAGCGTCTCCCAGTCCTTAGCTGGTCTTAGTCTTGGGTATCCTTTGGGATAATTGTTGGTACTTGCAAGCACCAAAACCGAAGGACTCGTGTATTCACGAGAAATATCGTAATCGATAATCCTTTGAAGTTTGGAACTAGACTAGAGAGCGAAGATGCCTAGTCTTAGACTTGGAAATTTGTTTTGTCTTGGTTGTAATAATAGGGACTCCCGATTGGAGGACTCATGTCCGGTTCCTCCGGTTGGAACTCCAACTTACGAGTTATATGTCAAACACGGAGTAGGCCCCATCACATACAATGAAGTGTGGATCAAATACACCAGAAAAGATGGTGTTTTAAAATGCCCCCAATATGGCAGCTTTGATACCGAAATCTTAGATAACCTTGAAGTTAAACTATTCAAAAAGAAAGCCCGGCCGGCAATGTTCGACTCTTTTCGCCTATGGCGCAAGGAGGCCAAACAAAAAGAAATTAAATTTGCTAAGAAAAATAAGAGAGAAGGGGGACTTTCAGTAATGCAAGCTGCTATGCAGTTTAAAGACAATAAAGAAGAGCAGATGAGTGAGCAGTTGCACAGCCAGCGTAAAATGGCAACGGATAAATGCTATCCAGTTTTGCCGTCTCTTCAGCAAGAGGCAGCGAAAGAGTGTGAAAAAGATCCATTAATGTCGCATTTATTAAGTTCGCCACCCCCCTATGCGCAAAATGCCACGGCACCCCCGCAACCTTTAGTTGTGCAACCTACGCCTCCTGTTCCTCCGCAGCACCCACCAGCTGTTCTTCAGCTGCATCCTGTCCCTACGGTGCAGCCTCCTCCAGGCCCACCGACCACATCTGCTCCACCTGTGCTTTCTACGATTTTGCCTACTGTACTTTCTACTTCTCCTAATGCTCCCTATACGATTTTGCCTGGTGCTCCTTCTATTTCTCCTGATGCCCCCTCTGCTATTGTCTCTGCCCCTGCCTTATCTCACCCCGTTTTTCCACCTGTTCTTCCTTCAGTTTCACCTTCCATTCGGCAGAAAATGACCAGCACTGTTACTAACCTTTTCTCACCTCTTTTCGGGTCGCCTACTACGACCCCTAACATGGGACGCAGACAGTTGCGAAGTCGACTGCCTGATTATCAAGAGAGAGATTCACTGAATCGTTTAGCACGTAAATGGGTTATGGATACTGTAAAGTATGATGTAGAGTCTGTCATGGAAGTCTTCCATCAATGGGAAGCACCGACGCAGAGATATGTTTTTGAACAGATGTGTGTTTTCCTTTGTGAGGATTTGGAAGACAATGATCTGGAATGCAACCCGCAAGAGTTGTGTCGTGTACGGTTTAAGTTTAGAGAGGGCATGATTGTAGGTCCCGATGTGGAGAAAGCGGTTGAAATATTGTTATCATATCGGAGTAAGGGGAGCAGTTCTGGGTCACAATCTGAGCCTGGTGCATCTAGTAGGAAAAAGGCGCGACAATACCCGATGAGAGAAGTTCCCCCACAATGGAGAGAGGGCGACACAACTGTTAACCCACCTATTCTGCCGCACTTTCAGCGTGTATGGGTACATGTCCCATAGAAGCGAGCTGAAGTTTTAGCCCTTAAACAGACATTACCTGATCCGCGTAAAAATCCTGCAGGATATTACAAAGAGTTGTCACAGACTGCTGGATCATGTATAATGAATTTAGCCGATATCAATATGCTATTTGGGAATGTTGTTCCACAACCTTTATGGGGTAAAATTCGTCATACAGATCATGATCAGGAGTTAGGTGACTCATGGGCTAATATTGCCGCTGCAGATGCCCGACAAGTTGGTGGTGCTAAGCCTGAGCCTTTGATAGCAGAAGTCCCTGGTAAAATAGTTGATTACATGAAAACGATAATGCCTGCAATACGTGTGAATTGGGATAAGTTGTCTGCATGCAAGCAGAAGAAAGAAGAAACTGTCTCAGATTTCTTCACCAGGTTTGAGGAAACATTTGTCGACCACAGTGGTCAAGATATGACCACAGAAGGTGGTCAGAGATTGTTTGTCGATAAATCGTGCACAATCTGCTTCCAGAATTGTGTAAAAAGTTAAAGGATTCAGAAAGTTCTTGGGCAGTCTCATCTTCAGCACAAATATTAGCTACTGCACAATATTACGAGAATAGAGACAAAGACGAGAAAGATAGAGCAGAAAAGAAAACTAAGGAGTTAAAAACGAAGGTTTTGTTACAGCAAGCATATCCGCCACGTGGTGGTGGTAATCAAAATAATAGTGGCCAGAATCACTACCAGAATAATTTCCAGCAGCCTCAACAGTACCAGAGGAACCCGCAAAGAGTCGAGTACACTCAGCCACGTGTCCCTGTAGGCTCCAACCAGTGTTCATATTGCAAAGAAGAAGGTCATTTCAAGTATAGTTGTCCTATTTTGTTACAGCGTGCAAATGGTGCTTCTGGTGTAAGAGGTCGTGGTGTTCAGCAAGCGCCTAGAGGTAGAGGACGTGGAAACGTCCCCCAGAACGCACGTCCCCTTCCGCCACAAAATTCTATGAATAGGTTTGATCAGCAGAACAACGCATCTGACAGGACAGCTCAATACTATGTTGATGATTACTATACAGAAGATGAGTATTTGGAAGGTAATAATTGCTAGGACAGCCATAGACAAAGAGAGGGAGTTGTTTCAGTTCCAGTAGATCAGAGTGGACCTTACATTGAGGTGATTACATCAGGTGTGTCAGAGCCTTTTCTGTTGGATACTGGTGCTACAAAGAGTTCCATTATGCACTCCAAACTCCCTGGCGCACCTTTGTCTGGCGAAATGAACATTTCTGTAGGTTTTTCTGGCGCCCCTGTTAGAAACCCGATTTCTGACCCTTTGTCTCTTTCTGTTGGTCCTTGCGAATTCGAAGCACCCCTTATTCTGACAACAGGTTGTGGTGAAAACTTGCTAGGATTGGATTTGTTAAAAAGACTGTATGCGACTTTGTACTGTTCTCCTTCAGGAGTATAACTTACCTTAGGTAAAAAGGTGGTTTCTCCCATGTATCTGTCAAGGGATAAACTTCCAGCAGAATTGTCGTTTCTTCCAGATATTCTTTGGGCTGCTGGTCCTAATGATGTGGGTCTTTTAGAAATACCACCATATGTTGTAACATTGAAAGCCAATGTTCAAATGCCACGAATTCCCCAATATAGGATATCTAGTGAAAGTGAAAAAGCTTTGCTAGCGATCGTTTACGAATTGATTGAAAAGGAAGGATGTGATTGAAGAAACACGAGGCAACGTTTGCAATAGTCCTGTTCTGCCTGTTTTAAAACGAACTGATCCCTCTCAGCCACCTGTGTACAGATTCGTGATTGATCTTCGAGAGGTGAATAAAATAGTTGTGCCACAATTCCCAGTTGTCCCCGACATTACCACATTACTGACTATGATTCCAGCATCTGCCTCTTGGTTTTCGGTGATTGACCTGAAGAATGCTTTCTTCAGCATCCCGATCGCTGAGGAGAGCAGGGATATTTTTTCCTTCAGTCTAGGAGGTCGCAGCTTCCGCTTTAAACGCGCTCCCCAGGGCTACTGTGAATGTCCATCAATATACAGTCAAGCTCTAAAAACACAGCTTGATACGATTGTTTTACCAAAAGGTGCTACTCTTGTACAGTACGTCGATGATCTGCTCATTGCTGCAGATACTGTGGAAATTTGTAAGAAAGCAACGATGTCATTATTGCGCCATCTGTGTGATTTGCATCACAAGGTGTCACTTTCCAAACTACAATACTGCCGACAAGAAGTGACCTACCTAGGTCACCTCTTATCGAAGGAGGGAAGGAAACTGACCCTACAAAGAATTCAGGCAATAGCGAAATTGAGTGTGCCAAGAACACAGAGAGAAGTGCGTGCTTTCTTGGGCATTACATCGTACTGTAGACAGTGGATTCCAAATTTTTCGTTATTGGCCAAACCCTTGGTGGCATTAACATGTAAAAATACACCCAACCCCATTCTTTGGTCTGAAGAGTGTCAGAAAAGTTTTCTCGAATTGCGCACAGCATTATGTTCGGCTCCTGTGTTAGGTACCCTCAACTACAGTAAGCCTTTCACATTGTAGGTCCACGAGAAAGAGGGCTGTGCATTGTCAGTGTTGACTCAGTTGTTTGGAGGTAGGCAGCGTCCATGTGCCTATTTTTCGTCGACCTTGGATCTGGTAGCTAAAGCATTGCCAAGTTGTTTAAGAGCCACAACAGCAGCAGCTGTTTCTATTCGACAGTCTGCTGGTCTAGTAATGAATAATACACTAGTCGTGATGGTCCCACATGCAGTGGACACGTTGTTAAATAGAACCAAGACGCAGCACTTAACTAGTGCTCGATTGTCCAGTTACGAATTAACATTATTAGCAAGTCATGTGCACATAAAAAGGTGCAACACCCTAAACCTAGCTACATTGTTGCCAATTGTAGAGGAATCAGACGTTTCAGAACAACAGGACTGTTTCCTTAGAACAGAAGAAGAGACAAAAGGAAGAGTTGATCTTTATGACACTCCTCTTGCTGAATGTGATGGTACATTATGGGTGGATGGTTCATGTTTCAAGCTCCCGAGTGGTGACACGACTGCAGCATATGCTGTCACGACTTTGCATACAATCGTTGAGGCTGCACGTGTGCCACATAATTCAGCTCAAGCAGCAGAATTAATTGCACTCACGAGAGCATGTGTGTTGTCTAAAGGAATGAAAGTGACTATCTACACTGATAGTCAGTATGCATTTAGAGTGGCTCACAGTTTTGGGCGATTGTGGAGAGAACGTGGGTTCCTGACTTCGCATGGAGCTAAGATTCAGCATGGTCAGTTGGTGAATGAGCTTCTTGAATCACTGACCTTGCCTCTGCAAATGGCGATTGTGAAATGTAGTGCTCACAAGAAGGTGACCGATGATGTTGGTCGTGGAAATGCATTTGCTGATGAGATCGCGAAAGAAACGGCAAAGAATGTAATGAGCCGAATGTATGTTGCAGGCCCTGCAAGATGGACTGGTGATGTTGGAATGTGTGAAGACACAATAGAGAGTGTGAAGTCCATTCAAGCTGAGGCCACAGAGAAAGAGTTGAGCACGTGGAGAGAAAGTACGGGTAGAATGGATGCAAATGGTTGTTGGATTGAATTGACAGAGCATCAGAGATGGTTGTTACCCGATGCATATGTGCTTGCAGTGGTTACAATGGCTCATGGAATGGCTCATATCAGCGTGAAAGGGATTTGCGAGTTTTTGGCCCCAGTATGGCAAAATTCAGGAATTCCCAAGTGTGCAGAGAATGTCGTCAAAAATTGCATGGTATCTTTGAAACACAATCCTGGTAGGGGAACCCCAACTCCAGCTGGTCATTTTGCACCTCCTACGTATCCGTTCGAGGTTTTGCAGCTATATTTCATCCACATGGAGAGGTGCAACAACTTAAAATACGTACTCGTTGTTGTTTGTGCCTTCTCAAGATGGGTAGAAGCCTATCCCCTAAAAGACAATACTGCCTTGTCCACAGCAAAAGCCCTTGTGAAAGAGTACTTCCCCAGGTTTGGAATGCCTAGAATGGTCTGGTCTGATAATGGAAGTGAATTTGTGGGTCGTGTGATGAAGAGAGTGTGTGAAGGGCTAGGTATTCGGCAGAAGTTCCACGCTGCAAATCACCCCCAATCAGCTGGATTAGTAGAATGCTACAATGGCACTTTAAAACTTAAACTGGCCAAAATCCAAGCGAGCACAGGTCTTAAATGGCCTGATGCTCTACCCTTAGCACTCCTGTCCACCAGAATGACTGTGCATTCACGAGTGAAACTCAGCCCTTACGAGATCGTTTTTGGCCGGCAAGCCAACATATGGGGAGTGCCTAGACCCACTAAGTTCAGCGAGCTTGAACACCCTATTTTGCTTGATTATCTGTATGAATTGACGGCTAAATTGTGTGTTTTGCATCAACAGGTTCACGACACCCTGCCTCCGGTCTCTGAGACTCCAGGACATCGGATTGACCCTGGATCCTGGGTCTTGGTCAAGAATTTTCAGAGAACGAAAAATGACCAGCCCAGGTGGACCGGACCGCACCTCGTCCTTCTTTCCACGAGATCGGCTGTTCGAGTGGAGGGGAAGGCCAACTGGATCCACGGGGTCCACTGCAAGAGAATCCCTTCACCTCTGCCACATGACCAGTGGGTCCAGAAGGGTGTCGCTGACCCAGAACCTAAAACAGTGCCACATGTCATCCCTTTTAATGATGTGCATGTAAAAGGAACTGACTCTGAACGAGAAAATGAAAACATTTTGCACAAGGCTGTGCCACCATCCAAGCTATTGAACACTACAGAGCTTGAACTCTTGTTCCAGGATCAAACAGTACCTGGAAGACAACGGTATAATTTGAGACCGAGAAAAACAAACTAATAAAATCGATTTCTTTTGCAATTCAAGACCAAGATCCATGGACTAATAAAGAAATTCTTTTTCCTTCCAAACACCATTTTTTTTTAAAGTGCAGCTCTCCCATCTGAGAAACTTGCTTATTTTTGTTTTACGAACCGCCATCCGGGTTCCGCTGCTAGGGCCGCGGTTGCTTAAAGTCTTTGGGGTGCAGCTGACGACGTTAGGTCGGTAGTTCTGGTTGGTCCAAGGGAGTTGCCCTAGACTGACAGAAGCATCCCTTAGCAGAGTCAACCTCCCACCGCGGGCAGCACTTTAGAGAGGATGTAGTTTTCCGAGATGGAGAGATCTGCCAAACCAACGAACTTTAAACGCAAATTATGTAACGTGATGACAAAGAAAAGTGTTATAATATTGTGTATTTTTATGCTATTCAGTGTAATGATATTTTTAATAAGTTATGTTTTATAATCTTTTTGTGTAACATTTGCACCCACTACATCACCCATACCTCCTCCTACTGTTTCCTCTCATTCTTTCCACCCTCTTCCTGACCATGAATCCAATAGGAGATTGGAGTTCATTAATAACTCCTTCGTTCAGCTCTTGCACCAACACCAACTTGTAATGAACACAACTAACTGTTGGGTGTGCGGTCTTATGCCTCACACAACGGATAAAGGTATCCCTTATCTGGTCCTGCCATTTAGTCACAATGGTTCTGTATGGGCATATAGGACAATGTTCATATATGCCCACGAAATCTACCCCCTACGTTCTGTAACAGACAATCCTAGGAAAAGTGCTCTAGTCAAGGGTATAGTAGACATGATTAAGGAAGGAATTTCTTATGAGACTATCCCGAGAGATGAGACACTAGTCTACATAGGATGGAACATGACTGGATATGGAGCTACTCTGAGTGAGAAACAGCAAGCTAAGAGATCGTCCCCGATTTGGATTGTACCCCATCAAGGTCATCTGTGTCACGAATCCCAGGGCTCAGTTAGGGAAGAGTATCTGCACTAAAACATATGTTTTTTCAGCCCAGACTTCCCCCGCGTTTTTAGCAGCTAAGGGTACTTATTTCATCTGCCATGATAGAGCCTCTACATGGTTGCCCCCTGACTTTTCGGGCTCATGTTTTGTTTAATTTCTGTTGCCCCCCACCTACACAGCAGCGGCAGATTACCACAGGACAAGGATAGTTAGAGGTGTCTTGAGTACAGAAGACACTGCAGGTCAAGAATTTGGGGACTTTGCAAAGGGTTTTCTGCCGTTCTGGGGATCCATGGCTAACAGCAGAAACATAAGGCAATTAACAAGGGTAGTTGAGTCCACCGTGATTGAAACTGCTGGTGCCCTTAGTAACTTGACTGCTGAGCTCCAGTCGGATCGACTTATGACCCTTCAGGACAGGGTCGCGTTAGATGTCATACTTGCAGACCGAGGTGGGGTATGCAGATTGATCCAATCGAGTTGCTGTGTTTTTATCCTAGATAACGCACCAACAGTGTACCAGGCCCTCTCCAAACTACATAAGATTTCCGAATCTATTCATGTGGATAAAGGAGATTGGTCGTTAATGGGATGGTTCTGGGAACTTATATCCGCCTGGGGATGGAAAATTCTGATGGTCATTGGGATGGTTTTAGCCATTCTTTTCCTGTTCTGTCTATGCGTACAGTGTGCTCCTGCAATATGTGGCCTTTGTGTCACATCATGTGTAAGGAAGCCTGTATCAAGAGATGAACTGAGTACTAGAATGATGTTACAGCAACATCTCAATGACTTTAGGAATATAGATCTGGACTCAGATTAGCATGAGGACAGATTAATTGCCTATGTAAGGGCAAAAGGAGGGTTTGTGGTTCTGAAAATTCTGGACTCGTGTAATCATTCTGGACTCGAGAATTAAACTTTGTCGAAACATGATGAATTTGGTATCAAAAGACCGAGAATGACGAGCACACCATGTACAAATGTTTTCAGCATATTCGAGTGACGATTTCACCTCGAAATCGTCATCAGCGTTCTGAACCCTTGGCTTCCATTTTATATACGACAGCCATCTTGTGTGTTGCCCTTTACATAGGCCTTAATCCAGCTGAATTTGATTCCACCAGGACACGTACACCTTAATCAACTTTCCTATGACCTGTGCAAGTTGGAACCATTGCCCCAGGCCGAACTCGTTAGGTCAGTTCCCCTCCCAGTGGCCGAACAAGATAGCATCAAGGCTCAACAAGCCATAAAACCATTTCAGCGCACACACCTGCCGTATCTTGCTCACATCTGTCTCTGCTCCTTTTGCTTCACTTGCTTTATGGTGGGGAGGTGCCTGTTTTATTGGGGGTCCGCCAATATCTGATGAAATGTTGGGCCTTGCCGGGTGATTTGTTGTGGGCAGCACGACGTGAAATATGTACATGTCATCATGACTCTGCTTTTCCTTTGTAACCAAGAACTGTAAATGATATACTGCAAATTCGAAGAATGTTTGCCTGAAGCTGAATATTCTGTATAAAAAGAGAAGCCTGACTTTGTACATTCGAGCAGTCTCCTGAGAATATACTTCCCCGTGTGTTGTACTTCTAGGACACTTGTTACCTTGGTTGCAGCCAATAAAATCGATCCTTGACTTCACCTAGAAGACTCTGAGTTTCTGTGGTCTGAATCAGGAAGAACCCGAGGTCTCTGGGTGTACCCTGACACCGCTGGGTTGCCGGTTCTGTGCCGGTTCTTAAAAACCCAGTACCTCATGGGAAAACCTCAGACTTGTATCAATTAATATGGAGTCCAGACAGGGCCCCAGACTGTTCAATTTCCGCTAGTATTGGTGGGAGATTAATGGATGGCATCCTCACATACAGCATCACATCATCAGCATATAGAGTTACCAATAACAGTCCGTGTTTGAACTGAAGCCCTCTATGCATGTGGTCTTTTTGCAAATAGCGTATCAGAGGGTCCATTGCGATTACAAATAGTAACAAAGATAATGGGCTTCTCTTCCTTGCGCCTGGAGATGTAGGGAAAGGCTCTGTGATCGTGCTATTAAAACAGATATGGACTGAGGGCGCAACATATAGCAATTTGATCAGTGCAGAGAAACCTTTCTGAATGGCCATCTTGTCCAGCACTGCGTGTAGAAAGGGCCAGAATAAAATGCTTTTTCAGAATCCAAGAAGGTTGCCGCCGCTTGGACTTTTCGGGTCTATTCTATTGAGTACGGAGAAGAAGGTCCTTAAGTTAATGCTGTGGATCTGTACCTTATAAATCCGGTCTGGGCTGGCACTATAATCTGTTCCATGAGTAAGGCCAATCGGGTTGCGAACATCTTAGCTAGTATTTTGTAGTTAAAACTGAGCAATGGTATGAGCCACATTTTTCTGGATCCTGTCCGGGCTTCGGTAGAAGGATAATAACCGCCTCTCTGAACGAGGGGGGCAAGTTTCCCTCGTCTAGTGCCTCTGCATATACCTCTAGGATGAGGAGGGCCAAGAGATGCTGATAGGCTTTGTGAAAGGCTCCGGGGAATCCATCGAGGCCCGGGGCTTTTGAGTCATCACTGTCCTCGATGGGCTGTTCTATCTCATCGGCAGAGAAGGGTTCGCTTAAGAATTGTCGGAAGGCGTCGGGAAGCCAGACCATAGCTATCTCAATTAAGTATGATTAATTTCCCCCAGACTGTTGACAGCCCTAACAGTATAAAGATCAATGAGGTATTGCAATAGTGCCTGTGGTCGCCGCGCCATCTTGCCCCTGTAGCTAAGTAATGTAGCCCTGGTTATGGTGTGGTCGGAGTAGTTGTGCAAGGGTATGCCCCGGGGGCTCCCCCTCGCCGTACCTCCGGGATTTCACATATTTCCCTAAATAGTGGGTCTCACACTCTGCAGCCTCAGCATATTCCGCCAACAGTTCCGCTCTGCGGTTCAGATATGTGGAGCATTCTCTATCCCCTCCCGTCATATTTTCCCTGTCTAGCTTCATAAGATCAGACTCTAATTTAGTAAGGTTGTGTCGCAGGTCTCTCAGGACTCCAGTGTGTGTAGAAATGCACACTCCTCTAATGCATGACTTGAAGGCCTCCCATAAGACCGTCTGTGTTGAGACTGACCCTGTATTATGGGCAAAGTATACTACTATTGCAGTGCACAGTTCCGCCCTGAAGACTGTATCGTGCAATGTCATGGTGGGGAATCGCCACTGCCTTTCAAGGCCTTCCGAGCCCCGGACTTGTATTGTTAGGAGCACTGGGGAGTGATCAGACAGAGTGCGGGGTAGGTGGGCGGCTAATTGGACCCATGGTATCACTGAGTTGGACAGAAGCCAATAGTCCATTATCGTCCAAGTATTGTATTGCTGCGTGTAGTGAGTGTACTCTGTGCCTCGGGGATTAAGGTGCCTCCAAACGTCCTTCATCGCCTAGGTTTGACACATTTCTTTTAGTAGTGTGTGCGACCAGGGCTTGTTAACTGGGGCTATGGTGGCACTGTAGTCAGAAAAGAACCCCCTTTAGGCAGATAATTTTGACCAAACAATCATGCACATCAAAACCAGTCAGTCACATAACAAAACACCAATACCCTCAATAGGCCAAGTTTTCACAACTAGAATTATTTATTATAATTAAAAAAAAGATTTTCAAAGCAATAAATCATCAACGGTGAATGATCCCGTAATTTAAAAAAAGATTCGAAACTTGATTCAAAAGAGTAAAAAACAATCAAACATTGTATACACAATATTACATATTGGGGGAGAACCAGCAAGAAAGAATGAATGCCAAACCACTAGATCCAGATCATTTGTTCTACATAAAAATGTTATTCTCAGTACTTAATTTCTTGGAATGACAAAGGTCTCCACAATCTACCGTCTGACTTCTTAATCTTGTGTTGACGCGTTTCGTGGATATCACTGATTAAAAACCATCTTCTTCAGGACAAGAAATAACATCTCCCATATAGAATATTCAGTCTATATCGAACACTGAATAAATGCAGCTAGACACATCCAGGTAATGTTGCAGGCGGTAAACCTTGCGAAATCAAGTAGGAGCACATAAATCTCTCACTTAGGCCGTACTTTAGATCTGGTCAATCACTCTGCCAATTATCATCCTGATACTTCTAGGGCAAAGTAGTAGAAGACACGTAAATCTTTATAATTAGAGTGAACGTAAAGCTTCTTAGGTTTGTGTTCCTCTATTCATATGTTCTGTGCCCGTTATTTCTTTAGGTAATTCATTAGTTGCTGTCAGGCGCGCAACACCCATAGGACCCAAAGGGCTTCAGCCCCCCCCCCTCACAAAACCTCCCCAACCTTCCACCCCCCCCCCCCCCCCCCCCCATCGTGTGTGGTAGCCCGGGATGAGACAGCTTTCCGGGCACACACACAGCCGCACCCAAGCACTTCACAGGTCTTTAAAACACCATTTGCATATTAATAAGGCCTTGCTGTTGTTTCACCCCCCCCCCCAAGATCACCTGCAGCTCCATTCTGCCTATTGCTTAAAGATTCAGCCCTCCCCCACTGACATTTTTTCTGTTTAGAGGCCTGTCTCTCAGTCTCTGCTCCTGTCCTGGACACACGCACTCACTTTCTTATTTTTCTGCCTTTCTTTTGAAATTGTCGTGCCCCCCTGCGGCAATGGCTCCTGCGCTCTGACCAACTCTATCTCTTTATTTTCAAGCTGCAGCTTTTTTTTGCTCGGACTCCCTCTCTTTGACTCTTCCTATTTCTCTCTCTCTCTCTTTGTACCAGTTCCTCCCTGCCCTCCTGTCTCTTTCTCCCTTATCCCACCCCTGCTTCCTGTCTCATTTTCCCTCTCCCTCGTTTTCGCTCTCTCTAACTCGCTCTCATATTCACACTTTCCCTCCCTCCCACTCCATTCTTACTCTATTTATATATTGTCACTCTCTGTACACCTCCCTTTCATGTGTTTTTTTTTCTCTTTCTCTTCATCACTTTATCTCCTCCCACCTGTATTACCGGTCTCTTTCTCTCTTCTCTCTTCTAATTCCAGCCTTTCTCTCTTTCATGCCCCCACTTCCCTAGAACACTCCCTCGTCCACTCTCTAAACTCGAGTTCTTTCATTATTTCCTTGTGCGGCGCCCTCCACCCCCGCACAAATTCTTCCTCGGTTTACCTCGTCTCCCTCCATCCCCTCTGCCTCTCGTCGCTCTCCACCTCCCGTCCCACTTCTCCTCACGAGGCGGGCGCGCGGTGCTCTCATTTCCGCCCCGGTGTCTGGTCCTGTTGGCGCGAGACTCCACAGCCGGGTCACTCAGCGGCCCGAGCTGTGCGTCTAATCCCGTCTGCGCAGCAAAGCAAGCAACCGAGCGGAAACAAAAACCTCTTTCTGGGAATGAAGCTGGTCACAGCGGTTTTAAAATTATTTCCCCAGTTCTGTTTTTAAACAAAACTTAGAACCCGCGCCAATTAACCGCACTCCTCACTGGGCCATGGATCTGTCTAATATCTGCCAAACAACTGCCCAAAGCTAATATTCGCTATGAAAGCAGGACTCTAAAAAATATAAATTCATGTCTGGCCTGGGTGACTGACGCTGTCACATCAAAAAAATAGCCACCACATGGGGAAAGGTAGAGGTTTCACATGTCACCTCATGCACCATTACCTAAGCCATAGGGGTTCATAGCTGCCAAATTTTCAGATTGCTTATGTGTGACATTTCCATGGTTTCAGTGTACTTATGAGTGACATTCAGCTCCAAAATGTGTGATACTTAGACAAACATGTCAACATTTTGTAAGAGGAAAGTGTGAGATTCTAAAAAATTAATTGGGAGAATGTATTTTCCCCATTGACTTCTATTAAAGGGAAGACAATTTCAAGCGGGAGGCAACCAAAAGAATGCCATTTTTAAATTTTTTATAGATCCGGAGTTTCCAGTTTGAATCTGGACTATTGGCATGTATACTTAGAGTGACACTTTCACGCTTGTAAAACCAAGTAACAAGGTGTATGGAAAGCTAAAGATATCAGAAATCACACCCTTTTGGGCAATGAGAAGCTCTATAAATATCTTGAAACTGCTGCAAAACACCTGAAATAAAAAGTTACTAGCCTACGCCCCCTAATGTCCTGGAGGGTACAGAATGTAGCCAAAGCTGGTATTTTTTCCCACTTATCTGTACATACTTTAACAGTAATTATAAGAAGAAAGCTATTAAAAATGTGCTTTCGAGCTGCCTTAATGATTCGTGACTGATAAAGTGAACAAAGGAATAAAAAAGCTATGCTAAAATGAATACAGTTGACTATATGTAAAGTTGTATTTAAATATCATGGCCGGGCTTTGCAGAATCTTGTAACGTATCATCAATATTTTTCCTTGGCAACCATTGCACCTCCTACTACAATAAAATACAGACATGCCTACATCAAAATAGTTCTTTCTTATTACATGACTATTTTGCCACAAGGCCGACTGCCAACAGAAACAGGACTGTCTGCGCACCAATTGAGGTTCGACTACAAGTGCTGGTAGACACACTTACAAGTGTCGACTCCAGGCTGTGTCCTCAATGACGACCCTCAGTTTTGGTGGTGTAACCAGTGGTGTAACAATAGTCCCCACAGCGCCAGCGGTGCGGATCCCCCGAGGTCCACATGGCCCTCTGCGGCACTGTGCACCAGCAGTGGGACCCCTGGTCTTAAAGTTCCTGAGTAAGGAAAGTGTGGGGGATCCCTCCGTGAACTGTGCAGGGGGGGCCCTCTCAAGTTTTGTTACACCACTGTGTTTAACTGTGTCCAAATCGCTGAAGACAGTCCAGATGACGCTGTCTTTGGGCCCTCTGCACTGCTGCAAGTTTGTGGACCCAAAGCTTCACATCATTTTCATTTTTGAGACCCTTCGTTAACACAGTAGGGCAGGTGTCTTGTTGGAATTAGGAAACAGCAACATGCAAGGCACTGCACCTGCATTCACGTGAGCGGCTACAGCACTCTCTCCGGCAGCAAGTCTCGATTGTTTCCCTGCACATGCGCCTCCAAAGACCACGTGGTACGCTCACACAGCTGGGCAAGGCGACTCGACTTCAAGTGCCTTCTAAATTAGTTTCCTGGCTCACAGGAATGACCATTGAGGCGGCCAAACATTGGAGCTTATTATTTTAAATGCTTTGCGGTATCCCATAATACTAGAGCAGCTTGGGTTGTCCCTGGGGTGCTATAACTGCTTCAATAATGCATTTTAGTGTGGTGATGCGGACCCCAGCACTAAAAAGCGCTAGTCTAACCGCTGATGCATGGTACTTGACAGACCTGGTTCCTCTCCCCTCCCTTCTCAAATGCCCACTCCTTGCATCACCCCAAGGCACATGTTCATCCCTCCAAACATACTATTCACGTACACACTCTTGCCCCTCCCCTATGCAATTGTTCCTCTTTTCCCAATTAGGAAGGCTGGACAGACGGATGGATGTACTTTTTTAGCAAGGACTGCTTTTGGTTCCTAGTCTGGCCCTGCTGCCCTCTGACCAATTCACCAATGTATTTATGTAGAGAAGAATTTGCCACAAAGCAACTTTGCACAAATCCAGGGACATTTATTCCACAGCCTCCATCATCCCAACAGAGAATTGTCCACCCTATTTGGAGTTTGCTGCCTGCCCTGCGGATATCTCTGTGCTGTGAATGGAGGCGTCACTGTGGTAGCTCCAATGACAGCACCAAAGGTTTGTTGAGCAGCGCCGTGTTTAAAGTTTCCCCCCCAAAAAATAAACGTTCCAGTATTGAGAAAATATACTCCCAGAGCTGGAGAATGTTTTCTCAATAGAAAATACAAATCCCCCCTTCCTGAAGAGTCAGGAGCAAGGGAGTGTGCCAGATCTACATGTGAAGTGATCTCAATATTCTAGCAGCGTAACATGAGAAAGCATGGCATCTTGTCTCTCATTCTTGCATTTATCACAAATCAGTTGAGGTAGCTGCTGCAAGTGTTACGTAGCCCAACACAGATATTGATACTGCCAGGCATGGTAGAGTGCTCATGACACTCTGATACAAAGACTCTACGAAGCTGGCATAGAGGGGACTGCTCTAGACTGGATCACGTCCTACCTTCCAAATAGAACTAATGTCATCCATACCCCACCTTTCTCGTCCAAACCATACTCCACAAAAATAAGGGTCCCTCAAAGCCCTATCATATCGCCCATGCTTTTCAACATCTACATGAAGTCATTACCGGTACTGATCAATTAATTTCACCTCACGTGCTATAACCATGCAGATCACACACAAATACTCCTTCAACTGGAATGCCCCAAAGACATTGGAAACGTGCCATTTTTCAGTTGTCCCAGCCCTGGATCAATGGATGACTTGGAGCCATCTCAAATTGAAAGCTTTCAAAACGGAAATACTCACATGTGGCGATTGGAAACATTATGACCCGCTTGCCGCCTGGCCTGATGAACTGGGATCACCGCCTAAAGTATCAAAGGAAGTAAGAAACCTCGGAATGACCATGGACTCCAAGCTATCGATGAATGCCCAAGTGGACAAACTAACAAGATCAAGCTTTGTAACTATAAAAACTCTGCAACAAGTCTTATCCCATTTGGGATTTCCACACAAGGCCCAAGCTTCTATCTCCCTTATTCTGTCAACAACCTGGTACGTCAATAGCCTCTACCACGGAACAGCTTTAGCAACCATGAAAAGACTACAACGGATTCAGAACTCGACTGCCAGACTGCTCTTGCATATCAAACCATGAGACCACATCTCCCCTGCTGTTGTGAACGTATCTAGGACCCTATTTAAATATTCCCGATTTATGCCTTCATGTGGTTATACCAAATCATATCCTTATAAAGGCATAAGAATCATATCCATATTTAGTCATAGCCAATGCAGTCCAAATACGGCAAGGCTACTCCCATAGATTCCTAGAAAGTACAACGCGTTCTTTAAACAAACCAAGCCTCCAGCAGCCCGGGAATTCCCCCTGCTTATGTTTTGATTTGTCCAAGAACTCCTGGAGTCCTGAAAGAACTGTAAGTTCTTAGTGACGTCTTATGTCCAACCTTACGTCAAACCCGGCACCTTCCAGGTATAAATATACCAACAACTGCCCTAACAAACACACGGTGGTTTGGAGCAGATCGACTATCTACTTGCCCGACGCGCCCTGCTGTAGCAAGTGCCGGAGGAAGCCGACCCTCCCATTGACGCACTGAGAGAGACGCTGTATTTTCTCCTGCCGAGAAATCCAGCTCCAGTGTTTCCAGTCACCCTTGCGGGTTACTGGGAGATCGAATCCTGAGAACGAGATACAAGACCTCCTTCATTCTATAACCAAGGTACGGAGCTGATTAGATCCTTAGAGAATTCTTGATTCAGATTCTTGGCAAAAACTAACTTAACTTAAACTGCAGCTCAATTACTCCTTCCCACGTACTAGGCTTAGGTTAGGTACACCGGGGTAGGCGTATCTTAGAAGCACCAGTTGAGTACATTTAGTCAATGATTTTATGTATGTACTAGCAGCCCGCCCCAACCTTGTCCGGGAGCAATCAGACTTCCCCGACCCCGCCGGCCCCGGCCCCCGCCTGCCCCGACCCCCGCCTGCCCCGACATTGCCCCCGGAGCCTTACCTCAGCCGCCGCTCCTCCCCCGCGCTCCTCAGTTCACCTCTCCGCCGCTCCTCGCCGGTGGTCACGGCTCCTCCCCGCCTGTCCGCCGCTTCTCACCGCTCCTCCCCGCTTGTCCGCCGCTCCTCCCCGCTATGTCCTCCGCTCCTCCTTGCGCTCCTGGACGCCGCTCCTCCCCGCGCTCCTGACGTCAGCACGCAGGTCGCGGCCGGCGCTTCTTCCACGGGACTACTTGTTTTTCACAAAATTTTTTAAATAACGTATATTTTTGAACTTTATATAGCCTATGTCCATCTGCACACCCTGACGATTGCAACGATGTATCGGGTGTGTGGATTGGCGCTGTGGTTCCCGAGTTTACCCGCCTCAAAGGTTCAAAGTTCTTCCTTTATAATAGTAGTATAGATATATTTTATCTATTTTAAACACGGTATGGCTTAGAAACTGTACCATGCTTTTACAGTATTATTTCATAATACTCCTTTTACTGTATGCACTTTACTTTATGACAAGTATTGCAATTGTGACAACTCACTTCTCTTGCATGAGAAAGAAGACTGTTCAATAAATAACCACTTTTATTGAAAACGCCCGTCTCTCTATTTCTCTGCACTTCTGGTGAAATTAAGCATGCACGATTGACTGAGTGAAATAGTTATCTATTGTTTCCGCGACTCTGGAGATATACTCCTTATTCTGGAGGGAGCAAAGTTGTCATGTTTATGCGGTTGTCAGAAACTAATCCCTTCTTGTCTATTCAGGAAAGTTAACACCTTCCTGTTTACTCGAGAAAGTTTGTAGTGACCTCTGAGCTAGCTGGCATTCATAATTAAGTCTAACATATTCAATAGAGACCTAGTCGACCTCAGTCCTACGTCTAAACTATTGTTTATGTTATTCCAATGCGCAGAGCCTATTGGGAATATAGGAACTACACCTCATGGCCCCCAACGTTTGGTAAGGCGATAATTTAACGCTAGATACTAGAGTAACTCAGTCGTGCTTTTCAAACAGACCCTTTTTCCCGTAAATACTCCAATAGACGTCTGGAGTGGGTGAAAGGTTAATATCCGCCAAAACTTAGTAGGGTGAGAATCCTATGTATTAGTTTTTGGTTTAGTCAATGTTGAAGGATACAGTGTTCCATAATATTGTGCACCTAATCTTTGTTTCCTTGAAACTTGCTCTGCAAACTTTCAGTCAGTAAAAATGTCGGATGACGACAGAGAAAGAGATGAAATAGCAGCTCAACTTTTAGCGGAAGACACTAGTCTTCGGCAAGATGACCCGAATGCTATACTCATCCCAGTCAATGTAAGGAAAACCATAACTATAAAACTTATAGAAAATGGAGTATCATCAAGAGGTGGTACAGTCATATTTGTGGTAGAGGCCCATGAATATCGGCAGACAGAGGTATTCTATTCCTGGATACATTTTCCAGCCGCACATGCTGTGACATGCGAGTTCCACTACTACAAAATAGAGGAATCTCATTACTTAAAAAAAAGTGGGGGGTAACAAACAAACGACTCCCAGACAAAGACAGTTCCAGTCCAGAGGAAGGTCTCCCCAACGGAGAAATAGATCTCCAGAACGGGGGGGGGGGGGCAGGTCTCCATTACGGGAGCCCTCTGAGAAAAGATACAACCTTAGAGATAGGGATAAATTAAGAAACCCTGACAGATATCAAGATATTGATACACGTCCCTCTTGATCTTTTCAGACTTCCTCACAGAAATTGGAAAGAAGAGGATGGTCAGAACACAAAGAAGAGCACGTCAAGTCCGAAGACAAGGAACCTGCTCATCAAAGTAAAAAATTACAATTTCCAAAAAAGAAGGTAGCTAGTATTAAAATAAAACATGCCGAGGATTCTGAGGACACAACTGAAAATCGGAGAATGGACCCAGACAATGCAAGACAGCGCAGCAGAAGTGACCATAGCTCGCAAGATCCTGATGAATCTTCTGGAGACAGTGGACACGAATGAATACATTCAGGTGGAAACTGCAGACACCAGAGTTAGTGTGCCTCATAAAATATACGAAATAACATTACGTATAGAAGGGGACAAAACTAGGAAAATAAGAGGTCTCTTTTGGGAGAACCTATCAAAAGGCTATGATATCCTTCTAGCAGAGAAAGACTGGCCACCAGAGTTTGTCAGGGAGTGCCCACATGGCGAAGAAATGATTATGCCTGCCTTCTCAAATCACATTGCAATTCATAAAAAATACACATATGCTAAAAATGGGCAGTGGCCCAAGCACCTGCATTATATAAAAATCATGTAGGATGCGATGAGGATTCTCCTCACCATAAAATTCAGTTAAAAAATCAACCAACTGCACAGAGGCAGTATCCTGTTAAGCAAGAAGCTAAAAAACAAGTCAGGGAGATCTTAGATCAACTTGAATACCAGGGGGTAATTGAAACATGCACCTCACAAATAAACAATCCTTTGTTTCCTGTCTCCAAGCCAGGTGATTCATATCGTCTAGTTTAGGACTACAGACACCTAAACTCTTGTTGCAAAACCTTTGCAGTACAAAACTCACATAGTGCAGCACTAATGAATAACATCGTGCGCAAAAAATATAAAACAACATTAGACATTTCAAATGGCTTTTTCTGTCAAAACATAGCATCGGAAAGCAGGTATTTGACTGCTTTCACCTGTATGGGGGCCCAGGGCAATTTTGTCGTCTCCCACAGGGATTCAAGAACAGCTCAGGATTATTTTCAGCCAGGGTAACAGAATAACTACAAATGTATGATGATGAGGCATTATCTTATGTCGATGACATCTATCTTACAGACGATGACCTGGAGACACACTTGAAAAGAGTGAACACCATTATACTTGGGTTCGCAGCTGAAGGGTACAAATTCCACTGTAAGAAGTCATGAATTTCCCACCTCACTGTCCTATTTTTGGGATATGAGTTATCAAGTGAAGGCAAAAGCCTAGCAGACAACTTCTTAGAGAAGTGTGCAGTACTCCAAGCTCCAAAAACGCTGAAAACTTACAATCAATTCTAGGTTTCCTGAATTTCAGAAGAACATACATTCTAAACTACGCAGAGAGGGTAAAACCTCTCTACGAATTAATAAAACCTGATTTCAAACCAATTAATTGGACACAGAATCACACAAAAATGTTAAGATCAATACAAACAGATATGTTAACTAAAACAAAACTGCAAACGCGCGCAACCTTGTAATCCGAGTTATCCCAGGAAGATGCGGATTCATATACCTGACCTCTAATGAGTGAGAAACGGTACCAATAGCTTATAAATCACACTTGTACACACAAGCTGAAATGAAATTCAGTTCTACTGAAAAAATTCTGACTGCGGTTCAAACTGCTGTAGCAAAAGAAAGAGCCCTCGCACAGGGTAAACGTATAATAATCGTTATACCTGTACCTGCCCTAGACGCAGTGACAAGAGCAAGCATTCAGAATGCTAAAGCTCTACATCCGAGATGGATACAATGGGTTAATTCTCTTGCTGCATCAGACGTAGTATACGAATTCGATCCTAACTTAAAAACACAAGAATTTCTCCAATACGAATATGAATGTCCTCTGCCGACTGAAATTCTGCCTCTCGAACACTACGGCTGTATAATATATACAGACGGTTCAGCACAGCCCGCAGTTGGGGGTAAACAAGCATATAGTGCTGCGTGCGTGATCGTTAAAGGTCGGTGGCACGAAGGAAAATTTAGACCCTTGGTCACTAAAACTCAATCACTCGGAGATTGTACAGCTCAGCGAGCTGAACTACAGGCTTTCAAGATGGCGCTTGAAAATACCGATCGCGAATCCCCCACACTGATAGTGTGCGATTCTTATTATTGCGTCCAGTCTTACAATGAATACTTGCAGAACTGGGTTCAAAACGGTTTCAAAGATGCAAAAGGTGGCACAATCAAGCATAAAATGCTTTGGGAACAAGTAGTTCTTTTACAGAAAGAACTACAAAAGACTCAAGTGATACATACACTGAGTCATCAATGTGATGGCGTTCACGTTGCAGGGAATCCATTGGCTGATGAGGCCGCGAAGACAGCTGTGCAAACGGCTTCCGTAGCTGCCATTACCCGGTCAAAAACAAAAATAGACAGCGAGATAATACAAGCTGTCAGTGCTTCAGTAAAAAACAGTGGTAAGACACTCCCGAAAGGCTTTCCAGAAAAGTACTCATACAAAACTGATACGAATAATGTTCCTTTTGCTCGAATCCCTGGAGTGGGGGATAGAGCAATTCCAAACATGGAACACAGGTGAGGACTAATTTTAGCGGCACATGAAGGGCTCGCTTCTGCACATACTGGTGTTTCCGCCACAGTATCGTTATTAAAACAGAGATACTGGTGGCCACACATGAGAAAACAAACTAGAAACTATGTTTTAGAATGTGAAATATGCCAAAAAATGAAGGTATCAACAGTGAAACGACCAGCACAGACGCCCCTTCTGATCTCAGATAAACCATTAGCATGTGTTTACCTCGACCACTGTGGTCCCTTACAAAGGGACGGCAACTATAAATATATCATGGTGGCAGTGGATTCCTGCACGAGATTCATTTGGATGTGGCCCCACCACTCGGCTGATGCCAAAACTGTTATAAAAGATTTGCGAGTCTTTATCGGCACATACGCAATTGGCATGCTACATTCTGACCAGGGTCCTGCGTTTAGCTCTCGAGCTTACAAGGAGGCCATGGCCAGCTTGGGCATTGCATTGCGGTACTCTAGTCCATTCCTTCCCGAGGGAAATGTGGTAGTGGAGAGAAAAAAACGTGACATAAAGCAATCTATAACAGCGAGGGTATTAGGTTCGGGTGACGGGTGGGTCAAACATCTAACAAGTGTCCAACGTAGCCTTAATAATCTGCCAAGAAATTCTCTAGGAGGTATCACTCCCTACGAACTTTTGTTTGGTACTAGAATGATCATTCATGACCTCGATTGTCAGACTTCAGTGGTGGAACAAAAAACCTTTGATATCAAAGATCGTTTGGCTGTTTTACAGGACTTAAATGAAACAAGAAGAAGTCTAAGTAACATAAAGCTAAAGCCAATGGCCACTGAAGAAAAACCACCTGTCCCAGCAAGACCTGTCTGGATTCCAAAGATTGGGGATCTGGTCAGAGAAAATATTGCGGTGAAGAAGGAATTTGGGCCTTCTTACAGAAAAGCAGTACCTGTCTTAGCTGTCAGCGGAACACGATCAGTAGTACTACCGCCCCTTGCTGGTAAAAAGGACAACAGAGTTGTATCAATCGACCTGGTAAAACCACAATCATGTGGCCAATAATAAGTAGTAGGCCCAGTGCAGCGTCGGATTGGTAACGCGGGCATTCGGGCAATGCCCGAGGTGCCGATGTCCGAATTCCTGCTGTGGCCTGCTTTTTTGAGCAGTCTGGGGGACCAATTTGGCTGGTGTCTCTATTGTTCGAACAGCCAGCGGCCCAGTGGGTGTCTGAGTGGCCTTTCTAGAGGCAGATGGGCGCTCATTACCTCCTGTTTAGCAACAGGCAGAGGTATCACTCCCTTTGTCTAGCTGGCTGGGCCATTAACGTGTGCACATATTGAGCAGGGGCAGGGACCCGAGTAGAAGTGGCCTCACTTGTTTCCAGGTGTGTTTCAGCAGTGTAAACTAACGTGTGCATTATTTAAACCCCCCTGCTTTTTTAAAATAAAATTACGCTGAAGCAGTCAGTTGAGGAATGGCATTATGCAAATGTGGGCCGATTTCTTTTTTGCGTGCCCGGGCCGATTTTCATTCCCAATCCAACCCTGGCCCAGTGGACTCCCAAGAAGTAGCAGAAGACCAAACCTTGCTCCAATTCAAGAGTTTCAAACTGAGAGACTAATCATATTTGATAAACCTGCAGTGAATAAAAAAGGACTATGCAACAAAGCCATGGAACTTGTGCCTCTTGAAACCCAAATTGCAACAGTTCGTCAAGAAACACCAATCTACAATGATGTAGCCTCTAACTACACAAGTGCAAAGATTAATGAAAATCCGGAAGCAATTCCAACAATTGACAGAACTGCATCTGGCTACTTCATCAATTTCGATGACTTTTCTGATGATCCAAATGAACATGAAGAAACGCCAGCAACTAAAACCTTCATAGAAAAAATGACTGAACTCTTTCATCAACTCAAAGAAACATATCTGATTTCACCATGGATTGAATTATGGATTGTGTTAGGTGGACTTTTCCTCCTACTCTGGCTCATTTTGGTTTTAAGCTTGGGAAAATTCATTGATGGGAAATATAGTACAATGGACACAGCAAGTCAGAACATCAACTTGGTCCTAAACCCTCACAGATGTTTTCATATTGAAAAAAGAGAACTATCATCAGTGAACATCACAGTCATTCCTATACCTGGTGGTGTAGCATGGGACACAACTGATTACGAAATCTATGGCCCGGTTGAACTCTTGAAATATCCACATCAGTTCAAGGTTTCAGTAAGTGACTTTGTATCACCTAGTACTTTCTCTGATGATTGGGACTTTGAAAATATTAATAATATGATGTCAGATTTAGAAATGTCAGCAAAATTCACAGAGCATGATTATTTAGAAGGCTCATCAAATTATGAAGAAATGTATTGCTATAATCATTACGGTCATGACTATTTGCATAAATCTGCTAATCCTAGAAATATTTTTACCTATAATCAATGGGAACATTGTCCCACACCACCAAAAGGCAGCTCGATAACATTTTATGAGAAATTCCCATACTTCTCAGGGTTTAACAACACAGATCCAGAAACGTTTTATTTTAAAATGTTAAATAAGACAGGAATGAAAAACATGTGGACAAATCCCTAAATTGATATATTCTACAAAATTTTATGAAAAAATGTCTACATTTGGTTTTGAATTTTGGAAAAACAGCATTGAAACAAAAACCATTTGGGGTACAAAAGATTGGCAGTTACAAGGTCTAGAATCATTACTTAGAGCCTGCATGATCCCAGAACAAATAATGTTCCTGAATGACACCATTCAACAAACAACCTGTCTTGTCCTAGCCAAGATAAAAGACTTAAACAAACCGTCTATTCCAAAGCCCATACCTGACAGTAATAGCACTACAGATGTGGAGATAGACGTATCCCATATTTTACACCAAAACAGAACAAATCCTGATTGGAGAAAATGGTTGATCTGTCCCACAGACACTAATAACTGCCAAGATAGATTCCTGAACAAAACACAGGGGTTCAAACAGACTAGGCCAGACCCAAGATATTCCCAGAGACAACATCCAGGGATAGTTACAACATACAGTGTAGGAAAGCTATGCCTCGAATGGCTACAGAAATCCAAACTGCCTGAAATTAAGCAACACTTGACTTTACTTAAAGAAGATGCTGACTTGCGAGATTTCATATTGGGACCTCGCAAACAGCGTCAAAAACGTTTCATATACGCCGGTATACATGCTGCTTACAACGAAGCTTGGAAAGTAATGCAAATTGAAACTGCTGAAAAAGTACGAGAAATTGATCGTATTAATTTGGAAAAATCACTGTCTGTAGTGGACAATAGGTTAACGACTCTGTCCTCCAGAATTTATTCACTGGACAGCATTGTATCATCTGCTATTGATATAATAGAACAGGATATGCTAATGTTACAACATGGCCAGTCCCAATTACGTTCTATTGTACAGTTAGGCTGGACGTTACAAAATCTGCGTTCAGGCTACGTGCCATGGCGTCTAATCAACACAACGTCATTATTTTCTATCTTTAACCTTACTGATAAACAAATTTCTTTGGCACAAAAAGGAGCAGACTATACGATACTGAGCATTGAAAAACTTGAAAAATTACCATTAACAATGTCAGAACGACCTGTCATTGAATGGATAATACATGGTACAATTACAATTCCGATAACAACTTTTGAGTTTCAATATTGCCAAAAGTATATACCAGCAGGCCTGTATGAAAGGTTGGGTAAAGGATACATCAAGTCAACCTGGAATCTACCTTATACACATAGATGCTATAGTGAAGGGAAAAAAGAGGTATTTCTTAGTGGTAACAACTGTAAAAATTCACTAAGTGGTACACTTCTGTGTCAAGGTATTAACTTGCATGGAGCCTGTGAAGGTACATCAAATAACCTTTCATGTCATCTGCACGGCACCCCTGCAACACAGATAGAGCCTTTGTTCAGACAGCTTTCCAACGGCAGCTACGTTATAATAAGTGACCACAGCTGTTGTGGCACGGTGCCAGGAATAGCCTATCTCGTGAGCTTTACTTCCAGGGTCATTTGCTGTATGCAAGTATTGTATCCAAACAGCAAACCAGACAAGGAGGCAGCAATATGACCTTCTCTGAATATCTCTTCTATTCGAATTGATACTTTAAGCAGAATGAAGTCTATTCTTTTACAGACAACTGTGCCTTTAACCTCGTCCAAAGAGACGTATGATCTGCAAGTTGCAAGGACAGCGGCAGAGATACATACATTATTATCAACCAATTGCCCCGTGCATTTAGTAGAAATGCTAGGTCAAATTTTAAACATGTCTGATACCAGTGGCATCGCACATGTATTTAAGACTATTTTTTCGGGACTATTAGCACCCTTTGAAGCAGTCCTGAGCATCTTCCCGAATTTCGTGCACTCTGTGTTCGGCGGCCTGCCTCTCATCTTGGGACTCATAGCAGGAATTTTATTTTTGTTCCCTCTGCTCCGATATGGCAAGTCACAGACAAAATCCAGGCTACAATGGAAGAAACGATCCTTGCGGTGAGATACTGAGAAAGAATAACTAAAGTACTCGGCTTAGCTCGGCTAAGAGATCTGAATACCACATGGTTTCTTTCATTCAGACCAATCTGGCAAGATTGCATCTTTACCTGTTCTACGATGCCTGCTATGCGGAGAAGAATGCGCGTTGGACGTCTGTCTTACACTACCATCAGCAGTACCTATGGATGTTGATACTTTGCTTGGTTCAGTAACGGCTCATGCAACTTGTTGTCCCCAGCGGCTACCTATTCTGATGACGGCATTCGTTGAGACTTCACCATTACGATTAGGTGACGGTGAGGTACGAGATGAAAGCGGCACACACGTACAACCTTCGATGATGGCAATGAGTCTCACACATGCACTATTTCTACTTTTTCGGACCTGGTCCAACTTTCACCTACTGTTGTAGACGAATTCTTTGCCAGCCTATCTGAGTTAATGTTCTCTCCTAGCAACGAGAATAATTTTTGAATAACTTTTGAAAACATGAGCACACAGCGTTCCCTGAACTCTGAATTCGGCCTTCAGTTTTGATAAACAGAACTCCTAAAAAACTATTGGAACTAATTTTTGCCCTGAAAGCTAAATTCTTTTCCCGTTCCCAAAATATTTACTTTTTTTGGCACATGGTACTCTGCTTAAAGTAGAACTATTCTTAGAGAGCAAGATTTCTATTTTTGAAACTCTAGAGACAATATTTTGCCTTGGTCTCTAGCACATGTACAGTATTGTATAAATATGTGATGAAATGGTCTCGACCTTCTCTTCTGTATTAAGAGCCATTTCTTAAATGTAATTTTCATGATTCATTCAGTCATCATTCCAATGTACAATATATGCATAATCTGAATGATATCATTGCTTGAAAAGCGTACAGTTTACTACTCATTTTCGTGTACATACCATTTCAAATGCATTTTATGTATTTTGGGGTGGGCTGGAAAACACATGCATAGGTATATGTTTAATATTGCTTAGTATTTAGTAATGATGGACATTATACGTGGAGTGGGTGTTGTGAACGTATCTAGGACCCTATTTAAATATTCCCGATTTATGCTCTTATGTGGTTATAACAAATCATATCCTTATAAAGGCATATGAATCATATCCATATTTAGTCATAGCCAACGCAGTCCAAATACGGCAAGGCTACTCCCATAGACTCCTAGAAAGTACAAGGCGTTCTTTAAACAAACCAAGCCTCCAGCAGCCCAGGACTTCACCCTGCTCCTGTTATGATTTGTCCAAGAACTCCTGGAGTCCTGAAAGAACTGTAAGTTCTTAGTGATGTCTTATGTCCAACCTTACGTCAAACCCGGCACCTTCCAGGTATAAATATACCAACAGCTGCCCTAACAAATACACGGTGGTTTGGAGCAGATCGACTATCTACTTGCCCGTCGCGCACTACTGTAGCAAGTGCCGAAGGAAGCCGACCCTCCCATTGACGCACTGAGAGAGACGCTGTCTTTTCTCCTGCCGAGAAATCCAGCTCCAGTGTTTCCAGTCACCCTTGCGGGTTACTGGGAGATCGAGTCCCGAGAACGAGATACAAGACCTCCTTCATTCTATAACCAAGGTACGGAGCTGATTAGATCCTTAGAGAATTCTTGATTCAGATTCTTGGCAAAAACTAACTAAACTTAAACTGCAGCTCAATTACTCCTTCCCACGTACTAGGCTTAGGTTAGGTACACCGGGGTAGGCATATCTTAGAAGCACCAGTTGAGTACGTTTAGTCAATGATTTTATGTATGTATATATTGTATCTATTTTAAACCCCGGTATGGCTTAGAAATTGTACCATGCTTTTACAGTATTATTTCATAATACCCCTTTTACTGTACGCACTTTACTTTATGACAAGTATTGAAATCGTGGCAACTCACTTCTCTTGCATGAGAAAGAAGCCTGTTCAATAAATAACCACTTTTATTGAAAACGCCCATCTCTCTATTTCCCTGCGCTTCTGGTGAAACTAAGCATGCACGATTGACTGAGTGAAATAGTTATCTATTGTTTCCGCGACTCTGGAGATATACTCCTTATTCTGGAGGGAGCAAAGTTGTCATGTTTATGCGGTTGTCAGAAACTAATCCCTTCTTGTCTATTCAGGAAAGTTAACACCTTCCTGTTTACTCGAGAAAGTTTCTAGTGACCTCTGAGCTAGCTGGCATTCATAATTAAGTCTAACATATTCAATAGAGACCTAGTCGACCTCAGTCCTACGTCTAAACTATTGTTTATGTTATTCCAATGCGCAGAGCCTATTGGGAATATAGGAACTACACTACACCTTGAAAGCCCTACATTGGTTACCAGCTGCCAGAAGATCCACGTTCAAGATGCTTTGTATCACCCACAAAGAGATACATGGAATGGGACCACTCTTCATCATGAATAAAATCACCAAAGTCATTCAACAAAGGAATCTCTGCTCTAGAGTAGCACCTCGCCTCAAAAATCCCAAGATACAAGAAAAAAACATGGGTGGTATATCCTTCTCTGTTCAATCAGCCAAACTATGGAACTCTTTACCCCCCAACATAAGATCCACAGACAACTACCTTATCTTCAGAAAACTACTCAGGAATTGGCTCTTCCCCACATAAGCACCATATGCAAACAGAAATATACAGCATATCCCTCTGTATATAAGTATTTATTTGTACTATAGATATGTACCTATATCTGTGTATTGCTTTGTATAAACATGCAGAATAATTATGTTTTAAATAAATAAATAACATTTATTTTTAAGTACCACTACACTTGAAATCCAAAGTTCATCGAATGCATCGTTATTCTACATATACTTACCTCCTTTATGCATCTATATACCTTCTGTGGACTTGGATCTATATATTTATTTCTTTTCTCCTAAAAAAGCATATTCAATGCACTACCCTATTTCTTACCCTATACCTCTATCAATGTCTTTAATCTACATATACTTAATTCCTTTATGCATCTATATACTTTCCATGTACTTATGGATCTATATATATGTAATACTTTCTTCTAATTCAGAATATCCAATGCACTATCCTATTCCTCACCCTATGCCTCTCTCAATATATCTTCTACCTCACCTCTGACTCATCTCAAACCTCTTTCTACTACTATTTTCAATGCACTACCCTATTTCTCCCCATACCTCTATCAATATATCCTCTACATCGACTCTCTCATTCATCCCAAACCCCATACCACACTATGATCCCCAAAATAACCCTTTCTAGACTCTCCCCTCTACCCATCCTTGCATTATCTGACACCTCTTTTACTATACCAATCCCTCAAAACAAGCCTTTCTAAACTCTTCCCTCAGACTCTTCCACTTCACATCCCTTTTTTACTCATCCGAAGCCTCCTCCTACTGCTATGTCCTCCAAAATAAAAAAAATCTAAATTCCTCACTGTTCTATCCCTCCGCTACCCTTCTCCATCCACATAACTGAATAACATATCCACCACTCAAATTACTTTTACGTTTCACTATACTAATTCAACACTAATCCTTTATGGCTTCCAGAGTAGCGTGCTACTCACCAAAAAAGCGCTTCAATACCCCATCAGGGGTAACGAACGCTATATAAATGCAAACCTTTTTTCCCTGTTCTATCTCTCCCCTACACTTCCCAATCGAAATAACTGACTAACATCCAAAACTCAAATTACTTACATATTTCACTATACTAATTCAACACTAATCCTTTATGGGTTTCAGAGTAGCGTGCTACTCGCCAAAAAAACGCTTTAAAAAAACAATCAGGGGTAACAAGCGAGATATAAATACAAACCTTTTTCCTTCTTCTATCCCTCCGCTATCCATTTCAATCCAAATAACTGACTAATATCCACCACTCAAATTACTTTCATATTTCACTATACTAATTCATCACTAATCATTTATGTGTTCCGGGGTAGCATGCTACTCGCCAAAAAAGCGCTTCAACACCCCATCAGTGGTAACAAGCGCAATATAAATGCAAACCTTTTTCCCTCTTCTATCCCTCCACTATCCTTCCGAATCCAAATAACTGACTAACCTAAGTATCACTCAAATTACTTTCATATTTCACTATACTAATCCTACACTAATACTTTAGGGGTTCCGGAGTAGCGCGCTACTCGCCGAAAAAGCGATTCGCTGCCTCGTCAGGGGTAGTAAGCGCTATATAAATGCAATCACAATACTATACAATACATTGTAGCTGCTTGCAGGTTAGGCCGCTCCCCACGCCGCACAGCTCTGCCTGTGATTCCCTGCCTTTGTGCCCGCTGCTGCCGCTCCGTGAGTTTGCCCCCCCTCTCTGTGTGAATATTTTGCCTTCTACCATATTCATTTTGCTGAGTTTTGTTAACTGTTTTGTGCCGGCTGTGCCGTTTTGATTACTTTCATTGCCCCTTTTGTTAACTGTTTTGTTCCCCTTTCCCCATCCCCTTTTTGCCTCCTGTATCCCCGTCTCTTCCCGCCGCTGTCTCCTTGTGGCCCGCCCCCTCACTCACCCATTCGCCGCCCCGCTCCCACCTCTTAGCTACTCCTCCCTCCCACCTCCACTTATACGTGTGCAGCGGGCGCGTAAGGCAAGCCCGTCAGCGCCTGTCCGCGCCTGGACCGCGCCCAGGTCCAGAACCCCAGGCCCCCATGGACGCCACGACGCCCGACATCGCTACGACATCGCTACGATGCTAGCACCCTCCACGGACGATCACACACCTGCTTCCTGGCCACCCCGAAACGCACCCAGGGGCTTTCACCTGCCGGAACTGCAGTTTCACCCCCATCTGCCACGCCAAGCCACTGACCAGGAAAGAAACCGACTACCTCAGATGCATCCTCCTCAATACCCGCTCTGCCTGCAAACACGCCGTTGAACTCTGGGAACTACTCGACTCCAACACCCCAGATGTCGCCTTCCTGACGGAGACCTGGCTGAACCCCTACTCGGCGCCGGACATCGCCATAACTGTCCTGGAAGGCTACAAGATCACCGCAGGGACCGCACCAATGGAGTAGAAGGAGGAATCGCCATTGTCCACAGGAACACCCTCAGAGTCTCGACCAGCACCGATGACACCCTCAGCACCGCCGAACACCTGCACTTCCAGATCCACACCGATCCCAACACCACCATCAGAGGAACCCTTGTCAACAGACCCCCCGGACCCAGATTATAGTTCAGCGACTTCATCACCGACTGCGTCAGCACACACGCCCTCGCCTCCAAGGACTACATCCTCCTCGGGGACCTGAACTTCCACCTCAAGAACAACAACAAAATCAACTCCACCACCCTGATCGACAACCTAGCCAACCTCGGACTCAGACAACTCGTCACATCACCCACCCACTCCGCCGGCCACAGGCTTGATCTCATCTTCGCCGCAAGCACCCACGTCTCCTTCAACCCCACCACCGAACTCCACTGGACCGAACACAGCTGCATTCCCTACACCTACTGGAAACCCACCATGCACCACTGCACCGCAGCCTGGAACCTCAGACAGTGGATCGACGACTGCGCCAACACCCTCACCCGATCAAGAATCCCTCTAACAAACACACCAGCAAGAAAGCCAGCTGGTTCGCTGAAGACCTCCAGGCCTCCATGCAAACCTGCCGGAAGCTAGAGAAGAACTGGCTCCGTGAACGAACACTGGACAGCTACGCAGCCCACAAGAACGCCACTCGCAAACACCATCACCTCATCAGATCCACCAAAAGGGCCTCCTTCAAAGACCGCCTAGACAACAACGCACACAACAGCAAAGAGCTCTCCAACCCCAGCTCCAACACCAACGACATCCCAACCTCGCAAGACCTGTGCGACTCGCTGGCCACCTTCTTCTACCACAACATCACAGACATCCACAACAGCTTCAATGCCACAACCGCTCCGACAACCACTGAGACCTCCATCCCCACGACAACCATCCACACCAACCGCCTGCTCTCCTGGACCAACATCAACGAGGACGACACCATCAAGATCATGAACACCATCCACTCCGGATCTCCGTCAGAACCATGCCCACAACACATCTTCAACAAAGCCAGCACAGCCATCGCACCCCACCTCCGGAAAGTCATTAACATCTCCTTCGAGACAGCAATCTTCTCGGAGAGCTGGAAGCACGCCGAGATCATCGCCTTACTCAAGAAACCCAAAGTGGACCCCAAAGACCTCAAGAACTTCCGACCCATCTCCCTGCTCCCATTCCCAGCGAAGGTCATCGAGAAGACCGTCAACAAACAACTGACCCGCTACCTCGAGGAGAACAGCATCCTGGACCCTTCCCAGTCCAGGTTCCGAAGCAAACCAGAGCACCAAAACTGCCCTCATTGCCACCACCGATGACATCAGGACCCTGCTAGACAACGGAGAAACCGCGGCCCTCATCCTCCTGCACCTGTCAGCCGCCTTTGACACGATCTGCCACCACACACTACGAACATGCCTCCACGACGCCAGGATCCAAGAGAAGGCCCTGGACTGGACCACCTCCTTCCTCTCTGGCAGAACACAGAGCGTCCTCCTCCCCCCTTCCCCTCCAAAGCCATCGAAATCATCTGCGGCGTTCTCCAGGGCTCATCTCTCAGCCCAACGCTGTTTAATGTCTACATGGTACTGCTCGCCCACGTCGCCCGACTGCACGACCTCAACATCATCTCCTATGCCTATGACACCCAGCTGATCCTCTCCCTGACCAAGGACCCACACACCGCCAAAACCAACCTCCACGAAGGAATGAAGGCCGTCGCTAAATGGACGAGGAACAGCCGACTGAAGCTGAACTCGGACAAGACGGAGGTCCTCATCCTCGGATCCACCCCTTCGGCCTGGGACGACTCCTGGTGGCCGACCTCACTGGGAACAGATCCAACACCCACCGACCATGCACGCAACCTAGGGGTCATCCTCGACTCCACCCTCTCCATGACGAAGCAGGTCAACGCCGTCTCATCCATCTGCTTCAACACCCTCCGCATGCTCCGCAGGATCTACAAGTGGATCCCCACCGAAACAAGAGGAACGGTCACCCAGGCCCTCGTCGGCAGCAGGTTGGACTACGGAAATGCCCTCTACGCAGGAGCCTCGGCCAAACTCCTGAGACGGCTTCAATGCATCCAGAACACCTCTTCACGCCTGATCCTTGATATCCCTTGCCGCAGCCACATCACACCCCACCTGAGAGACCTGCACTGGCTCCCCGTCAACAAGAGGATAACCTTCAAGATCCTCACCCACGCACACAAAGCACTCCACAGCACCGGACCAGCGTACCTCAACAGACGACTCAGCTTCTACACTGCCAGCTCTGCTCCGCCGACCACACCCTCGCCAAAGTCCCCCGCATCCGAACAACATTCCCGGCGGCAGATCGTTCTCCCACCTCGCTGCCAAGACCTGTAACACCCTCTCCATCCATCTACGGCAAAGCCAAGACCTGCTGACATTCAGAATACTCCTTAAGATCTGGCTTTTCGAGCAGTAACAGCGTCCCCCACCCCCCAGCGCCTTTAGACCCTCACAGGTAAGTAGTGCGCTTTACAAAGATTTGATTGATTGATGTAGGCCAGTAGAGACAGCCAGTGTTCTTTATGAACAGGTGAAATTCTGTAAAGCTTCTTGAAACCATTGATCAGTCCGGAAGCACTCATGAAGTTTGGTCTTTGTGGAGGTCTGATGTGATTTTATTGCAGTGGCGATCAGGTCTTATCAGGGTGTTTACTCCATCACAGTGACATAGGACTAAGGCTTTTATGTCTGTTTTGATGTTTGCTTCATAGAGAATAGGTTTGACTTTGTGGCGCATGGTGAGATTGTACAAGGTGGCTCGCATATAAGATATGGATTCCGAAGGAGAGGGTGGTGTTGATATAGAATCCAAATGATTTTTTTACTGTTGATGAGTTGTGGTATGAAGCCATCAAAGTTCATCAATGAGATGACATAGGACTAAGGCTTTTATGTCTGTTTTGATGTTTGCTTCATAGGGAATAGGTTTGACTTTGTGGCACATGGTGAGATGGTACAAGGTGGCTCGCATATAAGATATGCATTCTGAAGCAGAGGGTGGTGTTGATATGGAATCCAAGTGATTTTTTACTGTTGATGAGTTGTGGTATGAAGCCATCAAAGTTCATCAATGAGAAGCACTCCTGCACAAGTTTCTATTGGTTATGATTGGTAAGTGAGGTGGGTGTTATTCCGATAACAGTCTTATTTTATTTATTTTATTTTAGAGGCTTTATATTGCACTAGCTTGTCTCAGGGGTATCAGAGCACTTTCCAGAATTAAGAGCAAGGCAACAATCAATGGAACAGGTTACATACAAAATGGTAAAGGAAGTGAAAGAGCAATACAGATTTTGGAGCAAGGCAATAATCTTAAGATCAATATTTACATAACCTTAAAAATAAGGGAAGTGTAACAGAGGGAAAAAAAATACAAATCAGTACAAAAAAATCATTTATAGGGACATGAGGGATGAAGTTGCTGAGAATGGAGTCCAAACAAGTAACAGGTAAGGGTACATAGGGGGCGTGGCCAGCATGGGCACCATGGGGGACGCGTTTTGAGCTTGTTCCGCTCTTAATCCCACTATCTGTTATATGTATCTGGGATAGGCACGACATCTGTGTTGTACAGCTGATGGCAGCTGTTGTGCGGACCCCCAGTGCCGGTTTGTGAGGTGACCTGAGGCTTGTGGTCGGATCTGGCTCCCGGCCGCCTTCATGAGGCCTGAGTGGAGTTGCTCAACTTGCTCACCTGAGGCTCGTGGTCGCTAGGAGCTTGGGGTCGGAAGACGCCTTAGAGTGCTGCATCTCCTGGCTGGCTGACACGATTTGGGGGATCATCTCGCCATTGTTCAAAGGGGCGTGTGGTCCCACTGATTGTGGACTGGAGGGTGCAGGCGGGCGAGGGCCCGGTCGGCCGGGCACATCACCAGTGGGGACGCGCTTGCCTTCGCAGTAAGGAGTGCCTGATACATGGAGGCGGCGTGACTGTTGACTGGCCGGGCGTGGGCTGAGAGTGCAGGCGAGCCCCTGGCTGGCTCAGACTGTGGGGTGAGTGCCCGGTGGGCCGGTTCGCCAGTGGAGGTCGCGGAGCCCATTACGGCGCCTTGGGTGCATTGCAGTGGAGCGTTGGGCGGCTTGGTGTGGGTCCCGACTGGCGTGAGATCCCGCTGTGCCGGATGGACAGGAGTGTGGCAGATTGGCCGGCAGAGACGAAGCAGCATGCTGAGGGAGTTGCCTTGAACTGCCTAGACCAGTGGTTCCCTAACTTTTAACTCCTGAGGACCCCCACTGAATCACTACTGGAAGCCGGGGACCCCCAAGCAATTTGTGCAATTTAAATTTCTTTTTAAAAACACCTTTTGAAGCAGAGGCAATTTCAAGAGGGAGACAGCCTGAAGTGGGTCTATCGGCATGGACATGTATGCATACAGCAGTGTATTTAGTGGGACCCAAGGGCTTGTGGAAAGTGAGCAATCAGACAGCAGGACGAAAATCCTACTGCTGATCCTGGCTGCATCTATGTTTACCTGCCTGCCAAGTAACGGTAACCTATACACATGTGCCTTTCAACGTTTTATTGCTTTTATTGTATTGCCTGTATTTTCATTGTTGTGTCTGTGACTGCTGTTGTCTGTCTTCCCCCGTTGCCTGGACGTGGTCCATGCCCCTTTTTCTTCCCTCTGTTCCCCTCGCTGTCCCCGTGCTCTCTCTGCCAGGTCTTTCCTTCTGTACCCCTCGCTGTCCCGTGTCTCTGCCCAGTTTTCCTTTCTGTTCCCCTCGCTGCCCCCGTGCCTCTCTGCCCGTTCTGCCTTCTGTTCTTAGCTGCCCCTATATTTCTGTATTCTGTATTTTGCCTCTGTTCCATTTGTTTTTGTGCCCGTCTGCCCTCTGTGCCACTTGTTTTTCCATCGTTTTGTGCCTATTTGCCTTCTGTTCCACTCGTTTTTCCCTCTTTTTTGTGCCTTTCTGCCCTGTTCCACTCGTTTTTCCCTCGTTTTTTGTGCCTTTCTGCCCTCTGTTCCACTCGTTTTTTGTGCCCTTCTGCCCTCTGTTCCACTCGCTTTTTCGGCCTTTCTGCCCTCTGTTTCACTCGTTTTTTGTACCTTTCTGCCCTCTTTTCCACTCATTTTTCCCTCGTTTTTTGTGCCCTTCTGCCCTCTGTTCCACTCGTTTTTTGTGCCTTTCTGCCCTCTGTGCAACTCGGTTTCCCCTCGTTTTTTGCGCCCTTCTGTCCTCTGTTCCACTTGTTTTTTTGTGCCCTCTGTTCCACTCGTTGTTTGTGCCTTTCTGCCCTCTGTTCCACTTGTTTTCCCCTCGTTTTTTGTGCCCTTTTGCCCTTTGTTCCACTCGTTTTTTGTGCCCTCCTGCCCTCTGTTCCACTTGTTTTTTGTACCTTTCTGCCCTGTTCCACTCGTTTTTTGTGCCTTTCTGCCCTCTGTTCTACTCGTTTTCCCCTCGTTTTTGTGCCCTTCTGCCCTCTGTTCCACTTGTTTTTTTGTGCCCTTCTGCCCTCTGTTCCACTCGTTTTTTTGTACCCTTCTGCCCGCTGTTCCACTCGGTTTTTTGTGCATTTCTGCCCTCTTTTCCAATCATTTTCCCCTCGTTTTTTTAGCCCTTCTGTCCTCTGTTCCACTTGTTTTTTTGTGCCCTCTGTTCCACTCGTTGTTTGTGCCTTTCTGCCCTCTGTTCCACTTGTTTTCCCCTCATTTTTTGTGCCCTTTTGCCCTTTGTTCCACTCGTTTTTTGTGCCCTCCTGCCCTCTGTTCCACTTGTTTTTTGTACCTTTCTGCCCTGTTCCACTCGTTTTTTGTGCCTTTCTGCCCTCTGTTCTACTCGTTTTCCCCTCGTTTTTGTGCCCTTCTGCCCTCTGTTCCACTCGTTTTTTTGTGCCCTTCTGCCCTCTGTTCCACTTGTTTTTTGTGCCTTTCTGCCCTCTGTTCCACTTGTTTTTTGTGCCTTTCTGCCCTCTGTTCCACTCGTTTTTCCCTCGTTTTTGTGCCCTTCTGCCCTCTGTTCCACTCGTTTTTGTGCCTTTCTGCCCTCTGTTCCACTCGTTTTCCCCTCGTTTTTTGTGCCCTTCTGCCCTCTGTTCCACTCGTTTTTTTGCCTTTCTGCCCTCTGTTCAACTCGGTTTCCCCTCGTTTTTTGCGCCCTTCTGCCCTCTGTTCCACTCGTTTTTTTGTACCCTTCTGCCCGCTGTTCCACTCATTTTTTTGTGCATTTCTGTCCTCTTTTCCAATCGTTTTCCCCTCGTTTTTTTAGCCCTTCTGCCCTCTGTTCCACTTGTTTTTTGTGCCCTCTTTTCCACTCGTTTTTTGTGCCTTTCTGCCCTCTGTTCCACTTGTTTTTCCCTCGTTTTTGTGCCCTTCTGCCCTCTGTTCCACTCGTTTTTTGTGCCTTTCTGCCCTCTGTTCCACTTGTTTTCCCCTCGTTTTTTGTGCCCTTCTGCCCTTTGTTCCACTTGTTTTTTGTGCCCTTCTGCCCTCTGTTCCACTCATTTTTTGTACCTTTCTGCCCTCTGTTCCACTCGTTTTTTGTGCCTTTCTGCCTACTGTTCCACTCGTTTTCCCCTCTTTTTTGTGCCCTTCTGCCCTCTGTTCCACTCGTTTTTTTGTGCCCTTCTGCCCTCAGTTCCACTCGTTTTTTGTGCCTTTCTGCCCTCTGTTCCACTCGTTTTTTTGTACCCTTCTGCCCGCTGTTCCACTCGGTTTTTTGTGCATTTCTGCCCTCTTTTCCAATCATTTTCCCCTCGTTTTTTTAGCCCTTCTGTCCTCTGTTCCACTTGTTTTTTTGTGCCCTCTGTTCCACTCGTTGTTTGTGCCTTTCTGCCCTCTGTTCCACTTGTTTTCCCCTCGTTTTTTGTGCCCTTTTGCCCTTTGTTCCACTCGTTTTTTGTGCCCTCCTGCCCTCTGTTCCACTTGTTTTTTGTACCTTTCTGCCCTGTTCCACTCGTTTTTTGTGCCTTTCTGCCCTCTGTTCTACTCGTTTTCCCCTCGTTTTTGTGCCCTTCTGCCCTCTGTTCCACTTGTTTTTTTGTGCCCTTCTGCCCTCTGTTCCACTTGTTTTTTGTGCCTTTCTGCCCTCTGTTCCACTCGTTTTTTGTGCCTTTCTGCCCTCTGTTCCACCCGTTTTTACCTCGTTTTTGTGCCCTTCTGCCCTCTGTTCCACTCGTTTTTGTGCCTTTCTGCCCTCTGTTCCACTCGTTTTCCCCTCGTTTTTTGTGCCCTTCTGCCCTCAGTTCCACTCGTTTTTTTGCCTTTCTGCCCTCTGTTCAACTCGGTTTCCCCTCGTTTTTTGCGCCCTTCTGCCCTCTGTTCCACTCGTTTTTTTGTACCCTTCTGCCCGCTGTTCCACTCATTTTTTTGTGCATTTCTGTCCTCTTTTCCAATCGTTTTCCCCTCGTTTTTTTTGGCCTTCTGCCCTCTGTTCCACTTGTTTTTTGTGCCCTCTTTTCCACTCGTTTTTTGTGCCTTTCTGCCCTCTGTTCCACTTGTTTTTCCCTCGTTTTTGTGCCCTTCTGCCCTCTGTTCCACTCGTTTTTTGTGCCTTTCTGCCCTCTGTTCCACTTGTTTTCCCCTCGTTTTTTGTGCCCTTCTGCCCTTTGTTCCACTTGTTTTTTGTGCCCTTCTGCCCTCTGTTCCACTCGTTTTTTGTACCTTTCTGCCCTCTGTTCCACTCGTTTTTTGTGCCTTTCTGCCTACTGTTCCACACGTTTTCCTCTCGTTTTTGTGCCCTTCTGCCCTCTGTTCCACTCGTTTTTTTGTGCCCTTCTGCCCTCAGTTCCACTCGTTTTTTGTGCCTTTCTGCCCTCTGTTCCACTCATTTTTTGTGCCCTTCTGCTTTCTGTGCCACTCATTTTTTCCTTGTTTTTGTGCCCCTTTTGCCTTCTGTTCCACTCGTTTTCCCAGCCGCTGTGCCCCCTGTGGCCCCACCCCCTTGACTGCCCACTGCCCATTCGCTGCCCCCACCTCCTGATTGTATTGTTGTGGTCTTGCCGCCCCTGCGCCAACCTTCACAGCTCTTGTGTGCTGTGAGGACGGATGGGCGTTTCATTTTTCACTACGACGACAGGTACTCGAGTCCTGCGGACCCCCTGGGAATGTCTCACGGACCCCTGGGGGTCCGCGGACCACAGTTTGGGAAACGCTGGCCTAGACTGTCTGTGACGCAGCAGAGGTCAGGGATTGCTTGCATAGAGCTGCTGGTGCGAGGGTGGAAAGGACAGAGAAGGCGCCATATGCTGGAGTGTGGGGCGGCCTAGAGGCCTCCAGGAGTGACAGAAGTGAGGGCTTCCCACCTGAATGTGGTGCGTGTTGTGCCCAGCTCCACAGTGGCATAACGGTGTAGTACATGGCCGGTGTTCTGGCTGTTCTTCCTTTTTTCCCCCTCTCGTCTGGCATTTCGCTGGAGTTGGACCCTACTCAGAGTGCCCTTATCACGGGCTGCATATCGCAGGAACACACGGAGGCACCCAGAGAAGAATTAGGTCAGCGAGTCTGTGGGTGACTGGATGAGCGAATATGGGGGAGGACACTGCGTAGGTGAGCTATGCACTGTGTGCGGAGTCTGCTTCGGGGATTGGAGCGTTAATGCGTGTTCTCCTTGCCATCACTACGTGCCACATTGAGCGCAGAGAGTACTTCTCGGATCTGCTGCAACTTTATATTCCTGGCTTGCATCAGGGTCACTGACTGACGTCATGGGTCACACCAGGGGCGCTGGGTTGAGGCCCTCCTCCCAGGTTGCAAGCTCAGCGGACATGGACAGAACGCAGCCACCTGCTTAACAGGACCTCCCAAATGACCGACCTGACGCAATCTTGCAGGCCATAGAGCGTACCAGGGAACCAATGGAAATTAAGATAGACAAGGTAGCGCTAGATCGACATTATTACATGCTGACCATCGGAAGTTAGGTGATCGAGTCACAGAAGTGGAGCTGGAGGTCTCTGGGCTAAAACCGGTTGCTGATTTCCTGGAAAAGCAACAGAATGCACACGAAGCTCGTATCCGATATCTCGAGGACAGGGTGGAGGATGCCGAAGGCCGCTACAGGCGGAATGATATACACCTGATTGGGCTGCTGGAGGGGGAGGAAGGACAGGACAATGGCTCAAGGATACTCTTCCCCCTCCTCCTTTTCTCCCTTCTGCACAATTGAGAGGGCACATCGGATCCGGGCAGAAAACTACCACTGGGCTCTGGAGCACGCCCACTTTCAAGCTACTACATTTTCAAAGATAGAGACATGATTCTGCGTGAGACCAGGATATTGGAGGAAGTTAAATTTGACAATGCTAGGATCCTCTTCTTCCCGGACTGCACTCTCAGGGTCCAGCGTCAACGAGGACCTTTACTCCCGGTCAAGCAGAAACTTCGACAACTCAATGTGGCATATTCCCTACTCTATCCGGCAAAGCTCAGAGTAGTTTCAGATGGAACATTACTCTTCTTTGAGACACCGCAGGATACCTGGGGCTGGTTGAAAACTACGGGCCAGTTCATGGGGCCACGGGACGCCTGGAGGACTCTGGACGGAGACGACTCGTGAGGGCGGAGATGCCCGCCTGCCTGCAATGACCGCCTACATCTGGCGGTCAGGGGACCCTGGAGTGGACCGCGGCGGGAGGACCTGACGTCTATGCGCCAGGAGGTCGGTGTGGCTGGCTCGGCGGTGAGCCTGCTTGTTTGTTCTGCGTGTCCCTGCGAGCTGGGTGCCTGTCCTCGCGGGCTGGAGGCTGGATCCCTCGAGCCTCGGTGACGCCCGGAGAGCTCGCCGCCCCCCCTCCCCCCTGGGTCGGTGGAGCCGCCAGGGCGGGAGACAGGCGGATGGGAATCGGCGCGGACCGATCCGGCGTGGATGTCAGAGGGCGCTCAGACGGGAGACTTCCCCCCTCCCCCCCTTCGAAGGGATCAGCGAGAACGGAGCACCCAGAGCGGCTCCGGAGTACCTTAGCTGCGTGTTTTGGGCAGCCACTGCGCAACGTGGAGGCACAGCGCCTGATTTGAACATCGGTGGTGGCGACTTGGAAGGTAACTGCACGCAAACCCACCATGCTAGATACTCATGCCGATTTACCACTTTCTACCCGGAGCTCGGAAGGCAATGTATTACTTTAATTACTTTAATCACTTTAATCCCTCATGCCGGTTTCTTACTGCTTAATTCAGACACTCTGTTCATCACCACCCCCTTTTCTGAATCGTTTCTTACTTCTAGCACAGAATTTTAAAACTGATATCGCTTTACTCTATGCCCGGAATTTTGAACTGATTGCGCTATACTCTGTATTTGCGCGGGCTTTGCGATCGCCTCACTCTCCATTGGCCAACATGGCTGGGGCCATAAACTGGTGCCATAAATCTCCCCCATGCCCACCGGATGACCGTGAGACTACATACCAACGTGGTCAGGGATCAGCAAAACAAAGATAAGCCACGCTCTTCTCCCACCTTCTAGCATCATAGAAGCTGAACTCTATCCTCCCTCTCTAACAACATGGAAGATGTACTAACGCGACCTACCCTGAGTAGAAAGGGAAACTGAACTCTGTATACACCACAATTTGGCGGCCATTTTAGATTGGTCTCTCCTTCTCTCTCTTTGGCGGCCATCATGGCCTAGTCATACTCACATATGACAACACCCCAAGAACTGGCCTCTTTAGTCTATTCTCAACTAGCGATTGTCTGCCGTTTTATTGTAGTATTATACCTCTACATGTATTTATTTCTTGCGCTGTTCGCTAGCTCATTTATGTCCGTCTGCTCTCTGGGCTCATTTGTGACTCATTTAGCTCTTTGTGCACACCTGCATTCTATTCCAGTATATAATTAGTACTATAATCCTATATTGTACATTGTTCAAGCTGCACCCTCTGCACTGCTATTTTGTATTGCACTGAGTGCTACCTCATATTTTATATATCTCTTTGTTCTTTTTCTTGATGGTAAACGGCACTCATTTCCATTTCACACCATAGTTTTGCTTACATGGTCTAGCTGCAACCTTTGCACTTTCTATTTTATATTGCACCGAGTGCTACCTCCTACCTCATATTTTCATATTTTATATATATCTCTGTTCTAGTGGAGTAGTGTGGCTCACTGGTTAGAGGCGGCAGGCCTGAGAGCAGAAGTCAGCCTGGGACCAGGGTTCAATTCCCGACGCGGCAGGGTCGTGGACCTTGGTCAGCGGACTCGATAATTCTCGCTTCGGTGCTTACTCTAATCAGGGGTTCCACTCGGCAACTCTGGGCATTAGCTTGCCTAATCTCCACAACGGCCCCACCAATTCCGGGGATGCCTGGCTCCACCTTGGGGACTCCCAGCAAGGGACCATCCCACAGGGAAAGCCAGGACGGGTTCCCCAGAGTTATACAGCGCCGGGACGCCCTGTTGCTGGGGCAGCTGTGCGCTTTACAAGTATACTACATTTACATTTACATTTACATTTACATTTCCCTTTATGGTAAGCGGCACTCATCTCCAGCTCACACCATAACTTTTGCTTACGCTCACCCTCACATCCCCCCTCACACGCCTCTTCCCCCTTTGGCCCAACATGGAACTCACGGGCAAACACACTTATAAAATTAACTACCCCCCAGAGCTCTCCAAAAAAAATGCAAAACGTTTTAAGCAAAACTTCTTGAAGTCCCACCCTGAAACGCCCTTCCTAGACACCTACTACTCCCCCATCAATGGAGCCAAGAGCACCGATATTATTCTATACACTGCACGCAGAGCACAATGGAGAAAAACATTCCTCACCCTACTCACCATATTGACCACCAGGAAAACTGCTCACGGCATAACACTGTCATCCCAACGCTACCCAGCGAAAGCATCCATCACTATCTACAATAACGGTACTATCTTAATTCAATCCACAGACAGAAACCTGGACCTATTTGACAACCTGTTCCCCACTTTCATAGAACACATCTCCAACGCTCAGATCCCACAACACCTGGCCCCCAATTCCAACGCCCCGACCTCCCAGCACCTACCACCAACACGCACCTCCCTCCACCCACCAGTACTGATACAGCACAGCCCTCTATCCCAATGGTGGCTCTCCCCTCGGCAACCAACACCCCCGCCCTCCCTACCCCTCTCCCACCCCCGCCCACCTCAAAGACGCTCCCACCGAACCAACACCCCACTGCCCCGACTAGCCTGTCAGAGCAACAAACATCACCTGACAGCACCCAACACAACATGACTCTCTCCCAACCCATCTCCCCTCTCACACTTTTCACTCCCGTCACTCCTAGCCCTCACTCTTCCCTCAACTTCTCCCCCCCACTCTCTGTATTACCACCACTCCTAGCCCTCTCCCCCCTTCAACGTCGCCCCTCCCACTCTCACACCCTTCTACAACGCTGTCATCCCCGCAACAGCCAGCCTCCATAGGTCCCGTAAACACCTCACTCCCCCTATCATCGAGTCCCTGCCCAATAGCATCAACACCACCACTAATCCTCTCTCACGCACCCCCCCACCAACCCCCCCCAACATCCTCACCTACCCGATCAGCAACACACTCACTAACAGTTCCAACCCCATCCCCATCCACCTCACATGCACCACCCCCTATCATCGATTTCCTGCCCAATAGCACCAACACCACCACTAATACTCTCTCACTCACCCCATCATCCACCCCCGCCCCGACATCGCCACCTACCCGATCAGCAACACACTCACTAACAATTCCAACTCCAACTCCTTCCACCTCACATGCACCCCCTCCCCTCGCCCCCCCGTCTCTAGTAACACAGACACTAGCTCTCCATCAATCCCCAGCCCCAATACCGTACCCAACCCCACGCTTGACACTATCATGGCCACCCTCCTACAATTGAGAGAAGAACTCCACACCATCAGAGAGTTTCTCTACACACACGTCCCAGACACCCCCTTCCCATCTCCACTTCCCGACCTAACATCCTAGCTCCCTCACACCGTTCTCGACATAACAACCTAGCCCCCTCACACCGCTCTCGACCGTACAACCTAGCCCCCTCATACCACACGCACCCCCCCAGTGGACCACTATCCCCTCTCGCAACACCTCCAACCGCCCTCGACGTTCCATCAGGACGCTATCGGACCTCGACATACTCACCCTACTCCGTACATATGTCTCGGCTCGCCCAAACTCCATGGCCACGACACATCTGCCCATTCCTACGATTCTCTCTAACCCTCGTAGGCACCCCATGCAGAACAACAGAAGCTCTGTCCCCAACAACCTCACTAGGGTACCCTTCACTCAAGATCACCCACCCACCCTCTGCACCCCCAAGTTCAAATGCACACTTCTCAACCGTAGATCGGCCCAAAGACACTCCTCGGAGGTCGCGGACCTCATCATCTCTCTGAACCTTGACCTAGCCATCCTTACTGAAACATGGTTAACTGAATGCTCTGCTCCTTTCATGGACATCCTAGTCCCCCCTAACTATTGCATCATTCGACTTGACAGACCCAGGAAGACAGGCGGTGGAATTGCCTGCATCTACAAGAGCAACCTTGCAATTATTAAAGTCTCCGCCCCCTCTCTTACCTCCTGTGAATACTTCTGCCTTGAGGTCATCAGTGAAAACAAACCTATTTGTTCTCTACACATCATCTACCACCCTCCTGGGGACAACCTCACGTTCTCCCAACAACTCATGGACATTATTTCAATCAACTCAGGCCGGCAAAACACACAAATTTACCTTGGAGACTACAATCTTCACTGGAATGATGGTAGTGACGCAGTGGTAAATAGCCTCAAAAATTACCTTAGCGCCTCCGACCTCACCCAAATTTGCAACAGCCCGACCCATGACAAAGGATCTATCCTTGACCTCATCATCTCCAAAGAAGGCACTATTCAACTTGATTCAATCCAACCCTGTGACTGGTCAGATCACCATATTGTCACCTTCTACATTAACGAAAAAGTTAAACGGATCCCGGTCCAATCCTCCAAGCCCAAAGTTTGGAAAAGAGACTTGAAGAAACTCAAGCCAAACACCGTACCCCCTAACAGCTGCAATCTCCTACTTCCCCCGTCCGACGTTACGGACGTTCAGTGCTTAACTGACCAATACCACAACGCTATGACCTCAATAATCAATGAGGCTGCACCGTTGCAACTGAAAAGAGACACCTCCAAGATCTCTAACCCTTGGTACAGCGGGAGTCTCAATGAAGACAGACGGGCCATGCGAATGGCAGAGCGCACATGGAGATCTGTTCCCTTGGCACAGCACCTAAAAATTCTGAAGAAAAAGAGAAACGCATACTTCAGGAAAATAAAGCGCTCAAAGTCGGATTTCTTCAGACTCCAGCTCGACCAAGCAAAAAACCGTCCAAGAAAACTGTTTGAGATAATTCGATCCCAATGCAAGGAACAACCCCAAGCAGCCGACATCATGGCCAATGCACCTTCCTGTGAAGACTTCTCTGCTTTCTTTAAACAAAAAACTGACAACATAAGGAACGATCTCCTCATTGACGCAAACCTCTACTCCAAAAACCACTGCACAACATCCAATGAACCAAAAAACAATGCAACATGGTCAGCCTTTGACATGTACTCTGAAGAAGAAATTGGCAACCTACTCAGCACCCTGAAACCCTCAAATCACCTCAGTGACCCTCTTCCTGCTAACGCTGTAAAAGACTTCACCCCGTTCATCCTTCCACTCTGGACTAAAATCATCAATAGCTCGCTTCAGCAAGGAATGATACCTGACTCCCTCAAAGTGGGACAAGTAATACCTTTACTAAAGAAACCAACAGCTGACCCCACTGATCTAAACAACTACCGCCCTATCACCAACATTCCCACTCTTGCCAAACTGTTGGAGAAATGCGTTCAACTACAATTGACAAAGCACATAGAACAGTTTGACCTCCTCAACTCTCACCAATCAGGCTTCCGAGCAGGGCACAGTACCGAAACGGCTATGACTCACATAATCGACGATGCCCTCCAAATCTTAGATCACAATGACTCCTGCCTGCTTATCCTTCTTGATCTCTCTTCGGCATTCGACACTGTGAAACATGAGAACTTACTGGAACTTTTAAAGACAAGAATGGGTCTCTCAGGGACTGTTCTTCAGTGGTTCACCTAATTTCTTCACAACAGATCTCAGAAATTCAAGAGCAACAACTTGATGTCCTCCCCAGTACCTGTATCATTAGGTGTACCTCAAGGTTCCTGCCTATCCCCTACTTTGTTCAACTTAGTTATGGAACCTCTCACCTCCTTACTACAAGCTTCCAATGTACACTTCCACATGTACGCCGATGACACTCAATTGTACCTCAAACTACAATCCCCCAAAGACATCATGCGTCTGAACTCAACGATCAGAAGCACCCAAGCATGGCTGGCCGATAACCACCTCAAACTCAATGCCATGAAAACTGAGTTCCTTCTGATCTCACCTCCTGCGAAAATATCCAACACTCAAACTTGGCTGAAACACCTAACTGCACTCAATGTCCAGCCGACCATCGTGGACTCAGCAAAATCTCTAGGTATAACACTTGACGCCAGTCTCAACATGCAACAGCATATCAGCAAGGCAACCAAGGGAGCGAACTTCCAAATAAATACCTTGAGGAAACTCAAACCCTTCCTCCCAGCCAAAGATTTCCAAAATGCAGTACAAGCGCTAATCATCCCTCGCATAGACTACGACAGCATCGCCCTCAGCGGCCTCCCCCTAACTACAACTGCACCCCTGAGAGCCTCACTAAACGCGGCAGCGAGACTCATCACTGGATCAAAAAAACATTCACATATCACCCCTGACTTCAAGTCCCTGAATTGGCTGCCTTTTGAAGCCAGAATACACCTGAAAATTGCCTGCCTGACACACAAGGCTATACACCTGAACTCACCCAGCTACCTCACTCAGAAGCTGACAATCTCAGGCGGCTCGAGATCCACCAGAAGCGCAAAGAATCTTCTGCTGAAACCTCGAAGATTCCGGAAGGAAAGAACTTACAAACGCTCCTTCTCAGGAATGGCGCCGAGGATCTGGAACTCACTACCTCCTGAAACTAGGCTCATCCCCTCCTCTTTTCTTTTTAAGAAAGAAGTTAAAGCTATCCTCATGGCTAAATTCACCTGAATTCCCACCCACGATCTTTTAAGACTCTGTTTCGATCTGTATTCGTGCTCGATCCTGGTGCACAGCTGTTTTGTTTTTACCTGTATTACCGACCTTTCCCGATTGCTATTACTATGTGTATTTTATTTTATGCTCCCTCTTGTACCCACCCTCCCCTGCATATGTAAAGCGCTCTGTTATCTGCAAAGATCTTGTTCGCGCTATATAAAACTTTCAAAATAAATAAATAAATAAATAAAAAAATAAAAAAATGGGACCTAGACCGACCGGCACAGCGGACATCTGGCGGAGAGAGTCGAATAACATGAAAACTCATCGGCGACGATCCAAGAGGCGGTATCCTGGTTTGCTGGCAGCTCCTGGATAGGACCAGATCTGGCAGGAGACAGAGGCGGCGGTCCAGGAGGTGGAGCTATTGGCAGAACCTGCGGAGGTGGTCAGTGTGGGGGGTACGCTGCCCCACTCATCAGAGGATAAGGGCTCGTCGGTAGTTGAACTCACGGATGTAGTATTGCTGCGAACGCCAGACATCACACCTCAGACTTCTGATGGTATCGTATAAAGGCTGGGACTCAGGTGTTTCCACTACAAAGTATTGACGCTGTCCTGTGTTACTTGACTTGCGGGGTGGAGGGCTGGGGGGCTTTGCATTAATGTTTTTGCATATATTTTGAGGTTTGGCTATTTGGTTCTTCTTAGTTATCTGCACATTCTCACGTTCACATGTGTGACACATGAGGATTACGCTTTGGAGCGCTCTGCAAGGCCGTTCAACCCCTACGTTCATCCCTACTACAGGGTATCAGTTGGTTTCACAGAAAGTTTGTATCCTAGATGGGTTTGGGTAGCATCTGTAGTTTATGGGGGCCGCTCTGATACGGTTTACATATACATATTATATATACATATATATACATATTTCAACCCCTAGCACAGGGGGTTTTACTCCAGTGCACCACCTACTTGTTCACCGATTGTTCACCCAACTCAACCGAGTGTGGTTTCCACACTCCACGACTTGGACATGGTTTACTCACCGCCATGTTGGCATAGTTTCCCTTTTTCCTATCCTAATAGTCTCTCTAGGGGGCGGAGGGAGACAACACAGTTATTTGCTGTCCTGCACTGGTGTCAGTTGGGGGTTAGGTCATGAGTGGTTGCTGTATGATGCAGTGACATGATTGATTACACGACACTTACATAGAATGTGAGGGGTCTTCGAACACCATCTTGCAGATATGCAGCCTATTCTTATCTTAAGAGACATCAGGTGCACAAAGCCCTACTGCAAGAGACGCATCTAGAAGGTGCGGAAGTGGCTAAGATACAAAGGAAATGGAGGGGCAAGGTATACGCTCCCAATTATTCACTATTTGTACATGAGGCATTGATATGGGTCCGCCCAGGTACACCTTTCACGGCAGAGGAGGTGGTGCTTGACAAAGAGGGCAGATATGTATTCTTACAGGGTAGGCAGGATGGTCACTATGTGTTGCTTGGTAATGTCTATGCCCCTAACACGGACTTAAACCCATTCCTTGAGACACTCTCCCTAACTCTTGCTAATTGGTGCGAGACCCCATGACTGATTGGTGGAGACTGCAATACTGTTTTGAATGTTGGGTTGGACAGATCGTTTCCCCCCTTACACATACTGCAGCCACAGTCAATTTGGCTGTATTGAGTGGGTGGGCTCGGGGATGGGGGATAGTGTATATTTGGAGGCACCGAAAATCTATGGTGCAGGTGTATTCCTTTTACTCGGTGCCACATAATCTACATGTCCGATTAGACAGGTTTCTGGTTCTCCCTCCCTACTCCCATATGTCTCGGGTTCGGAATATCGGGGCCGCACCCACTCGGATCACAACCCACAATATGTGTCACTGGCATGGGAAACTGGACCTCCTGCCATTGCTACATGGCGGTTACAGCGGTCAATGCTGGAAGGGGAAGCTCTCAGTGAGTACTTTGAGCACTGTGCAGGAACTGCCTCTTCAAGCAAGTGGGAATGGGCTGCCATGAAGGTCACAATACGAAGGAAATGTCTGGGGCTGGGTTGTAGCATGAAGAGGCAGGTAGAATCAGAATTGCTTGAAGTGGAACGGGGACTATTACGATTTAAATCTGAAACAGTGGGAGTCGCCCCGGTTCGGGCTCCACTTCTGGCGACACGTTAAAAAACACACAGAACTCTTGGAGCGCCAGAGATGTCTAAATTAACGGCACATTCGGTGAGGGCTTACGCTCAGAGGTATCACACTGGTGCTTTACTAGCCTGGGTAATCTAGTGGTAACAGGCTACGAGCCTCATCACCGCCCTTCGTTCCCAAGACGGTGGGCTTACATATACACAACATAAGATTCACAGGGAACTGACTTCGCACTTCGCACAGTTGTACAGATCGGCCCACAGTGCCTCTGATGGGGACATTTGTTCCTTTCTGGATGGTATCACTTTTCCTACGCTCACACCTGGACAGCACCGGGAACTAGATGTACCTCTTACCCTGGAGGAAATAAAAGGAATGATACTTGCTTTGACTAATGGAAAGGCCCCAGGACCGGATGGTCTTACTCATGAGTTTCATAAGACTTATGCAGATCAGCTGGGTCCACCCCTGTAAGGAGTTTATGTGGCAGCATTGGAGGGGGTTTCTCTTCCGGCCCTGATGACAGAAGCCACTTTGGTTACCCTTCCTAAGCCAGATCGGGATTGCACGTGCACAAGTGCCTATAAGCCTCTGGTGCCGTTAAATGGAGATTACACGGTTTTGGCGGGATTTCTCGCGAGTCGTTTGGCCCTGGTTACTCCACAACTGGTCCATCAGGATCAGAATGGTTTTGTCCCGGCTCACAGCACCTCCTTAAATATGTGTTGGTTATTTCAGGTTATGCGCACAGCTGTGGCGGATTGGCCTGCAGCAGGCTGCCTGGTCTTGGACCTGGAGAAGGCCTTTGATACCGTGGAGTGGCAGTATCTGTTTGCACTGCTGGGTCGATTTGGGTTTGGGCCCTACTTCCTAAATCTGGTGAAGCTTTTGTATGACGTCCCCACCATCCTGGTTTGCTCGGAATCTTTGTTCTCTAAACCTTTGTCAATATGTTGGGAAACCAGACAAGGGTGTCCCCTCTCTCCCTCATATTCTCTTTGGTCATAGAACCTCAGGCCTTAGCTCTGTGCCAACTGGCAGATCAATTGGGAATACGGTTGGGGGAAGAGGCTCAGGCCGTGTCATTATACGCAGACGATATCTTACTCTTTCTTAAGAACATACAGATGATTCCTCCAACGGTGGCCAACGTGCTGATGCTGTTTGCCAAAGTGTCGGGTTGAAGGGGAACTGGGAGAAATCATGTTTATTTCCTTGTACTCCTGGTGTTGAGGATCCTCCATGGACAGTGGATGGAGCAGTAGTGGCCTGGCAACCGGCAATGTTTCGGTACTTGGATGTCTGTATCAATCACACGGACCAGATCTACTGGATGGCAACCTATCCAGAGCACTCACTGCTCTACGCCAGCAGGTAGACTTCTGGAAAATGCTTAACCTTTCTATCGCAGGTAGGGTGGCAGTCATCAAAATGGAGGTATTGCCCAGATTATTATATTACTTTGCGAATCTCCCCTTAGTTCTGCTGGCTTCATTTTTCCGCCCATTGGGAAGGTTGATGAGGGACTTTACATGGTGTAACACTCGTTGTATGGTTGCACTTGTTAAATTATATCTGCCCATGACACAGGGAGGATTAGCTCTACCCAATCTGGAACATTATTATTTGGCGTCTCAGATACAGTGGGTGGCGAAGTGGTTGGGTGAGCTCCATCTTGAGGATACGGCAGAAGGCGGACCACTGTGTACGTTAGATGAGCTTCTATACATTTTTCATCCATGTGCTAAACCAAGTATGCCTTTACCCTTCTTGGTACAGATAGCCCACAAATGTTTCCGTAGTGCCTTATATCTTACTAGGCACGTCACACCACATGTGCCCACGATACCGCTCCTAGGACTACCGAGAGGTAGGGGCAGAGCCGGTATTGCTGAATTTGCAGTTTGGCATGGCGCTGATGTGCATACTCTGGGAGACCTGTACTTTGAGGGCGCATTACGACTGTTCCAATCTCTGGTGGATGAGGAAGGTGTTCCGTCGGGGCAGTTCTTACAACACGCCTCCTGGATAGCTACATTGAGACACCACCGGGGGAATATTTCGCAAGAGCTTCGGACACACTTGCTGTTACAATATATCCACATAATGGGCATAGGGAGATACCTCATTAAATGGTTTGCGGAGTAAATTAGAGAATACACCTTTACTGATTTAACACACTTGCGTATTAAGTGGAAAACGGATTTTGCACGTCCATTCACACCTAAGGAATGGGGAGCGTTGCATGAAAGTCCCAGACAGATCCCTAGGAATGCAAGATTTAGGCTAATCCAGTTCTACATAGTACATAGGGCCTACCTATCCCCAGATCAAATTAATACGTGTTTCCATAAGGCAGATGCCTGTTGCCCACGATGCCAATTGGTTGACGCTGATTTTTTGCATATGATATGGTCATGCTCCAGACTGCAGACTGCAGACTTATTGGCTTGAAGTAATTAGCTTATTGTCCACAAGCACAGATAGAGCTCTACCGAACACATGGGGGCTTGCATCACGGGTATATTTCCCAGAGATAGACAACGCAGGGCCTCCTTTTGTTTTCTTGACTTGGGGCTGGCGGTGGCCACGCGACTGGTCACAGGTCGCTGGAAGTCAATTGATCCCCCTCCACTCACAGCTTGGGTTCACTCGATGTTATATTGGGCTAAAGCAGAGACGACTTTATTGCTAAGAGAGAACACGCTGGGAATCCATAAGTATTCCATCTCGGTGGCATGGGGAGTGATGCTGACAGCATTACCGGTAGTTTTGACTCCAGAAGACTCTTCTATTGCATCCGACTCCATTCAGGTTAATTCACATACTGGGCATGGTGATCCCACTCATTAACGAGTTTTGCATTCACTTCGGATGATATAGTCTCTTGAAATGTGCCACGGAGTTTGATATGTCTGGAACTTAGTTTTGGTTGCTGTGGCCTTATTAAATGGATCGTTCCCATACACCCAGGGCACCCCTTCCTTCCTTCCTTTATTACCCTTATTGTTTTTCTCAGTTGAATTTTCTTAGTGGTTTTATATAGTTTTCTAATATGAATCTGTATACTTGCATAATGGTCATGACTTTATGGCTCAGCTGAATGGAGTGGCTAGAAATGTACAGCTCTCATGCTGTGGAGAGCTCTCTGTGCTTTTGCATGGTGCTTCGATATTGAATTAATGACAGGCTGTAATGGCTGATATGCAGTGTTGGAAGTATGAAGTATAATCATTAAGTATCTGTATACTCCTGAGACATGCTACTCACGCTGATGCTTTTTTCTATTGTTGTAAGGATTTTATGCACTTCTTATTAATGTGAACAGTCGTTCCAACTGGTACTTGTTGCTTTTATGCATGATTTTATCATGTTTCATATGTCTACAAAATCTCAATAAACAGATTAAAAAAAAACAACAAAGTGTTGGCTCAGCAAGAGCCAACGGTAACAGAGCCATGAACAGAAAACATTACAGAAACGAGGTTGGGGCAAGAATAAGTGGGGATTCGATTCAGGGGCCCCAGTATTTATTGGGGAGATGGCGTTTCAGATCTCTTTTGAAGCCTGGTTAGGAAAGGTTGCAGTGAAGGTCCTTCGGGAGGGCATTCCAGATGCTGGGGGCATTGCCTGGGAAAGAGCGAGTCAAGGTAGAGGTCTTTTTTAGTAATGGGGGTACAAGAGTAAGAGCATTGGAACTCCTCTTTGGTCTGGCACATCCTGCTCTTGTGAGTTTGTTGTTTAAGTAGTCAGGGGATTTGGAGTGAAGTGCTTTGTGGGTGACGCAGGCAGTCTTGTAGATGCATCTACCTCCGATGGGGAGCCAGTTGAGAGATTTGAGGGCAGGCATGATGTGTTCATACCCTTTGAAGTTAGTTATGAGACGGGCAGCCATCTTGACTACTGCTCAAAAGAGAGCGAGGTGAACTTTCTGGGTTCCAGTGAGAATAGCGTTCCCATAGTCAAGTTTGGATAGGATTAGCGATTGAACAACCCATTTGAAGTAGTCAGAAGGGATGAAAGGTTTGATTTTTTTGAGGTGTTTAAGAGTGAAGAGCGCTCCTTTGGCTGCGTCTTTAATATGGTCTTGGGGGGTGGGGAGGGGGGCGAGGCTGGTGGCCACAGGAAATGGTCGCTTGCTAAAGCGGCTCCACAGCCCTCGCCAGAAAATCAGTTCATTTCTCTGTCTGTCGATTTGGAGACTTCCCCAAAACATCAGGGAACTCTCCCTAAGCCAATCCACCTCGAAGGCGCAGCTCGGGAAGAATGACCACCCGACTTGAGTTCTTCCTTCATGATACCTGAAGAAACTGAAAAATTTGGACACTCAAACAATCAAGAGGGCTACAACCGCCCTATGAATCATAAAACAGAAGAATGACTGTGTTTCATTCTTTTTTTGTAAATTATTTTATCAGTATTTTTTCAGAAAGGTTCCAAAACAGTACAATTCGACACTTTACAAAGAGGTATGCATTAAAGTCGAATGCCCAGAACAGCGTGTGCGTGCAGTGCAATAAAATGTAGCATTGTAAACAAGGTTGATTAGGCGCCTGTGTGCACACACCAAGCAGGACCACAGTTAAAAATAACAGTGCAATTTGGTGAAATGGGGCACATTACATACCACTGACTCCTTGAATGTGTGGAAAAGGCTGCTTTATTGATACAGGTGCATATCACATAAAACATTCTCGGCCTAAGTCCTTTCAGAACTAAAACCTCACTATACATTCAATAACTTACACTCCTTAACACCCTCTCCTAAACCTGCCTCCTTACACATACCCTTCACAATTTGACCTCATGATCTATTGGACTTCTATGCTTGTCTCACTTTAACCCCTTCCATGCTGGTGACGGAACCGTTCCGTCATCATTCACGGCTGAGCTGTGCTGATGACGGAACGGTTCCGTCACGACCGCGCCCTGTTCTGGAATGTCCAGCACAGGGCGCGGCTTCGGCGCCGCGGTCAAGGTGTTAAACTTCCCCTTCTGCTTAACAATGAACTAATTAACCTGTGCTCAACTGTACATTCCTATGGCGTAACCTTTAACTCCAGGACTTCCAATGTGGGCTTGTTGACTCTCTCCCTTACTGTCTGAGTATCCTACATTAACCAAAATAACCTTAAGTAAAGGGCTGAAAAACTCTGGGCCAACCACCACTTTTTTGCACTTGTCTCAAAGCAACAACCAAACAATTCCTACCCCTTACGCACCTGCTGCAACTAGACTGCCCGATTTGTAACCATGAAAGCCAACTTACTTTTCCCAAAACCGATACCAAAAGGAGATGGGCGTGTGGGAGAAAAATGATTCCTGTGCTAAGGGATGCCACTGTGTACACTTACTATAAAATGGTGGATGATAGCTTAAAATGGTGTTGGTTATATCCTCTACCAGATATAGCCTAAGAAGCTCAGTCATCTAGACTGCACCTCTATCCCCCAATGCCCCCATGGGACTGACATCCCTTTCTTCCGCTGTCCCCCAAAGCCCTCCTAGCAAATGGTAGTGCAAAATACACATAAACAGGATCCATTGGAATGAAATAGCGTCAAACGATGCATGTATCATTAATTTTATGGAATCATGTTGATAAGCAAACTATAGGTGAGTCAAAAACACTGAAGAACTAAACAAAGACTGCACCCATTTAAGTTAACAAAAAAGTGACATAAAGATCTAATATACACAGGGCACCATCAGAGCTATGCAAGATAGCATCTAGTAGTGTGGGGGATTCAGGTGCTGTCATGAATATGTGCTGTAGTGTGATAAAAGAAGGAGAAATGGGGGGAAGAATGGTGGAGGAGGAGGTTTATAGCTTATGCGGGCCCCCTCAAGAGGGGTGTTGAGTAGTTGGCGCACTTTGACTGAGGTTTTCCAAGAGTACATCTCATGTCTCAGAAATGGGGTGTTTATAATACTACTTTTTCCACTCCATTTTGGAATAAAGTGTGGACCAGAATAAGGAAATCTTCTAGAGCGGCTAATGCAACTCAAACTTTGTGTTTTATTTATAATCAACTTCTGATCACTCCTAATACATTACACAAAATAGATTCTAATGTGCCTTTTAATTGCTGTTCTTAACCCTTTGCAGATCTTAAACACATTATATTTGAATGTCCACTTATTTATGGTTTTTGGTTGAGGATTTGGTGTCAGATAAACATTATTTTAACACACTTGTGCCATTTAATTTTATTAATATTTTTCTGGGTATCATTTCCGACGATTGGTCTTCCCGATCCAAAGTTTTTTATAAAATAGATTTACTTCTAGCTGTGGCCTTTCAACAAATTTCAAAATCTTGGAAGGATACATCTCAGGTATCTTTTCAAGCATGGTGGTATGGAGTTTGTTACAATCACCGACTTGATAGAGCATATGTTTATCAAATTACACATGCTATTAAAAGAGATCTCTTATGGCTACCCATAATTAACTTTTTCAATTATTCTGCCCACAAGCTATGTTTACACAATCCTTGGACTGAAGAAGTGCCTAAACCTCCTTGAACTGTTCTTTATTAATAATATGTTGTTTATTTGTTTTATGCTCATTATGTCTTTTTGTAGAGTATGTCTGATACTGTTATATAAGTAATATGTTTTTCATGATGGTGTTTAACTTGGGAAAAAGTGACGTACCTGCAGCTCAAACGGTTTGTAAATAAGCCCCACAGTGCTTTGTCTTACCTTAATATGAGTTAAGTAATCCCACTTCCCTTAAAGAAAGTAAACAAGAAAATGGGAACAAGAAAACTAAATAGTGGAAGAGAGCAATATATATGAATTCCAAATTATTTTTACTGTATATGATCTACTATGAATTAACTTTCTGAATACATAAATGAATCTATGTGTACCCGAAAGCAATCTGCTCAACTTCACCATGATCTCTCTTCTAAAAAACACAAATACACAACATTATATTTCGGCGGCAGTGGCTTTGGAATTCCTTGCTTTGCAATCTAATGCATACATCATCCTGAACCACACAGAGGCTCTTAAAGCGCAAGGGATCTAGGTAACTTATTTAAATGGGGCATCCAGTGAATGGTGTCACAATAGATCTCAAAACCCCAGCAGATGTCATCCAACAATCAACCTTTAGAATGTGTGTTTTTAGAAATGTTGAAGATACAGGACTTCGCAAAGAAAACTCTTGTTTTCTCTACACTGTGTGGTCCCTGTAAGACGTGCACCAAGAGACATTTTGAAAGAGACTATGTAATAAACTCCTAAATCAGTCAATCAATCCTGTTCCCAGTGCACATGCAACTTTTTGCACAGAACCTTCCCAGTTAAAGAGAGACCCTTGGTATCACAGCCTGTGGTATCATAGCATCTACTCCTCTGGTTTCACACTCTGTGGTACTCTGGCACTGCCCATCCATACACATGATGTCACAGCCTTTGGTGGTATATCACAGCTTCAAAAAGGAAAAATGTTACCCCCTACAAATATACTTTTAGGACTGGCACTACAGGGAGAAAATGCCAACAGACAAATGCAAAGTCTCACACCGAAACATGCATTGACCGCTTTGAAGTGTGATTCCAGCTCACAACATTACAACGGGCAAAAGATCAAATCTGTCTTTCCGCTGTACCTCGTGCTGTGTATGTGTAGAGTGGCTGGGTCTGGTTGTGAATGTAGAGTACAATAGGTGGTTATTCTGGATGTGTGCAAGAGTGAGTGGATTTATGCGTGGAGGTATATTTTATTTAATTTTTTTGATAAACACATTTTTAATGATTTTACAGGAAATACCAGCCAATCACCAAGATACCACGGTAACAAAGAATTACTTGCATTACTTTGGACAACCCAAAGGCCATAGACCTACAAATTCCAAAGGGCGGATATGGGAGCATCCCCGCCTAAATCAGGCCATACCTCCCAACCACTTCCCCCAAACCCTGCGATACTTCTTGCGGCAGCCAAGTGCTATGTAAAGTGTCTTCTCTTGTGTGGCGCACCAGTCCACTCCGGCCCGCCACTTCCCCACGGAGGGAGGGATCAGGACACTTCCAGGCGGAAGCTATGTCTCTTTTGGCCACTACTATTGCTGTGGTGTAAAAGAGTTTTTTGTTCCTGGTCCCGCCCAACCAGTCAGTGATGCCCAGCAGTGTGTGTCTGGGGTCGTGTGGGACCTCCCACCCCAATACCTCGGTGAGTTCCTCCTCAATGTCGCCCCAAAAGCGCGTCAGACGTGGGCATTTCTATACCATGTGAAAGAAGTCGACTGGCTCGTAACCGCACCTGTCACAGGAAGGGTCCGGTCGGAGCCCTGCACGGTGTAAGCGTGGCGGCGTCAGGTAGGAAGCATGCAGAAAATAGAGTTGTGTCAAACGTAATCTAGCAGAAGCAGTGACTGTCCTAGGGGCCATAAGGGCATCGCGCCATACCACCCATTCCTCCCATTTGGCCCGTAGTCCGTCAAGTGATGTTGGAGTGTTATTAATGAGCGACTGATAAATGTGGGAGACGTCCCCTCTCCCCAGGTCCCCCAGCATAATTTGTGCCTCGGGAGGGCTATGATCCGGGACTCGCGCACCAGTCGCTAAGTTTACATGAAGGGCGTGGCGAAGCGGTAAATATCTGTAAAATTGTGAGTGATGCTAGGAATGCCTAGCCTGGAGGTCCTGGAAGGAGCGCATGTTGTCACCCATCCAAATGTCACCTAGTTGGGAAATGCATATAAGGTTCCAGAACTGAAAGCCCTCCAGCCCATTGACTTCTCTGATCCAGGTACCCTGCCACAGGGGTGTGCACTGAGTCAGCGTGCGGGTCCATCCGGTGTGGCGCCACAAGGCTTGCCAATCCAGGAACAGCGAACGCGTCACCTCCGGTAAGCGAGACGGGACAGGCGCCCCATACATCATTGACTGGAGGTTGGACAAGCCCAATTCACTGAGTTCTAATCTGTAGGCCGGAACTGACCACTTGAACTCACTTGAGCCAGTCGTGCAAGGAGAGCAGGCGTGTGGCTAGATAATACAAATATAAATGGGTCATCCCTAAGCCCCCATCAAAGGAGGGGATCCGACAAACATCCAGGGCCAGTCGGGGCCTGCCCCTCCCCCAGAGGAATTTGGAAGCCAAGCTATCACGTTCCCGGAACCACGCTCTCGGAAAGTTAATGGGGGTGTTTTGGAGCATGTAGAGGAATCTGGGAAGAATCATCATCTTAAACAGAGCAATGCTTTCCATGGGGTTCAACGGCAATAACTGCCATTTCAACAGATCCGCCTTGGCCCGCTTCACCAGGGCGGTAACGTTGAGGGCCCAGCTAAGTTCAGGGAGTAAAGTGATCCATATCCCTAGGTACTTAAAGGATTGGTGACGGAGTGGTATAGTGGATTGCCAATCAAAACACTCCCTAGACATATGGAGGGGAACGAGGACCGATTTCTCAGGATTGAGCCGGAGGCTCGATGCCTGTTCAAAGGACCGAAGATTCTGGAGGCAGTGAGGGCTTGATCTGGCGGGATCCGCCAAGTAAATCAGGACATCGTCCGCGTAAAGGGCGATTTTATCTCCCTCTGTGATGGGCCACTCCCAGCCCTGCACCTGCCCACTGGAACGTATCAGGGCTGCCAGGGGTTTCATCACCAGGGCAAAGAGCAGGGGAGAGAGAGGGCATCCCTGCCTCGTTCCCCTGCAGATCAGAAAGGGTTCTGACAGAACACCGTTCACTAGGACCCGCACCCTTGGTCGAACATATAGTAGTCGGACGAAACCGCGGAAGAAGGGACCGAAGCCCATCTTCTCCAGAACGTCGTCCAAGAACCCCCAGTCCACCGAGTCAAAGGCTTTCTCAAAGTCTACCAAGAGGAGGGAGAGGTAGGGGGTGAGCAAGTTGCGGTAAGTCAGAGCTGTATGGAGCCTCCACAAACAATGATGGGTGCCACACGCCGGCATGAACCCACATTGGTCTGGATGGACCAATGTACATAAATGGGGCATAAGGCGCTGGGCGAGTATTGTAGCATACAACTTCCATTCCGTAATAATGAGGGACATGGGACGATAGTCTGCGCATCGAGGCGAAGGTGGTTGAGATTTGGGAAGGACGACAATGGTGGCCATGTCGGTTTCGAAGGAGAGGGAACCTTTCTCTATCGCTTCCCTAAATAACTGGGCAAGCTATGGAGTCAACGTCTCTCTATACAAAGCATAGAATTCCTAGGGGAGGCCGTCCGGTCCCGGCGTCTTGCCAGACCAGACAAGGGTAATCGTGTCTCCAATTTCAGTGGGGGTGATAGGACGGTCCAGATCGCCCTGAGCTTCGGAGTCCAATTGAGGGAGGTGACAGACTCCAGCCTGCAATAGATCTGTAAGGGTTAGGGAGGGAGACCTGGCCGTGTAGAGTCGGCGATAGTAGGTCGCAAAGGCCTGGGCCATGTCAGCCACGGAATTACGCACCGAGCCATCCTGGTCTGCAATTTCTGGAATTATTCTATTCGCTCTGGGGTAGGTGGCTAGTCTATGGAGGAGAGAGCCTTTCTTGTCTCCCCACCGGTACACCCTGGTGACCGAAGAGTTCAATGGAGATTCAGAGCGGGCCCTCCTATTCCCACGGCGCCTACGTGAGCGGTTGCGCTGGGGCCTTGGGTCTTGCAAACCAGTGCTATCGGGCAGATCTACCCCACCGTCCTGGAGAGGAATCTGATTATTGGGCCAAATGGGACACTCCTCCGTGGCCCAAGACCATGCATCCGCCGGTGAGTCAAAGAACAAGGTTTGTTTGGCGAACACCACCCACAGGCGTGCTGGGAAGAGGAGGCAATACTGGATATTGAGAGCTCTGAGCTTCTGTTTGACCTCTCCAAACGAGCAGCGCTGACCCTGGATTTCCCGAGTGTAGTCTGGAAAGATCAGGATTGAGTGATTTGGTAGGGGAGGCGTCGATGCTTGCGGGCCTCTGCCGAGATGGAGTTGCAGTCTCCATAATTGAGGATTCTCATTATGATTGGGCATGGCTGTGCCTCCGCCGGGGGCCTTGGGGCAAGGGATCGGTGGACTATTTCTATGATGAACCAAGGAGAAAGAGAGCCCTCTAGGAGCCAGGATCTCAGCCAATTTCTCAATGGAGTCAGCGAGGTGGCCCTGCTCTGCCCCCTCCAGGAACGCCACCAGGTGGAGGTTGTTGTGGCGTGATCTGTTTTTGCCGTCCTTGGCTCTCCGGTGCAACTCCTGGGTGTGTGCCTGGAGGCGCGCCACCTGCCCCTTAAGGTGTTGAACATCGTCTTCCACTGACGACATACGGGATTCCGTTTCGGTGATCTGGGCCATGGCCTTTCGAAGGTCCTACCGGATGAGGGTCATGTCCACCCTGACCTCCGCAATCTTCCCCTCCACCATGGTCTGCGAGGTATGGATGGCCTGCAGGATAGTTGTTAGGTCCGAAGCCGGTGGTGCTTCCTTTTCGGCAGCACCCCCCTAAGCCCCATTGTCCGTGGTTGTGAAGCGGTCCATTTTGGTTTGAGTAGTCTGGGTCTTAGCTGGTCCGTTCCGGCCCATGGCTGCGCCCCTCGGGGCAGGGGGAGGGGGGTGAACTCCTCCAAGAGACTCGGGCACGGATGTCACAGGGGGGCCACCGTAATGTCCAGGAGGCCGGGGCTGATGGGAGGCTACCGGATGCAGTTCACCGAGGGGGGGAACTCAAAGGGAGGCCCTCATTCCGCTCGACAAACGTGGCGGAACACCCCCAGTCCTCGCCGCACCAGCCCAGAAGGGAAGGCGCCAATCACAGTAACAGGATGCCCAAAAAAGGTTTATGCCCGGTGGGTCCAGGGTCCAGGGTCCCAGCTCCAAGACCCGGGAGAATGTACCCGCTGCGGGGACACCACTGCCGCCCGATGAAGCTGCCAACACTGCCTGGTCTCCCAAGCCCTGGGGCTCACGCGGGGTCCAAACCAGGGAATCCAAAGGAGGGCTGCACAAGACCAGGTCCCTTTCCCAAGGATGGGATTCAGGCAGGCTGCTAGGGAAGATGCCAAGTGTAAGTACTCTGCTCACAAGCTCCGTGACAGCCCAGGATGAAGGAGGGCCCAGGGGCAGGACCTCTCCCCTGCTGCCCGATACATGCGGCCGATCACCCCAGGCCCGAAGGCACCGTCCAGAAGGCCGGGCGAGTGGATGCAGTGGCACTGATGGAGCAAGAGGAGCGTAGGCCTGAGGGACCCCCGCCACTGCTCGATAAAGCAGCCAACATCACCGCGTCACCCCCTGTCCCAGGGCCGGGGGGGGCTCTGCCACAGAGATGGAGTTGCGTAAGAGTCAGAACCATGGGGGAGAGAAACATGAGGGTACAGCTCCCCACTGTGCCAGGCTGCCTGTGCCCACGGAGGGTGCCCCTTTCCAATGACAAAGGGACCCCCTCCATTGGCTAGGACTCACTGCCAAAAGTGGTGTGTTGTAGCATTGACCCACCGGATCCTGGACCTCTCCTCCGGCGGCTGGCTCAAGCTACGGTATACACAGGCACAGACCGGGTGGGGGCCTGGGTGATTCCGACACCAGCCCCAGTTGGGCTCAGGAGTCCATACCGCTCAGGTCGCCACTACGCGGCCAGCTGTCCCCGCCGCGCGGAACCACGGCCGAAGGGTGTGTCCTGCCGTGGGGACCCCAGGAGATGATGACAGCGATCTCCGGCAAGGGGGGCCTGTCCAACAGCTCCCGCCGCCCCAGCCGGTCCAATCAGCAGGCCCGGGCAGGCCCGCAGCCACGTATCTGCAGACGAGCGCCCCAGGGGGGCCATCAGCGCTCCAGGCACACAGCGCTCTGTCGTGGAGAGCACCCTTCAGTGCCCCCTCTCCGCACCGGCCACAACGAAGCTCAGTGGAACACAGAGCTGGAAAGCTCACCGGTCAGTGAGGAAAGTCCGCCATTTTTGGGGCAGAGGCCCGCCGGTCTCACGGTCTGCCTCTTAAAACCTCCCTCCATTGGAAATCGACGGCAAAGGTTGCGGCCAGGTTCGTGACAGGCAACCAGTTGGCGAAAAAATGGCTGGATGTCTCTCTCCTTGAGCGGATGGCGAGCGGATGGTGGAGGGGTCTGGGAGCGCACTCAAGGTGCGACCGCCATCTTAGCTCGGCAAGCCACGCCCATTTTATTTAATTTTTATGCATGTAATGTGTTCAATATTTTTGATTGTAATAGCCTTCAACAATAAATAATTTATGGAACCATCTTGTTAAGGAAAAAAATATCACATAGGAATAAAATATGTTTGATAAGAAAATGTACACATTTAATATACTTTTGTTTGTGAGGACAGAACCATATAGCACTTGACAGGCATATAGGAAGCAATAAAGGTCAAGTGAGACTTTGCATTTTTCTGTTGATGTATCACGGTTCCTTCATGCCGCTCGAATTGTGGTCTGTGGCACCCAGCACTGCTCCCTCATGTCCCTTCTGTCACAGTCTGTGCAGTTATAGCACAGTCTCTTCATGGCTTCTGTATCGCACTCTGTCGCACCCTGGCATAGACCTGTCACGTGTATGGTATCACCGTGTTGTGTTGTGCTTTCCCTGTGTGCTCTGTGTCCCTGCACCACCCTGAGGATGATGCTGCATGGAATTTGTCTATGTCACTTGCAGTGGTGCTCTGACAGTGACACACCAGCTCAGCCAAAGGCTGAGCAGGAGAGTCCCATGCTCCTGGTGGGGAATAGTCCTGTGTTGCAAATTCCGTTCTACTCACGGAATTCGGGTAATTTTGCATTCTGCGGAGAACGCAAATTGCCCAAAAATCTGCGATCCACGACTTTGCAGAATTTTTTGCTTGTTTGCGCTTTCTAAATGCGTGTTCGCAAGATATTTCTCCCCAAGCACACAGTGTTCGCGAACAGGAAAAAAGCATTGCGAATGGGCGGAACAAGCAATTCCACATTTTCACAAATCTTTTGCGTGCTCGCGGAGATTTTTTACCATTTTGCTGAGCTTTGTGTAGTGTGACTACGCAAATTCCGCCCACCCCTAGTACATATATACGTGTTACCGATTCTGAGGTTCATAAATGTACCCTGATCAGTGAATAAAGAAGATATTTCTTTGTACTGCAGAGTCGAGACTGATTACTCTGCACAAGAAACTTCGTAAGAATGGCAACAAAATTTTAAAAACTCATGGGGGTGAAATAAGTAAAAAGAAGAAGAGTAAAGGTTTGGATGCCCTACCAGCATCTTCAGCACCAGGCAGCCTCCTGGTAAAGCAGTAGTCACTTTACAAGGATTAAAAGGACTTCAGCTGTGCTTCGCTACTAGTGTCTCCAGCATCAGGAAGCCTAGGTAGCTGATGAGGAGAGCAAAGAAGAGACATTGGCTGTTGATACCCTTTTACGATGCCAAGGAAACCTCAGAGAAAAGGCAATGGTCGTAATACCTGCCGCAGGGGACAAAGTAAAGCATGAACTTTTGTCTTGGTGGTGAAAATACAAGTTAGGAGCTACGTGTTAGCAGTCTGCCTCCAAATCGACCAATGACTGTGCAGGGTGCTGTATCCGAAGAACAAGCATCTGTGTGACCCTGGGCACAATGGTACGATTCTGTAGTGTTTACAGGCATCCAAATAATTGTTAGATGTATGCAAGCGTTTTGTATAATGAGGTTCTCTTTTACATTGTGTTGCAGCAATGAGGTTCGAGTTGTAATACAGTGTATATTGAATTACTTTTCCTTGACGTGCAAGGATGTGTTGCTGTGTTTGTGTGGTTATGCAGATTTTTCAGTTGCCTTGTGTTGTCTCTGAGCTGGATGGCAGGGTGCGCAAATATATGGGTCTTTATGTTGTGTGAGAGTATTTTGGTGAGAATATTTGGAAAATGACTTCAGGTGCGCAATTGTGTTTACGATTCACAAGAGGCATTGCTGTCACAGGATGAGCGAGGGTTGAAAGAGACCCAGTGAAAAATTCACCAGATGCCTTGCCAAAACCCAAACCCAAAGTGATATTCAAGAGAGGCTCTGCTTAGGGATAAATGAGGGTTGAAAGACATTCATTCCATATTGCTGGATTAAGAGTTGGAATACACAAGCCTGGGAGGAATTACAATTACGTCTGAGTAATTGGAGTAATTGTGGTAATTCCACATTACTCTTTAATGAGGACTTACCAATAATAACGCAATAAGCTCACTTGGTAATTAAGAGTATTTTGGGGGGGAAAATCCTACAGCAAGAGCACATTTGCAAGGGCGAGAGGTTGCTCACACTGCTGTTTCTGTTGTATTTAGAGCTATTTTCTTAGCACAAAATGCTTCCTTGCATCCATTTTGGATGTAAAGGTACATTTTGTGCTACAAAACTAGTGCTAAATGCTGGGAGTAAGTTGGGGGAAATCCTACTCCTAATGCACATTTTGCCAGCACGAATGACTGCTCACACTCACTATTTAAGTTCTGTTGCATTTAGCTCTATTTAGAGCTACTTCTTAGATCATTTCGACATGGAGGGCATTTTGCACTAAAAAAAGCGCTAAATGCAGAAGGAAATTGGGTTACTGGTTGATGGGGGGTGAAACCATACTCAAGCAGCAAACATAATCTCTGCCAGGGTGAAACAGTAGCAAACCCTAAATTAACTTGCGCTCAAACCTCTGGTAGCTTGGCCCAAAAGCAGTTAGGCTTAACTTAGAGGCAATATGTAAAATATTTATGCAGTATTTCAAACAGTAATAAGTTGAGATTTTGGAATTATGCTCTGTTTGCCGTGCATAGATTTTGCTTGTCTTGCCTGAAAGGGCGCTCCTTCTCCTGCCTCGGTCCAAAATCATAGAATTCCCTTCCAGAGCACCTAAGAGCATGTACGTTACTACTTACTTTCAGCAACGTCTTGAAGACCTGGCTTTTCTAGGCCAATGTACCCATAATTCCTCTATATCTGCCGCCTTGCACCTGGAAACCTCTAGGGGTAGCTGTGCGCACTACAAATCTTTTAAATAAATAAATAAAGTAAAAAAACAACTCAAGAAAAATCCCAAACCAATTTAGAACAATAAAATAAAATGTCATAAATAATTTGAGACCAAATGAGAACCAGAGATATGCAATTTTAAAGTTTTAAGAAAAAATAGTGCCTAGAAGCATAAACCGCTAACTGAGGTTATATGGTCGTGCAGGAACACACAAAGCCACAAGTTCAGGCCAGCTGCTATAGAGCATGGGCCGGATACAGTGACCAAGTTAGGCTCGCTGAACAAGAATACCTTAAATCCTGGTTGCGGACCATTGTGAGATCCTGCGTTGAAGATGTGTCGTACAGCAGAGACAATGCAAGGTCCTTGCATGGAAATGCAATGCACACAGGTGGTTCCGAGGGAGGTGCAGTAGCAATGCAAGGTCCATGCATGGATATTCGTTGCACAGTGGCGGAACCAAGGAGCTGTGGTAGTGATGTGAGGTCCTTGTTGGGAGATGCATTATGCAGAAGCTGTTAAGAGGAGATGTTGTGATGTTATGTCTGGGCACGAAGATGCGTTGCCTGGCAGTGGCTCAGAGGAGCTGCTGTGGCGATATTAAGTTCTGTGTCAGGGGATGCGCCACGCAATGGTTCCAATGCGGAGTCTTGGGAGGCGATACATCACGCTGCATTTGTTCTGCTGGGACCACAGATGGGCTGGCAGAGCACCGTCAGCCCACTTCAAAGGGTCCAGGACTAGGGTGGCACCACTTGGTGGAACAGAACCTAGAGCGGGCAGAGTCCAGATGCTGGGTTCAAGGTTGTTGGAGCCTGTACTGTCCCTGGGGCTCTGATCAGGAGGCCAGCCAACTGGCCCTTGGAGTCTCTCTGGTGGTCCTGGGTTAAAGATGCAATTCCAGTCCTTCACTCGGGCAGCAGGGCAATAGAGTAGCAGTCTTTCTTGTAAAGCAGTAAAGCAGTCCTTTTGAGTCTTCCACAGGTCCTGAGTTATAATGAAGAGTTGAGTCTGAAAGTCCAATATATTTCGCTGGTGCCTACTTTCAAGTAAGATAAGGTTCTGGTGGTTTCCACCCCAGAGGTGCTTGGAATTTCCTGCCACCCTTACCTGGCCCCAGGTTGTCAGGAGTCACAATTGACTAGTGCTAAACCCTTTGTGAGTGTGCTCAGGCAGAACCTTTGTGATGTGCAAGTGTGGCAGGTGACAGTACCTCTCCCTCATCAAGTCAGAGAGGGTCCATTCCGCCAACATCTATGGCCTTTTGTTTTACTGTCTGTGAGCAATACACAAAGACCAACTTTGAGCTAAACCTACTCATATGCCCCAGTAAACCCAGTAAAAAAGCTGCAGGCACCAAATGGTTGGGACTTGAAAATGCCAACTTAAAATCCAATTTACCACTAAAGAGGACTTTAAATTACAATTTATTAAACATCAAACTCAACATTCCTACCTGCTCTCAATTGAAATCTATCATTCATCAAATACAATAAATTACCCAATGTTATCCTATGAAAGAGGTAGGTCTTGCAATAGTGACAAAAGAACTTAAGGGTTTTTCACTACCAGGATATGCAAACGTTAAAAGTACATGTCTCACTTTTTAAATACGCATGCTACTCTCTAGGCTGTTTAAGACCTACCTTAGGGGTGACTTATATGTTTTAAAAAGGAAATTTTAGTGCCAGATCAAAATGGCAGGTCAAAATTGAGCACCTGTGCATCAGTGGCAGGCCTGAGGCATGTTTGAAGGGCTACTTAAGTGAGTGCAGCAGGCCCACATGTTGCATTTAATTTACAGGTCCTGGGTACAGGTAGTACCATGTTGCTAGGGACATACAAGTAAATTAAATGTGCCAACTGGGTGTAAGCCAATGTTACCATGTTTAAAGGAGGGATCACAAGCATTTTAGCTCTGGTTAACAGTGGTAACTTAAGAAGAATCCTAAGACCATCAAAAATGAAGTTAGCAAAAAAAACATAGGCATAAGGCTGGAAGGCAAAACGTTGGGGGAAAACCTGTGCAGATGATGTCAGGTTCAACACGCACAATCTTGTAGAATTTTGGGGTAATTCCATACAATTACACTACAAGGTAAGTATCAGAGTTACCCCATGCTGAGAAAACACTCTTTGGCTATTGCTAGGCTGAAGGTTGAAAGACACCATTTATGCTTTTCTCAAGATGCCCTCCCTGTTCTGGGATGAATAAGGGTTGAAAGACCCCTAATAGGTATTGCTAAAGTGAGGGTTAGAAAACACTTGTCGAACTATTCCCATGACACCGTGTTCTGGGATGAGTAAGAGTATGTAGGCACTTTGGCACAGCTCCTTTGTGCCCCTAGCATCAAAGTGTGTAGTGTGACTGCACATGCCCTTGGTATCACAGGTTGGTCTAGCATAGATCATTCAATGCCCTTGACGTCACACTCTGTGTTACTAGGGCACAGATCTTTGAATGCCCCCTCCCGCTGTGGTAGTATGACACAGACCCGAGCAGAGACATTTTAAGGTATGGACAAAGTGGGCTCTGCCCCAGGGGCCCAGCCTTTCAAGGGCCCCCTGATGGAGCCAGTTATGTTCTCTACACATTCCTGCCATGATGACCTTGAATAGTTCTTAAACATAGCTTGTTTTATGCCTTTTTAATATGAGTGATGTGTGGGAGCCTATTGCAGACATGTTGCAGAGAAATTGTGTTTGTTTTTCAGCACCATGCAACATCCATAAAAAAGTTCCTTTAAAATCAAAACAGAACCTGCCATATGAGAAATGGCAGTCAGCTGCAAACATTATCAATATTATGAGTGAGCTGCTGCTTTATTACAATATTGAAAAAACGCATTACATTCCCTGACTAATAGAAAGAAATACATTTTCAATTTGGACCAGTGTGCCTGGCCTAAGAGGGCATGAAAAAGCTGACATTGGATCATAAATTCAAAGCTAAACTGAAGAGGGTTCTCCAAAATACGTTGGGCCCAGGGGCCCCCAAATCCCTAAAATGTCCCTGCACTCTCACTGCACTTGCACGTGCGTAGTGATGGCATTTACCTTCCTAGCTTCCCAGCCAATAGCGTGCAGACGCCGTGTTGCTAGGCTGCATGCAAGGCCCTCCCCGTGCCCCAGCCACCACGTTCCCTGCCATGAGACTAGCACACACTGGCACTCCAGGCCACAGAGCGTCTCTTCCGCCCGAGCAGCCAGGCAGAAAGAGCGATTCGTCTGCTTGACTTCTGCCGACGGAGTCTGGCAGCCTTGGGACCCGTCTGCCTCTTCTGCCCCCGCCTTCCCCGAGCACGAGAGCCCTGGTACAGCCACCGATGCTGCGCCATCCCTCCGTGGCACCCTCCGTGCGCGCTCCTGCGTCATCCGCACGTGCCACCCCCGGGCTAACCCTCGGCCACCCGACGCTGACCTCCAGTTCAGAAATAATTAGAGAGGCCACGGCCTCAGGCCTCTCTCGCTCACCGACCGTCGGCCCTCTGTGAATCCGTCGCCGAGCCACCCTGGGTCTCCACATCATCCAGCCGCCTCACCCCTAAATGGCTGCTTCTTCACCCACAAGCAATTTCACTTTGTCACAGCCTTCCTATTAAACGCTCTCTCTTCTCCTTTTTTCTGCCCCTTTCTCTCACTCACACATACTCTCTCACTCCCTTTCTCTTTCTTCCTCTATACTTGTCTCTCCCTCCCTCTGCTTTTCTGTCTCTCACTTTTCCTCTTCCACTCGATCGTCTCTCCTCTTTCGTCCTGCCTTCTCATTTTCCATAGACGGGGAGGTACAAATTCCTATAGCACTTAAAATGGTAAAAGTAAAACGCAACTTTTTTGACCCCGTTTTAACTCCCCCACTCCCACTCGTACAGAGCTGTCAAATGATGTCCCCGTTATTACCCAACCCAGGCTGCCTTTTGATGGAAAAGTGAGACCAAAGGGCAATTACACAGTCACTACAGCTGCCAATGTAATGAGGTGTGTGTGTGTGTGGGGGGGGGGGGGGGGGGTGTAACAAGCAAGATGTTGTGAGGAAAGGGTGATAAGGGTTTCACAACAGAGGTACCCGGGTCTATAGTGACACTTCCAACACCCCGCAACCCCCAAAATATGTCTTTCACTGGTCTGCGGCATGACTTACTGTGAACAGATATGGACTCTCAAAATGTACCCCCATTTTAAGTTGGAGCTATCTCCCAGCATTTCAGGCACATTCGGCCTGGGAACCCAAAGCTGCTCTGGCAAATTTATTGGACCAGCTCCCTGGGGCAGCGGGGGGCGTGCAAGTGTGAAGCACTGTTGCCTTTGTTACCGGGGGCCGATATTGTGGCACAGCTGCAAAATCGGCCCCCAGTAACAAAACTGGCCCCACTGCTGCAAAAAATTCACTGAACAAAAAGATTAGGATTAAATCTAGTTAGCTGTTGAAATGAGATTTAAAAAACTAAGGTTTAAAAAAAAACACTGCAATTCACTGTAGATGACTTAGCTAACAATAACTTTTGGCCCACCATGCACTAGTTATGGTCTCACATATTACATCCCTCATGACAAGTTAAATGGCATCATTGATGACATCACTGATGATATTTTATATGATGTCCTTGAAGGTTTTTAAATGTTAATTTGGGATCTTATTTCAACTCGTAACTATAACGTCTTGCTAAGTCTCGATATTTTCAGTGAATTTCCAGGGTTTTTGTCACGCAAGTTAAGAACTTTTTACCATACCTAACTATATCATCATTTTAATCTTTGGAAGCAGAGGAAGGCAGGTGGGAACACTGCTGTTTTATAGTGGAAGTGTTTTACGCCCTATTCTAAATCTGGCTTTAATAGTAGTAGGATTACAACAGTAAGTATCTTTTTAGGTTGAGCCAAGGCAGTGCATGCGCTGCGGCATGCTGTATTGGAGTATGGAATAGAGGCCCTGCCCACTTCCCGCCCATATTTGTCATTGGCTTGTGTCATTGCCCTTCGTAAATGCTTGCTTCTGATTCATTAATAGGCTTGTTAGTACCTCCTTAGTACCACCTTGTCTTCATTTGTAACCTCCCATGAGGATTTGCCCTTTTACTTCTGTTGTTATATGGTACATCTTTTTTAGCCTGTAAGCACTAGTTTCTTTAATGAGTTTATCATACAGCGTGCCATGCGTGATTTCACTTTCCGAGCAACCCGAGACAATGGTGAGCACTTCTTTGATTAGGTGACGCATTTACAATAGTTTGAGCTATTGGCATTGTAAATGACAATGGCTTTTGTTTATGTGTTAATCAGCAAAACAGATAAATAAAAGGCATTGTCATTTACAAGGCCAATGGCTTAAACTCTCGCAAATGAGAGACCTATGGCATTGCAAATGCTTTTTCTTCCCATTTTATCCAGTCGTCATTCCGTTACAATTCCTTGGAAGCTTACTAAGCGCATAAGGAGCAGCTGGCTACTGAGACTAGCATCTTATGTCTACAAACAGGGCTCTTGCATCAAAGGTTGCAGTTTAATGTCAGGAACTATATGGACTCTTGGAACAAAACTGTTGATTACATGTAAACTAAACCCGATAGTGATTGGCGGCTGCAGTCAGGGGGCAAATTTACGAGAGGCAATCAACATGACTTTGAATAGATTTTTTTCCCTAACTAAAATGTAAACTGAATGCCAATAAGATATAGGATTCACTGGTAGGGGATAGTAAAAATCTATTCGGCCACTTTTCTGGACACTTCTGTAGGCAACTCTCAGATTATTTAAGAGTTGGTAAAAATGGCAGGTAACAAATTTGGCAATAACATTCTTGCTTCTCAAATTGATTAATTAGTCTCTTTTTGTTTCCATCAGTTCCGGCAGAAACGTTTTGTTTCCTTTCCCTGACAAATCATTGTACCAATACTGTCATTTTTGCCAGATTGGATCGTGCATTATATTTGGGTGATCACAACTTTCCTGGTGATAACTTCGAAAGAATACAAAATCTCATGATTATGTTGACATGTGGCCTTAAAAGGCTGTACTCTGAGTTTCGTTGACAACTTGACTGGCTGCCGGTTCCTCAGCACAGAACATTTAAGACAACTTTCCACTGTGCCTGCACTCATGTTTCCGAGGTAAAAAAATGGATCTTCGTTTTTTCCTGCTCGCTCTCTCTAATATCAATTTAGATGCCTCCGGGTCATCCATACTTTTAAGCACTCTCACTCTGGCAGACAACATATTTCACTTCTGGCACCCAAATTGTGGAAATGACTTGCCTTATCTGGCATATTTTCAACCATGTCGCATACATTCAAGAACATGGTCAACACAACTGAAAGTCAGCACTTGTGTTTATTGATGTAATATCAGTTATTGTTTGTCTATTTGAAAGTCCTGGGTATAAGACATAAAAAGGGATGAGCAGGATAAGGACAAGAAACGGGAAGAAAAGGGTAGAGTCCAGGGTACCATAAGTTACTTGTGAGTGAAACCCAATCAATCAATCAATCAGTCATTTGTTACGCGCACTACATACCCGCAAGGGTCTCAAGGCGCGGGGGGGAGGTGGGGGCCACTACTGTTCGAGCAGCCAGGTCTTTAGTGTCCACCTAAAGGTCAGCAGGTCTTGGGCCTGTCGTAGGCTCAGTGGGAGGGTGTTCCATGTCTTGGTGGCGAGGTGGGAGAAGGATCTCAAGAGAGAAAGCAGGCATCATAGGGGGCATGGTGGCATATTGTATCCGAAATAGATGTTTTTTGGGATGAACTCTGTTGTACAAGTTTGTGATTTATCTGGCTCAGCTTCCAGAGAGCTCTGAAAACCTGATGGGTCATGGCCGAACATTTGTTGATTAAAAGTGGCCTAACCCAAGCATACTCAATAGGTATGGTTGTGTGCTTACCTGTTATGAACCCCAATGTACCTCAATATAGACCTAGGCAGTTACACAAACTGTTACCTCCAGCTGTCCTACCATTGTTCTACGTAACGGGTCTGACCCTGACTTTTTACCTAGTTAGGCACATGACTGTCGTGTTGTTTTTTCCAAAAACTAGCCTCATTTATAATGCATGAGGGTTCTCAGTATCACAGCAGGATTACCATCTTCTGCATAACTCTATATAAGGGTCACCTCTATCTTCATCCTTGCCTGACATGCCCATAGTACACTTCTAGGTAGTAACCCTGAGGGTATCTTTTTTGTATGTAAGCACTGGGCAAGCCAGAGGAGAAAAATACTTCTATGCTGACATCCTCTACAGGTTGATTCCATATGACTCATGGCCCTATGTTTGATTGGCAAAGGCAATATCTGCAGGGGTACCAGAGAATGCAGTGTGATCATGGGTCAGCACAAAGACCCAATTTCCTTTTCATAGGTAAACCTTTCACACGCCATCCTTTTCTCAGCAGTCCTTTTCCCTTAAACTGCAAGTACTCAGGATGGACTTGCTGTACCTGTGGAAATAAAGCATATTCGTGGAGGTCTAAGGACTAGTCTGGTTCTTGTTATCCTAGTTACATGGTGCCTAACATCAGACACTCCGAATTCTCTCCCACTGAAAAAGCAGACACTCCGAATTCTCTCCCACTGAAAAAGCAAAAATACATCTTAAAGACTGCAACATTTTTCACATTGGTACTTCCAAGCTACAGGAATGGGTATCAATAAAAGTGTTCAGAATTGTGGTGAAAGTCTTGGAAGAGGTTGACAATTCCACTGCTGATGCTCCCGAAGGAAACAAAATTGAATTGACAGCTAAGAGAACAGTCATCCGGCAAAACCGAATGACCCTATACTTTGTATACATCTCAAAAAGAGGGGTTTGTGCTATTATCTTAACAGAATGCTGTTTGTATGTCCCTGCCTATTTCCAAGCTATTCACCAGTAAATTGCTAATATTCCTATTCACTCAGCAAACTGCATATCGTCAGTGATAATCCAGAGTGATGGGACCATCATTCAAGTTTATTAAATCTTGGTTCTATTAATTCTGCTGTACTATTTTCCTCCACCTCCTGTATTAGCTTTCAAATGCCCTCTTTCCTATTCCTAAAATATTTAATTTGTATTTTGAAGTGAAAGAATATGTGCAAGATAAAAGGACAATGCATTGTTGATCTAATGACATTGAATTGTTTTAAAGGTGTGGAGGGTGGACAAAAATAACACAAAAGCGGGAACTGTGAAAACAAAAGCATGCTAAGTCTAATCTTGTGACGTGGCTAACATCTTTTTACTAGGCCTCACAAATGAATTAACCGGTAGGGCTCACCTTGCACTGAGACAGGGCAGATACGTTTTAAGGCATGGGCAAAGTAGGCTGCGGCCTAGGGCACTAGCCTTCCAGGGGGCTTGCTGATAGAGCCAACCCTGTTCTACAGAGTTTTTCCCTGATGACCTTGAATCATTTTTTAGCAGATTGTTTTAAATACCGTTTTCCTTTAATTTATTTTTAAAGTGGATGCTGTGTGAGAGCCTATTACATGCTTTTCACAGAGAAATGTTTTAATGTTTCATGCTACCTCCATAAAAAATTATTTTATATCAAAACAGGAGCTCTCCCTAATGAGAAATGGGAGTTTGTCACTGAGATTATTTGCAGTAATATTAGTGAGCGGATGCTGTGTTACAATATTGTCACTATCCCTGAATATTAGATGTAAACGTAATTAGAATGTGGAAGAGTGTGCAGGTGCAATTGGATTATAAATTAAAGGCTGTCCCGAACAGTGCCCCCTAAATACATTTGGCCCAGGGCCCCCAAAATCCTTAAGATGTCCCCGAGACAAGGTTGCACTTGGCACACGAGACCTGCAATGTAAAAGTTGTTGTATGTGTAGAATATTGAGATCCAAACTCTATGGTTAGACACAGTAGACAGACCCTTGAGTTGGACTCTGAATGTCACCGCATGTCATGGTCTTATTCTAAGACTTGCTTCTTGAAACTCAAAATGTATAACCACGTGACCATAGTGTAGAGATTTGCTCTTGCCAGGGCACAGGTTGACCACCTAGAACTGTCTGGAACCAGGCCATGTGAGCAATGAATGGTTCTTCCTTCGTTCACCTGATATATATCCAAATTTAGACAGATGCACTGGCTTCACATTGAATTCTACAAAGAAGGGAGTTAATGGACCAGTGCAGGATTCCATGAAAGGAGAAGAGGAGATGTAGCTCTGGCTAATAATAAAACATAAAGCACACCATACAACCTTATGGGCTAGGTACATCCAGGGGAAACCTCTTACATGCCCAAGCCCTCTCATATGTACTTCACATACAGCCAGGAAGACCCAGTTAAGACATACTACACAGATGTACCAGGGTGAACCATTAGGCAATCTCCCAACCAGGATTCTCGTCCAGAAGACTATACCCCACTGTTATAACCATCTGCACCAGCATTAGTAGTGTCACAGCCTGTTTGTGGGAAAGGTAGCCAAAAGGGGTACCGCTTTGGTGTAACATAGTATAGCACTTGTCACATAGCTTGTGACATTTGTCTCCTGCACAAGAAAAAATTCCGGCTCCACCACAATAGTAAAACAAGGAGATAGTTGTCACATGGATACAATATTAGGCACCTCCAACTCTGCAGATGCATTAACAGCACTTTAAATAACAAGTTCAGTACATCACTAGTTATGTGGCTAAGGGTGTTAAAGATTTATGGCCCAAAACAGACAGCATCAGGTTGAGATTCACAAAAGATGAGAAACTGAAAGTCACATATTCAATAGTCCATAAAGATGATAACATTCTGAATCAGAAGGTTTTTACGTCCTAGTTTTAGCTTAGCTAACCGGATCTGCCAAATCTGGCTTGAATTCCCATTGTGGGACCTCACTACCTTGGTGGTATGGAACCCCCGGCCACTGGTTCAGACCGCACAGTTTGGATGCGACCGTCCTATGGACAGTACAGTCGGAAACATCCATTTTACAATTGTGCAGCGGGCGGAAAAGACCCACTGCACAAGCAGCCAATGTAAAATGGATGTTTTTAATCACCCCTGCACAGCGTGCTAGGCACCTTATGGTGCCTGCTACACGGTGCAGGGATGTTTATGGGGCACCACATGTGCTCCCCAGGCTTTATAGCGGAGGCCACGGAGGGACAAGGGCCAAGGTAGGGGCCCCCAAATTCACTTTCCGACAGCCTTTCCAAGTCAGAAAGGTGGACTTGTAAAGGCTGTCGGAAAGTGACATCATAATCCCGACGGCAGAGCTGTGGCTGGCTCCACCATCATAATGGGATTATGTGTGTTTCCGACGCTTCAATGGGCTCTTTGAGCTAGTTGGAAGCGCAGCGGACAGTCCCTCCAGCCATGCCTCCGCCTGCCACATCGTATTGCGGTGGTCGGACCCAATCGATGGTCGTTTGCGGTCTGCCCGACATTGTAATCGGTCCCTTAGACTGGTGAGCAGAAGGATTAATATTCTCCGCAAAGTACTTTGGGAAACGTATCTGCTTGTTTCTGTATTTAATAATGGTGGAGTTCCTCCTGATAGCCCAAATCACATGTCATTGGTAGCCCCAAAAAGCCATATTGTAAAGCGACACAAGTGGAAAAGCAGAGTTGAGAGACTGAGGGGAGGGATGTGGCACTAGACCCTCTTCTCGGGACAGATGATCTACTCTTGCCAGCCTTGCCAAGTGCCACGCATCTCGTGTTAGTCTAACGATTATTATAGTAATGCAACAACATCTCCACAAGGGTTGGCCATTGCCACGCACACGCATGGTACTTGGCAGTCTTAAGCTGAGGAAATAAAACCTACCGTGCACAGTCACCTACTGCTCAGCTGGTCGCAGATGAAAGACGCTGAGTTCCTTCATTATACATCAGATGAAAGACAGGCATCACTGCCTGTCTTTCATTTGAATTGGCCTGTTGCCTGGAAACTGGACTAGCGTCCTCCCCTTCCTTGTAATGAGGTCACTGGGGCCCACTTACGCTGCCTCTGTGGCTCTCTTGAGACAACAAAGCACTGAAGAGAGACAAGGACAGCGAGGGCCCCCCCAGTACCATCTCTTCCAACAAGTCCCAACTGCAGGATAATCACCCTGGCTTTCAGGGTACGGAAGTTATAGTTCCCAGGCCGGGCCCCTGAGACAACTGCCCCCCGGGGGCAAAGGCTTACTTCTGCCTGGCGTTTAACGCTCCATGGCTTTCCTGACTGCAGGTCACTGAGACTCATGCCTCAGCATCCTATCCTATACAATGACTGTCACCGCAGTCATTTCCATCATGCCCTTCGGTCCATCTTTGTCCATCACAGGAAGAAGTGTACTCGCCACTTAGCTAAGAATTAGCTTTAATAATATTGAGAGATTCGTTCAGATGGGCGTGGCCATCAAGTCTCTATTAAAGCAATAGCAGGAGGAAGACATATTGGTATTTCACAAGGGTGTATTTTTCTAACCACCTTCACAAGATAAAATTCAGGAGACAAATTATACTTTTTAATAAGTCTTTTCTCATCTATTGTGCTTCACATGGTAAGCTCGTGTAGTCAATAAACTCTATTCTCACCAATCAACATGAGAAGTGGGAGGAGGGGTGTGCAAGTGGGAAGTCCAAGAAGCATCATGCAAGCACTCCTTTCTTGATAGACTGATTGTTGTAACTTCTCCCTTGGTTTCACCCTCCTCCCTTTCACCCCCATGCTTTCCCCACATTGGTTCACCCCTTGCCCTCTGCTGAAGGCAGAGATAGAATGTTGAGATGCCACCGCTGTTACTAGACACGACAAGCTGGGGACACCGTGTTTGAGCTTCTTAATAAATACCCTTTCAACTCTGTAAGTTTGGACTTTAATTACTACAATTTTGGCGACATTGGACGGAAGCTGTGCCAGGGACAGCTAGGTGTTTCCCCCCCTGGAGCATTTTTGATGAGCTTGGTCGGACATTACATGATATTGGACTTACCCGCACCAGGAATTAATTCCAAAAGCGCTTCACGTCAAAGGAGTAGTGCGAGGTCCACCGGGCGGTGAGAGCCAAGGTCTGAGGAGTACGAAGGGGGCAGCGGCTCTCATGGGAGCAAGATTGTGGTGATCAGCCTTCCACGCCAGCTCGGTGCAGCGTTACGATTTCAAGCTTAAGGTCGCGCCCATTGTCTGAGGTGTGTCTGGAGCGAAGAAGAAGGAAGGTGAGCCGGGTTTAAGGGAGTGTTTAGCGTGTTCCCTGGCGGATTTCGTGAGGAAATCTTCACATCGTTCCTGGCATCGGGAGGAGAGCGGGGATGATTACCGGTGTGTGTTCCCTGGCGTCTCCTGAGGAATTTGTCACGTCGTGCCTGGCATCGGGAGGAGAGAAGTGGTGATTTTCGTTGGTACTCGCAGACGGAGGGGGCAGTTTTAAGAAGTGCGATCTGAAAGCTCGATAAACTGTTTTCCTGACTGAGTCTTCAGCCCTCCTCACAGGAAGTTCCCGCCTTCAGACGTCGCTTCGATTCCATTGGCTCTGTGAGGAAATCTTTTCAGGAAAAAGAAAGAGGACTGATATCCTTTCTCTTTATGTGATTTTGAGGAAAATATTTCGTATGTAATGTTGTTTTTAGAGAAAATGTATAAACCAAGTGATGCAGTAGTTAATTGATAATTCTACTACTGGGTATTCTTATCCAATCCCATCAGTTATTTGGGTTATCTTGCCTAAAGGGTTCTGCACTTCCGAAATAAAAGGGGAAAGTAGACAGGTCTTCATTTAAGATCTAATCTATATGGCCATGGCAGGAGCAGGAATGAGTCAGCCCCCACCTTTCTTAAATGAACTGGGCGAGCCTGACATCCCATGGAAGAGGTGGGAAGGAATTTTCAAGTCATACTTCATTGCAATAGGGGGAGGTAATTACAACAATGTGAGAAAACAACACATTTTACTGCACAACTTGGGTATTCATGGCAGGAAAGTTTTTGAAGACATAACAGGCAGACAGGTAGACGATGAACAGGAGGAGGTAGAAGGGACAAATGTTTATGAATATACTTTGAGGAAATTGGAGGAACATTTTAAAGTTAAACTTAATGTGGTACTAGAAAGGCACAAATTTTACAAAAGGGTGCAAAAGAAAGATGAAAAAGTCACCAACTATGTTGCTGTCCTGAGGGGTCTATCGGCCACTTGTGAATTTGGGATTTTGACGGATTCTATGATAAGAGATCTGATTGTTAGGTGTACAAATGATCCTAGGATCCAGGAGGAACTTCTCACTAGGAATCCTGACCTCGAGGAAGCACTAAGTATAGCAAAGGGTTTGGAGCACACTGCGTTGTGCATGAAGGAAATGAAAATCCATGAGGGGGTCATCAGAGAAAAAAATGAGAACAAGGTTGTACATGAGGGGGAGACTGTTTGTAAGGTTGGGGAAAAGGTGAAGAGCAATCAACGCAGCAATGCACAAGGGTTATTTTGCTACAAATGTGGTAGTCCTAATCATTTGGCGAACAACTGGAAGTGCCCTGCCAGGGATGTTTTATGTAGGAAATGCAACAGGAGAGGGCATTTTTCTAAAGTTTGTAAGAATATCAATCAGAAAGAACACATGGTAGAAAATGTTGAAATTGTAGATGGGGGTGAGAAAACCTTTATATTTCAAGTGGGGGATGACGATGCAAATGAAAATAATGATTATCCCAAATGTGAAATCACCCTTGATGGAGAGAAATTTGAAGTATATTCTGATTCGTGTTCTCCTTTTACTTTGATTGACAAAAGTTTATTGAATGAGAAGTTTGCAAAATACAAGGTAGAACTAGAGAAAGCTGATATTAGTCCAGTAGGATACTACAAGGAACGTATTCCATTAGAGGGTATGGCAAGAATGAGAATTACATTTAAGGACAGACACACAGTGGGGAAAGTATATGTAACCATGAGGGGATCTAGCCTCCTTGGATGGAAACACCAGAAAGAGTTAGGGATTAAGCTGGATCCCAGCAACAGTGAGCAAGTGCTATTAGTGGAACCACCTAGTATTGCAAAAAACGTAACCACTGAGTTTAAGGAGGTGTTTAATGAAAATCTGGGAGTGTTAAAAAACTACATGCACAGAATCACTCTCAAGGAAGGAGCCGTACCTGTGGTACATAAAACACGATCCATTCCACTTCGCATGAGGGAGCCATTGAAAAGTGAGTTGGAAAAGCTGGTCAGCCAAGGAGTTATCCAGGAGATCGAAAGCTCATCATGGTTGGCTCCGGTCATCATCACGACCAAGGATGGAGGAAAGAACATTAGGCTATATGTGGACTTGCGAGACCTGAATGCCAACATTCAGGTTGACAGATATCAGCTCCCGAGAATTGGAGAGATGTTGAGCACCATTCAAGGGGCGAAATTTTTCAGTGTCTTGGACTTGTCCTCGGCCTATTATCAGATAGAGCTACATCCGGAGTCACAATCCCTGACGGCATTCACAACCCCTTTCAGAAATTTTAAATTTCTGCGGATGCCTTTTGGTTTGGCGTCCGCAGCTGCAGCCTTCCAACGAGTAATGCAGCATATTCTCAAAGACTGCACTAAAACGATGTGCTTCCAGGATGATATCCTGATTTACGGGTCCCATGAAAAAGAGCACAATGAAAACATCAAGGGAGTGTTGGAAAGACTGAGAGATGTGGGCTTCACCACCAGAGTGAGCAAATGTAAGTTGGGTGTGAGCTCAGTGGACTATTTGGGTCACACCATTTCAGAAGAAGGCATCAAACCGAAGTGCGATCTAGTCAATGCAGTTAGAGATGCTCCCACGCCCAGCAACAGAGAAGATGTGGTGTAATTTCTGGGTTTGGCGGAGTACATGGCGAAATTTATCAAAGATTTCGCCACCAGGTCATACCCTTTGAGAGAGTTGGTTAAGAAAGATATCATCTTCAACTGGGAAAAGGACCAAGAGACGGCTTTCAAAGAAATAAAAGAGTCAATCATACAGGCACCCTCCTTAGGCAAATTTAATCCAGAAAGAGACATAATAATTTCAACAGATGCCAGCAACAGAGGAATAGGTGCCACCTTAGCACAGAGGGTGGAGAAAGAGTTAAAAGTAGTAGCTTTTGCGTCCAGAACTCTCACCGCTTCTGAAGCTAACTATTCCACTGTGGAAAAGGAGGCCCTAGCTGTGTACTGGGCAATCAAACATTTCAAATACTATGTGTGGGGAGTGCAATTCGAAGTGCATACCGACCACAAGCCTTTGGTGCCTTTGTTTACAAAAATAAAAATATGGAAGACATGACCCCGCGCATAGCAAAATGGGTATTGGGTCGTCAAGGTTTTAATTTCAGAGCTGTTTACATACCGGGACAACAAAACAAGGTGGCGGATTTCCTATCAAGGGCTCCCATCTGCTGTGCAGCTGAGGAGGAGAAAGTGGATGATACTATTTTGGAAGTGGGCTTGGCAGCAGTGGCGAAGGAAAATTGGGAAACACACATGGAACGAGGTGAAATCTTGAAGAGGGTGAAGAGATATATTGTGTCAGGATGGCCAAACAAATGTAAGGAACTGGACACTGAAATTCAACCGTACTGGAATGTTAGGGATGACCTTTCGTTGGAGGGAAACTTCATCTTGAAGTCTGGAAAACTTGTTCCTCCAGAGGGGATGAGGAATCAAGTGATCGTACTGGCCCATGAAGGTCACTTGGGCAGAAGTTTATGCAAATCAAGGCTACGTGCAGACTACTGGTTCCCAGAAATGGATCGTGAGATGGAGGAAAAAGTACCCGATTGTTATGCTTGCAGCTTAAGCGACAAATCCAAAGTCACTAAACATTCTCCTTTGATCCCGGGTGAAGACCCTACGGCACCCTGGCAAAAGCTGGGTTTTGACATTACGGGCCCCATTCATGGGAGAGGCTCCCAGGACTGTTACCTGTTGGTATTGATTGATTACTACTCCAACTGGATAACTCACAAGATGGTATACAATATCAATACCAAGTCCTTGATTCACTTCTTAAAGGAGGTGTTTTCTAGAGAAGGCATTCCTACATCGATGGTAACGGACAATGGCGTACAACTGATCTCGGAGGAGATGAAAGAGTTTCTTAGAGACTGCTCGATTACCCATATCTGTACACCATTATATTGTCCCAAGGCGAATGGCAAAGTGGAAAGAGCGAACCGCCTGTTGAAAGAGAGCATAAATCTGGCCAGCAAGTCAGGAAAAAACGTGGAGGATGCCATCATGGAAACGCGATGGGCATACCATACCACTCCAAACTCCATTTCAGGACACTCACCGTTTGAGCTTTTGAGACGAAGAAAGGCCGGTTCAAAGCTTTCTCCGAATTGGATGGGCAAGAACGATTATGTGGAAATCGATCAGGAGGAAATGAGAAAGAAGATTGAAAACAAACAAAGTAAATACAAAGAATGGTATGACAGGAAGTGGGGTGTCAAGGAGAAGAACCTCAAGGAAGGACAGAAGGTGTACATCAGAAAGCCCGATAAAATGGGGAAAAGAGGAGACAAATTCTACGCCCCTGGTAAAATAAAGGAAGTTAAGAGAAATATTGTAGTCATGGAAGACGGGAAAATGTGGAGCCAGGACCAGGTAGTTCCTGTTACAGTTAGAGACAATAAAATAAGTTATGGGAATTCTGAGTTAAGGGACAGAAGGCAGGAAATGGGGCAGAGGAGAGAAAGCTTCAGACAAAGAACCTCCCAGTTCTGGCACAGGCAGTACAGCATGAGTTTATATGTTAGTTGCTACACTTTCTATAGGATTCTTTAGATCCTCTCCACCTGTTAATCATATATCTGTGATTTTGGCTGTGGTCTTCTGCGCAAGACCCTAGTATTTATGGCATTTGTATTCCCCCCCCCTCTTGGGTTATGTTGTTTTTACTTATTCACTGCTCCTCATCCTCACCCTCCCCGGGTCCTCCTCTTATCCCCACCCCTCTCTTGCCCCACTCCTCCCTCTTTGCTTCCTCGTGTTCTCCCTAGGGAGGATGATGTGTTGTAACTTCTCCCTTGGTTTCACCCTCCTCGCTTTCATCCCCATGCTTTCCCCACATTGGTTCACCCCTTGCCCTCTGCTGAAGGCAGAGATAGAATGTTGAGATGCCACCGCTGTTACTGGACACGACAAGCTGGGGACACCGTGTTTGAGCTACTTAATAAATACCCTTTCAACTCTGTAAGTTTGGACTTTAATTACTACACTGATCTCTTTAGCCGGGCCTGGTTTTTTATCGAGACCACTTAAAAAAAAAAGTAAATGGCATTGCGGCTGTTTTAAGACCTTTTCTAGACTATTATATAGAAAAAAAGCAGTACTTCCTAAAAGTCCTACTTGGTTTGGCAAGTTGTAAAGTGTCACTTAAAGTGTCACACACGTGCATTGAAATGTCACACATATGCACACTGAAAACCTGGAACTGTCACACACCAGCAAACTGAAAACTTGGCAGCTATGCCTCGTTGTGATATACAATGCACCAGAAGAAGCAGATCTGATAACCAGAAGGATCAAAACTGGCAACAAAAACTGGCTGGACTGAAAAGGGTCAATCAGAGTAATTTTTATTTATTTATTTATGCAATTTGTTGAGCGCGCGAATACCCGAGGGTGTCTTGGCGCTTTGATAGACAGAATCGAAGTTGGGCTCGGGAGTCAGGAGATTAATAATTGAACAACCACGTCTTCAATTGCTTCCTGAAGGATAGTAATGTAGGAGCATTTTTTAGATGTCTTGGCATGGTGTTCCACAGTTTAGCTGTAGCTATTGCAAACAATCTATCTCCCCAGGTTGCTTTCCTAGTTTTGGTTACCTCCAGGAGATTGGCGTCAGCTGATCTAAGATTGCGTGAAGGTCGGTAGGGATGGAGGGCGTCTGTAAGAAAGGCTGGTGATTTTTCATGAATGCTCTTGAAGGCAATGCAAAGGGCTTTGAATTTAATACGTTGTCTGATCGGCAACCAGTGGAGATTACGGATGGTATTGGAAATTGGCTGAAATTTTGGAATACCTGTGACAAGTCGAGCGGCCGCATTTTGGACTAACTGAAGTTTGTTGATTACTTGTTCTTGGGCATTGAGCATAAGTGCATTGCAGTAATCAACTCGAGACATTAGTAAGGTAGAGATCAAGGTATTAATGGTGTTTAATGGAAGATAGGGCTGGATTTTTTTAAATCATTTTAAGTATGAAAAATGAAGCCGAAACTATGGAGTTGGCATGTTGGTTGAATGAAAGTTTATTATCAAAGATAACACCAAGATTTCTAACCTTAGTAACAGGATTGGGCGGGGGGTCTAGATCTTGCGGCCACCATATGGAAGACCATGCAGGAGTAAGTTTCCCAAACACCATCACCTCGGTTTTGTCCGAGTTAAGTTTCAGACAATTCGAGTGCATCCAACTACATATGGCACTCATTCCCTTTTGGAAGTTGTTGGCAACCTCCATTCCATTGTTATTAATGGCCAGGACAAGTTGAGTATCGTCTGCGTACGATGTGATTGCTAGACGATGAGCTTTAATGATCCTCGCTAAGTCCGTCACATAAATGTTAAAAAGCGTTGGGTTTAGCGAGGATCCCTGGGGGACTCCACAAGGTAGTGTAAAGGAGTCAGAAGAGAATGAGCCCATGGAGACCGATTGCTCTCGGTCTGTCAGGAAGGAGGCCAGGAGCGAGAGAGCATCAGATGATATTCCAGCTTTTCCGACACGGTCGATCAAAATAGAGTGATCGACCGTGTCGAAAGCCGCAGACAGATCGAGTAGTATGAGCACCGCGGCGCCTCCTTTATCAAGGATCATTCGTATCTCGTCTGAGGCTTTTATTAATGCTGTCTCGGTCCCGTGTCCCCTCCTGAAGCCAAATTGGGAGGCATCCAGACAGTTGTTGGAATCTATATATTCGGATAGTTGAATGTTCATAATTTTCTCAATGATCTTGGATGGATAGGGAATACATGCTATCGGTCTATAACTGGTTACTTTGGAAGGATCCAGAGTAGTCTTCTTGAGAAGAGGCTTAGTAACTGTTTTCTTCCATAAAGTAGGATAGATGCAGGATGAAATCATAGCATTGACTTTTCCTACTTCCCCCCCCCTCCCATCCCCCCCTTACCACCCCGCTACCCCTACCCCCTAACAACCCTACCCCTACCTCATCTCCTCCCTCTCCTTTCCCCCTGGAAAACCCAACCAAAATTCCCAAGGCCTAACCCTAGGCCAGTGGATGCTACAGTGACGGTGCATAAGAAAGAGAAAAACTTGTGACTTATTTTTGTGAGTGTTTTAGCGGCAATCTATGCTATCTAACTATTATACTTCTCGACACTGGTCCAGGAAGGCGTCCACCTCTTCAACTGCACGGAACATATGCATTTTGTTACGCCACATTACTTTTAAGAAAGCAGGGAATTTTAGTTGGACAGTCGCCCCCATTTCTCTCAAGGGCGCCATACGTTTCCCTAATTCCCATTGCCTGCTTGCTGTGGTTGGCGATAAATCTGACCTGATGTTTACTCAAGTTCCATCAACAATTATATTCTTTTTCTTGAGGGCTGCCGTTAAAATCTTCTCTTTTAGATTATATGTAAGGAAATTAATTAATATTTTCCTTGGTTTGGAACGGTTTGGATTCAACCGGAAGGGGTCCCGGTGGACTCTCTGAATGTCTCGTGACAGCATTTCTTCCGATTCCTCTAACTCTAATTCAACCTTTAGCAATTGTACTACAAAGTTTTTTAAATCTGACCCCTCCTTTCCTTCCGGTAATTTTAGAATCTTCAGGTTGTTGCGCCTTTGCATATTCTCCAATCTTTCGATTCTCTCGTCCGTCTCTCGTTCTTTAAATTTCAAAGCCTCAATTTCCTTACGATTGTCCACAATTCTACCCTGCATCAGCTTTATCTCTGATTCAATCACTTCTGTGCGAGTGCTTAATTTATCTAACTTATCTTCTAAGAGGCTGCATGAAGCACTTATGCGCTCCTGATTTTTCTTTGAGGCTTCAAAACCCATATGAATATCTCTATCCAGCTTTTTTAGTAATGTCAGTACCGATTTATCTGGTATATCTAAGCCTTCCTGGAGAGAATTAGCCTGACAGATGTCCAGCACACCCTGAGAGGTTAGAAGTCCGTCCAATCCCCCCACCTCCGACTCGCCTTCTATCGCATCTTTAGTTATTCCTCCTACTGCTCCTATTAAAATTTTACCCTCCACTTCTAATATCATATTTAGCTGTTGAGACTGTGGGGGGTTCTCGGTGTCTAATATCTCTATAGTAGGAGAGAGCGCTTCTTCTTTCTCGGACTCCATCTCGTCTGCCAGAGCCTGAAAAGGGTTTGGAGACAAATGCGTAGTCCAGTCTAAATCCTCAGTCCCCCCGTCTGTGGACCCCACCACCTTTCCACCCTCAATTGCTATTAAAGTGGGGTTTTGAGCTGTTGGCGAGCTATGAGCTATTAATACGGGCTTCAGAAGTAATACTTTAGGAACTGGCTTGAAGTAAGAATTTAACGAGGGGGTTGTGACTAACTTATGTTCAGCCCCCTTTTGTTTCTCTTTTCTCGTGGCCTTCTTCTGAAGACAGTCTCCTAGCTTACTGGTTTTATTTACTTTAGTTGAACCCCTTTTAATACTTCTTTGCAAGGGTTTAGAATTAGCCAAAACCAGTTTGTTATCTTCTGGCTGCAAGCTTCTTAGTAAGTATCTGGGACGCCCGGCTGCCACTTCTAAGCCTCCTCTCACCTTCACCAGGTCAATATCCGCTAGAGACGCTGTCTGTAAATCCAGCCCACTCCCTGCACCTTTTACCTCCAGAATCCCAGGGGCAGCCTTCGCCTTCACCAGAGACTCTTCTCCTCTCCCCCGACCTCTGCTGGGTTGGATACCGACTCTAGCAATCATTCGGCGTCCTCTGCCGATCTCCTGAGCCGCCCTTCCCCAGCTCCCGCAGCACAGCTCCACTGAAGGACGTGACTCCGCCTCCTCACTCTCTACCGTAGGCTGCACAGAGATCTCCGCCATCCGCTCCGTAGAGACGAGGGGAGATAGATTTTCAAAACTAGAATTTCAAAGCTCCGCTCGATGATAGACGCCAAAAACAGCTTGCAACGTCCAGTAAGTGAAAAGCGCCTCCCGATAGCAAGCACTAGCCTAGTTGCCGCCAAACATCCCCGCCTGACACCGCCACCGCCGCTAGCATCCGCGACCTGCTACCTAGCCGGCCGCCATGTTTTCCCCGACTCTCCTCAAGCATTTTCGCCACCAAAAAGTAAAAGTAAGAGAACTATGGGATAGCTCATATGATTGGGGCTAAAATAAAGGAACTAAAGTTCCTCACATGGAATGTTAATGGTCTACGAGGAAAAACTAGAAGGCAGTTGATACTGAAATATTTGGAGGATTCCCATGCCCAGGTGATTATTTTGCAGGAAACCCATCTGACTGAAAAAGAAAGCAATGAGATTTTCTCTGCACAGAAATGGATTGCTAATGCTGTTTTTACTCCTCAAGACTTAGTAACTAAAGGAGTGGCAATTTTGTTTAGGAAAGGGGTTGATATTGTTCTGGAAGAGAAGCTAGCAGATAAAAGAGGAAGATGGGTGATTGTTAAGATAAGAGTGGCTGGGGAAGCTCTGGTAGTAGCGGGGTACTATGGACCTAATGCTGATGATCCTTCGATCTTAAATAACTTGACAACAGAATTGTTGGATTTCTCAGGAAAATTAATTCTGGCCGGGGATTTCAACACAGTGTTAGATGCCAAGTTAGATAGGACAGTTAATAGTCGGGCTGTGGTGAATGGTAAAATGTCAGATATGCTAAGGCAAACTATGGCACAGCAAGGTTTATGCGATATTTGGAGATTGAAATTAGGACAGCAGCTAGGGTTTACTTTTCACAATAAAAAATACAACCACAGCTCAAGAATAGATTTTTTTCTATTAGATACTAGGTTGAAGGATAGGGTCACGAAAGTGATACATCTGGGAGTACACATCTCAGACCACTCAGCGGTCAGTTTAGACTTAGAGTTAGGAATGGAAGGGTTGAGCTCCATTTGGAGATTGGACCGCACTATTTTATTGCATGAGGATTATTTACAAACCCTAAGAATAGAACTACAAGAGTTCCTAGATGTAAAGGAAGGATCAGCTAAAGGAGACATAGTCTGGGATACATGTAAGGCGTTTCTGAGAGGAAGATTGGGAACTCAGGGTGCTAAAAAGAGAAGGTCATACTATAGCAAAATCTCAGACTTGGAAAAAGAAATACGATTTTGGGAGGGTAGAGGAAGTTGCTTAGGGAGTAAGTGTACTGAGGAGGAAGTTGAAAATAAGCTCCAGAATCTAAAAATAGAGCTTACATCAATACTTTCACAAAGAGTCAAAGAGCGCTGGGAAGCTAGTCAGCTGGCTCACTTTTCATATGGTGAGGGTTGTGGTAAACTGCTAGCGTGGAAAGTTAAGAAAGATCTAATGCGCAATCACATAAAAGAAATTAAGGCTGACGCAGGAGAAAGTATAACAGACAGTAAAGGAATAGCTGATGCTTTTCATAGCTATTTTGTAAATGTTTACGCAGAAGACCTCCATCCAAGAAAGTCTGAAATAGAAGAGTGGCTAAAACTTTTGAAGCCTCTTTCCGATGACTTAAAGGGAATATTAAATAAAGAAATTACCCTAGAGGAAGTGGCTAAAGTCATTAAGGAGAGTAAAAGGGGGAAAGCACCTGGCCCAGACGGTCTTCCGGCGGAAGTATACAGAACCCTAGTTGACGTAATTTCTCCTACACTTTGTCAATTATTCAACCAAGTGTTTAAAGGAGAGCTATCTATACCTAGCTCATGGAATGAGGCAACTATCTCTTTGATTCTTAAACCAGGGAAATCTCCCAGCAATTTAGATTCTTATAGACCAATATCGCTCTTGAACTGCGACTATAAGTTCTTCGCAAAAATTTTAGCTGATAGGCTAGCTAAGGTCATTCAGAAACTGATTCACGAAGATCAAAAAGGTTTTATCAAGGGGAGATACTTGAAAGAACTCACTTTTACCTTGGTTGGAATAATTGATATGGCTTCTAGTCAAAAGTCCCCCTTAGCAGTGTTTGCATTAGACGCTGCTAAGGCATTCGACCGAGTAAATTTTGCATATCTGAAAGATCTTCTACAATATCTTAATCTAGGGAAGAATTTTACTCAATCTCTTTTTTCTCTATATTGTTCCCCGTTATCACGTGTTTTAGTTAATGGAATACTCACTCTCCCCATAAAAGTAATGCGAGGTACCAGACAAGGATGCCCTCTGTCGCCTTTACTCTTTAACTTATATATAGAGCCATTGGCTTGTAAGATAAGGGCTTCAGAAGAGATACCCCCCTTTGTAGCTGGAGATTGGTAAAAAAAATTGGGCCTTTACGCGGATGATACTATTATTTATTCTTCTAATTTACATCATTCGTTTGATAACTTGCTGAGAATAACGAAAGAGTTTGGAAAAGTTTCAGGCTACCAAATAAATCAGGATAAGACTGAGATAATGGCCTGGAATTTAAGCACAGAAGGGGTAACTAGTAAAGCTGAAATGAGATATTTGGGGATCAGGATAACTCATAAGATTGAAGATCTTGCTAAAGTAAATTTCTTTAAGATTAAGAAAGAAATTACGGCTACTTTAAAAGGATGGATGAATCTTCCTCTATCACTTTATGGTCGGACCAATCTAGTGAAGATGGTTATAGTACCGAAAATCACCTTCCTGTTTGAGACTATACCGTTGGGATTCAGAAAAGAATGGTTGGCTAAGGTCCAGAGCGAGTTAGCTTCATTTATATGGGCATCAAAAGGTGCACGAATATCATGGAAAAAACTGAGGAGGAGAACTAACAAAGGCGGCTTGGCTGCACCAGATCTACAAATTTATGCGTGGGCTTTTTGTTTAAAGAATTGCAGGATGTTGTTTGGTACCCTAATCAAATCTACGATTGGAGAGTTATTTGGCGCACTGTTAAAATGCAACGGCCTCAATGATTTTGGTTTTTTATATAAGTTTGCAGACCCTAAATTTTTTAAAAAGGTGAGACTAAAGGTTTTGCGAGACTTGGCTGAAGTATGGTACAAAATAAGGAGAACATTGAAACTACCTTATTTCAGTTTTATGGCCCCAATATGGGATTCTCCTGGAGCTCCACTATGGACAAAGGATGTTTTGGCCTCTCAGTTAAAGAAAGAGGTTGGGCTACAAAGATGGAAAGATTTGTTTCAGGAAGATAAATTAATTTCTTGGAGTCTCTGCCAACAACAATGGGGTCAAGTTTTTTCCAGGTATAAATATATACAGATACAGAGTTGGGCAACGGATCTAGAAACTGTGATTGGGACTCAGAACGATTTCGAGACCAAGTTGGGTGTAGGGGCTTTTAAGAAGGAAGTGGCTACATGGTACTGGACGATACTAGAAATGGAAGATGGACCATTTGTGCTTCCGGAGGCCCTGTGGCGGGAAAGCTTGCCGAAGATCGCGACGGAGAGTCAATGGCAAGTAACTATGTCTATGCTCTATAGTATTGTTAAACCGGCAAATTTAAGGAGGAACCTTCTTTTCACTATCCATAGGGCATATTGGTCCCCTCGAAGACTAGGCGGAGCAGTGGGATGTCCGAAATGTAACACTTTAAATGCCGACGATCTACACATGTTTGTTTATTGCCCAAATATAAGACAATTCTGGCTGGACGTAAGTAATTGTCTATCTAGAATCTTGAACCTGCGAATGGAGGTAAGCCCTGAATTTATTATAACAGGGAGATATAATTTAGAAAACAAATGTTTGGATGACAATGTAAGACTTATTTTTTATGCTGTATTGCTAGCTCGCAGAGAGATTTGTAAGTTGTGGGTCTCTCCATCCTCCCCTAAATTAATGGATTGGATTCTAGCCATGAGGGTTGTGGCTAAGCTTGATACTTTAGATCACTCTAAGAGAAATCGTGGGTTTTGGGTACCTTTTCTTGAAACTTTTGGTTGATCCCTTACTATTGGTTATGATTTTCCGATGATTAAGCCCGCGCCTATCTCGCTGGTACAATAAATCATGGTGCTCCAGGTCGATCACAGAGTGGAAGGTTGTTATGCCTGGTGAGTCAATTGGTCAAGAAAGGTAGTTCGATGCATGACCAGACTCAAAATAGGTGCAGCCTCCCCTCAACACTTTAACCAGCATAAGAGATGAATGCCCAGTGGTGAACCCAGATAGAAGAAATGGGTGGCGAGAAGGCAAATGAGGGGGGAAAAAAAAAAAAAAAAAAAAAAAAAGAAATCATAGCATTGAAGATGTTTGCAAGAACAATAGAAATCTTCTCTGGAGCTATTTTAATGACCGAAGGTGGACAGGGATCATCAGGTGAGCCAGAGTTGATCGACATCATTATTTTGTGAATCATCTCAGGTGAAGTGTGACTAAATGAAAAATTGGGATGATTGGGAATAGTGGAGGGATCAAGGGGAGTAGAATTGAGCATAATGTGAGATTTGGTCTGGTGTGCATGGTTAGTGGACTTGTTAAAATTGGAATAGATATCGCACACTTTTTCTTGAAAGTAGGTGGAGAGTGCATTGCACATAGATTGGGGGGCTTCTGCAGTGGAAGGTTTATCGTGGCCAGATAAATGAGAAACGACCTGAAAGAGTTGTTTGGTTGAATCTTGAGCTGATTCGATTTGATTATTAAAGAAAATGCTTTTCTGACTAATGATTGATAATTTGTAATGTTTTAGTTTTTCTTTATAACAGCTTTTCTCATGAGGGTCGTAGTTAGAACGCCACTTGCGTTCCTGGCGTCTACAACTATGCTTTTCTAACCTAAGTGCTTCAGTGAACCACGAAGCAGAGTTTAAAAGCCTATTAGAAGAACGTTTTTTAATGGGAACAGAGGTATCAATTGTGGTCTTAATACACCTGGTGTAGTAGATAGCTGCGGCTTCTGGGTCAGCAGTGTCAATTTCTTTCAAGGCATCCAAGTTGTTGACGTATTCAGGAACATTGATATTTTTCCAGGATTTAAAAATGCCTGGTTTGCAGGATTTTGTAAGAGTTGACGTCAAAGGGAGAATATTAAAACAGACAGCAGAATGGTCTGTCCATGTAAGAGGTAATATGTGATCTATAGTTAAGGAGTCAAGATTGGAAAAAACTCCGTCCAGAGTATGTCCCGCTAAATGTGTAGGTGGGTGAACCAGATGCATAAGACCTGCTGCATTAATTTCCGTAAGGAGGGAGTGAGTATCAGGATCTTCCTTCTTCTCCAAGTGGAAATTAAAATCACCCAGAATTGTGAAATTATTTTCTCCTGGAATTGGTTTTAAAATGTGACTTAAGGAGGACAAAAAAGCAGAACGGAGTCCAGGGGGGCGGTAAAGCAAAATACCTCGAAAGGAAGTAGAATAGGGAGTGACAAAGGTGAAGTTCAAAGCTTCACGTGTGTTAATTTTTAGGGGTTCCGTACGTAGACGAAAAGTGTCGCGATAGATAATCGCCACTCCCCCACCTTTTTAGGTCTCGGCTAGCCGCGCGAAGCGCGTCTCCGCCGAGCCCCTTTTGTCGGCATGTGTGCTTCCCTGGAGACAGTCCTGGCCGCGCGCATCGCCTTGGAGGCGATTTGAAAGTGACACGCGCACGCGAACGAGCGCTGCGGCCAGGCGCTGGCTCCTGGGAAGCACACACGCATGCGCATACACACACAAGCGGCCACATACATACAGAGATTCCCCCTCCCACACACATACACACGCGCACGCACACAGACACACGAGTGCTGCCCCCTCGCACACAGACACACACACGTGGGCGCCCCGCCCGTAACGCCTCAGCTAGAGACGCCTTCACGGGCCGGACAGAGCCCCACCGGAGGAGAGCCGCCAGATTGCCCCAGGAGCCCCGCCTACGCCCGGACAACAGACAGCACCCCCGACGGCCCGCAGAGCCCCTCGGAGGCCCCGCTCCAGCGCCGCATCTCTTCAACGCTGCCACGAGCCGGACCTACCTCCGGGCCTCTGCTGAGCCCTGCCGGTCCACAGCTGTTCCCCGCATTGTCCGAGGCATCCCGGACCCAGGTACTGTTTAGTGTGTGCTCGAGGGCGCCGTCACGGACTCGAAGGTCCGCCCCTCATGAGATCTGTTTGCAGTTAACCCCTTGCAGGGCACACACGGAGCTCAACACTTCGCCTCAACAGGAAAAATGAACAGCACATTTTAGTTAAGCCCTAAATCTAATTTACAGTAGAAAATATTTAGGCACAAAATAGTTTGTCACCTCCCGCATATGCACTTCCTGTAAGGAAGCTGATTTAGTAGTGGACTGGTTTTCCCTATCCTAGATGAAGAGCCGTATGTTATTCACTTGCCTAATAAATAGTTTAGGCAGCGGCAGGCAGTCACCTTAGTCCTTTCTTTATTTCCATAATACTTGTATCGTGGGTACTCGCTCTTAACTAATACATTCTAGGTCGGCACATCGAAAGCGAACAGGAAGTTTATCTCCCCAAAGTACCCCCAACACGGCAAACTCGTCACTACTACAGTTCAAAACCAGTATTCTGCCTGGCTGTACAATGTCCCCTGACCAGATCTATGCCTAATTCGTGCACGATGATTGTGCCTGATTGATATATGGCCGCGGATTTCTTTAGAGATGATAGGCGCCAGCTGCTATATATATATTTGTTTGCCGTTTTATGTAGGAGAACGCGACCCGAAGGTATTGGGGCGATTTACATGAGCACCAGTTACAGTACACAAGGACACGGTCATGTTTTTTGTTGTTAAATTGTTAGTATGTTCCTCAGCTAAACCTGGGAAAGAAAGATACCCGATCGTTGGGTATGCAAACTTAGCTGAGTGGAGACGCGGAGACTCGCTCTTTGCCCAAAAAGGATCTATCATATAACACACTCCTTTCACTTATACATACAGCACACACACACACTCCTATCACTTACACACACTCACAGTCCACACACACACACGCATACACTCTCCTATCATTTAGACATACAGCACACACACATTCACACAAAATAACCCACCCATTATGTTTTGGGAAACTGAAGGCAGTGCATTAAGCTGCAAGTGTGGCTTTGAAAAAAAGATGGCTGCTTGTCGATGGGAGGTACTAAGCCTTGTCGTCTTGAACCTTTAGTAACACCAATACAGACTTAGCTAAAAATGTAATGCAACCCATTGTCATATACAATGCCAATAACTCAAACTTTAATGCTGCGAGACCTATTGCATTGCAAATGCTTGTTTGTTTAGTGACCTATCAAGCCTGATATTGGAGAATCCTTTTGGAGTAGCTGAAGTAAAGTCAGGGTCCGAAGCTTGGTCTCCCCAAGTTTCAGTGAGTAGTAAAATGTCCAGCTGCCAACTGTCAATGAAATGTGCGATTTCGTACCTATGTTTAGGGAGTGATCGAACATTTAAAAGAGCTAATTTGATAATAGGAGATGATTTACTGTGAGAAGTGACAACAGAATTTTGTACGTGAGGGTGTTCCATAATGCAAAGAGAGCAAAGTGGACAGGTATATGGCGCATAATCTAGTGTATGTAAGTTAATTGGGAAACAAGGATCTTTATTGATGGAAGATCTAGAAGACGGGTTCAGTCTGGAGATGCACAGGACAAAATGCATCACCAGCTCAACTCAGGAGGGATACATGCTATAGAGAGGGACCGTGCTCAGTCTGGACACAAAGTCCTTCTTTTATCAGTTCTGCCTGGATGCAGGAATGTGACACTTGAGAATCCCCACTAATGGAAGAAACAGTAATCTGCAAATATGTAAAGTTCTTACTCATAAGGAGGGTGAGTCGCTGTGGTCAGGAACCCCACTTCAGTGTTCATGATCCTGATAGATGAACCGCTAATAGACCCATGCCCAGGGGAGAGTCCGGTTTCACAAGTTGATAACTAAATGGCACAGTTAGGATAAGCATGTGCTACCTAATTTGTGATGTAGAACATGGTCACTGTGCTGTTGGATAAGACCACCATGCTCTTGCTGCAGCGAGATGGCAATAATAATGTCATTGCATTCTTAATTACCAACATTTTTACAATACAGGACAATAATGAGGTTGCCAAAACCTACCGCTGACCACAACGCATCACTTCTGGTGATTAGAAATGATGACCCTTCTCCAGCACCCACATTTTGCTTTTCTCAAAACGCTATTGAATAACATCTCCTCTTATACTGTTGATGCTACGGAAGTAACAACATGACAGTTGGAAAAGCATAGTCTAGATCTATTGTTTCTGTCTAGTGTTCGCCATATTTCTGGATGTTTTGCTAATAACACACTCTTCAAAAAGTTGTGACTCGATAACTGCAAGACCTCTTTGATCTACTCTGGATTTCAAGGAGTTCAATCTCTAGAAGTCGTGATTTATCTTCCGAATGGGACATGGACCAAACTACCAGATATCATAGAAAAAATGTACGGGATGAAGGATCAGGGAACTGTCAGGAGCAGCGCCGGACTGGCTACAGTGGGCACCGGGCATTTTCCCAGTGGGTTGCCAGGGTGGGGGCCGGTTTTAGACCACTGGGGGGGGCCGTATCTCTAACTTATAGCCGGTTTTGCAGCATAGCTGCAATATTGTCCCCCAGCAACAAAAGCAGCACAAAGCTACCCCCAAGGCACCCCCCATTCCCTTTCCCCGCCAGGGCCGGCAATGCTCTTTGCCAGAGCCGATTTTGGTTCTCAGTCCAGCCCTGGTCAGGAGTCTGATAAGTGGCGAACACTGATGTCAATCCCAAAGACACCTCAGTAGTCTCAGCGATGATGGAGGAACACAGTTTCTACTAGGCCTGGGCAATATTTAAATTACGCTGGTGTCATTCACATAATTTCAGGAATTTCGCATTACAATTGTTACATGAAATTATGCCATTACACTACTTTGCATTAATTACGCACCATTCCCTGTAAAGATTTACAGAGAACAGGTAAATATTTACCACAAACAAGCAATTTGCTCAAAAAATGTACAATGAACGCACAGGAACAAAAAACAACAGAATGTGAGCAGCTGTTGTTTTCAATTTTGTTTAATGTAAATGTATGTGTCTTGTAAAGCGCACTGCTGCCCAGAGGCGTCGTGGCGCTGTAGACCGCTGGGAAACCCGTCCTGGCTATCCCTGTGAGATGGTCCCTACTGGGTATCTCCAAGGTGAAACCAGGCATCCCCGGCGAATGTGGGGGGCCGTTGTAGAGATGAGGCAAGCTAATGCCCAGAGTTGCCGAGTGTGATCCCTGGTTAGAGTAGGCACCGAGGCGAGAATTATCGAGTCCGATGACCCTGGTCCACGACCCTGCCGCGTCGGGAATTGAACCCTGGTCCCGGGCCGTTCTCTGCTTCCGGGTCTGCCGCCTCTAACCAGTGAGCCACACCACTCCACTTTAGATGCATACTCGCGCCAAAAACAGACTCAAGGGCACGTTTCCTGCTAAAATATAGCGTAAAATGACAGATTCACATTTTGCTTAATTATGTATAATTTTGCATAATTCGCCGTAATTACATGAAAGCAAATTGTGTGAATTTCGTGCACCCTTAGTTTCCACCAGACACCCTGAGGTAATAAAATGGAGCTAAAAGAGAGAGAGAGAATAACTCTGGCATGTGCTCATCTACTCAGGCTAGATGGTAGGCAGCAGCAAGGCTCTATTGTGGTTTTTAGAGTTTGGGTAACTCCTTCGTGTGAATCAGAGAGTTTCACCCCGCATTCACCCATTTTAGCAGTACAGATCCAAGGAGGTGGCCAGGATTCACCCTCCAGGAACCCAGGAACAACCAACGTCACTATCATTAGAGCAATGCAAGCAGACAGGAATTTGAACAGGTTATGCAGAAAAACAAAGATATTACAATCCAACACAAAGCAAACTGGGGAAAGGAACGAAATAAAAAAATGGGTGATTTGCCAACACTGAGGCAAACTGAATAGTGGAGACCCTTAGAAAATACAACAGCTGCCAGGCAAAGTCTCAGCATATGACTTGTTGTGTAGTATGGCTACAATTACTTCTAACCCGGAAGTAAATGTGTCCGAGATCTCACCAAAAACACTAGAATACTGTTCATCGTTTCATAGTGTGCTATGCTCGATTCTACCATAAGCACCATGTTTGTGTCTGCAAACCTGCAGAGCCCTGTCCTGATATCTCCGAGCCCTGTCCTGATATCTCCAAGCCCTCCTTAGGACATATTTAGGGCTTACATTATTATGGATAATCCATCACATCTAATAACAAGCATTTGGCATGCATTAGGTCTCGCATTTACAAGAGTTTGAGCTAATGGTTTTGTAAGTGACAATAGCTTAGACTCTAGCAAATGTGAGCCCTATTGCATTGCAAATACTTCTTTTTGTAAAAGCTTCCCATGCCGTACTTTCACGTTAATGGAGGCCGCGCACCTTTCTTTAAATAAGCCACGTCTAAAGAAAGGTCTGCGGCCGCCATTAAAGTGAAAGCGAGGTATGGGGCGCTGTTACAAAAAAAAGGATCTGGTTGTCAAGTTGACAAACAAATGCTTTTTTTTGTAAAAGCACCACATGCCGCAGTTTCGCTTTAATAGCTGCTATGGACCTTCCTTTAGACACGGCTCGTCTAAAGAAAGGGGCACGGCCTCCACTAATGTGAAAGCACGGCATGGGGCGCTTCCAAAGAAAACAAAAAATGAATAAATAGGAAAAAAAACATGTGGCTGCATTCGGCACTATAAATGAAACGAAAGCACAGCTGCCACTGTGGCGTACAGTGCTACTTAAAAAGAATATATATACAGGGTTAGGAGAGAGAGTGTCTTGCGTGCAACAGCAGGCAAGTGAATACCATTTAAAGAACAGAGTGCTTGGAGGCTGTAATTAAGGCCTACTGAGTAACAACACAAGTAGGAGGCCCAGAACCTATGGGAAGTTACAAGATGAGACAAGGCAGTACTAAGGAGGGACTTCTAAGCCTATATTTATTTATTTATTCAAAAGTTTTATATAGCGCGAATATGACCCAAGTGGTTATCAGAGCTCTTTACATACGAGTTGCTGAACACATAGGTCAATCAATCAATCAATCAATACATTTGTAGAGCGCGCTACTCACCCGTGAGGGTCTCAAGGCGCTGTAGGGGGGGGGAGGCTATTGTTCGAATAGCCAGGTTTTGAGGTGTTTCCTGAAGGTGAGATGGTCCAGGGTCAGTCGTAGGTGTGCGGGGAAGGAGTTCCATGTCTTGGCTGCCAGGTAGGAGAACAATCTTCTTCCGGTGGTAGTTCCGCGAATCCGTGGGACGGTGGCGAGGGCTAGGCTGGTGGACCGGAGCTGGCGGGTGGCGGTGTAGAATGAGAGGCGGTTGTTGAGGTATTCGGGGCCCATGTTGTGGAGCGCTCTGTGTGCGTGTGTGAGCAGCCTGAACGTGATCCTCTTGCTGACGGGGAGCCAGTGAAGGTTTCTCAGGTGGGCGGATATGTGGCTGTGGCGAGGGATGTCGAGGATGAGTCGCGCGGAGGTGGTCTGTGTGCGCTGAAGGTGTTTCTGCAGTTTGGCTGTGGTTCCTGCGTATAGGGCGTTCCCGTAGTCCAGTCGGCTGGTGACGAGGGCCTGGGTGACCGTCTTTCTGGTTTCGGTGGGGATCCACCGGAAGATCTTTCGAAGCATGCGCAGGGTGTTGAAAGAAGAGGATGAGACTGCGTTGACTTGCTGGTCATCGTGAGGGAGGAGTCCAGGATGAATCCCAGGTTGCGTGCGTGGTCCGTGGGTGTTGGTGCGGTGCCCAGCGTCGTGGGCCACCAGGAGTCGTCCCAGGCAGATGAGTATTGTCCGAGGATGAGGACCTCTGTCTTGTCCGAGTTGAGCTTCAGACGGCTGTGCTTCATCCATTCTGCAACATCTTACAATCCTTCCTGGAAGTTGGTTTTGGCGGTGAATGGGTCTTTGGTGAGGGAGAGTATCAGTTGGGTGTCATCGGCGTAGGAGATGATGTTGATGTTGTGTTTGCGTGCGACGGTGGCGAGGGGGCCCATGTAGATATTGAAGAGGGTTGGGCTGAGTGAGGAGCCTTGGGGTACGCCGCAGATGATCTTGGTGGCCTCGGAGCGGAAGGGAGGAAGGCAGACTCTCTGGGTTCTGTCGGAGAGGAACGATGTGATCCAGTCCAGGGCCTTTCCTTGGATCCCAGTGTTGTAGAGGCGGGTTATTAGGGTGCGGTGGCAGACGGTATCAAAGGCTGCCGAGAGATCCAGGAGGATGAGAGCGGCTGTCTCCGTTGTCCATCAGGGTCCTGATGTCATCGGTGGCTGCGATGAGGGCGGTCTCGGTGCTGTGGTTGGCTCGTAATCTGGACTGGGATGGGTCGAGCGAGTTGTTTGCTTTGAGAAATGCAGTCAGCTGTTTGTTGACGGTCTTCTTGATGACTTTAGCCGGGAAGGGTTGAAGAGAGATTGGGCCGAAGTTCTTGAGGTCTTTAGGGCCCGCTGTTAGTTTCTTCAGAAGGGCGTTGATTTCTGCGTGTTTCCAGCTTTCAGGGAATGTGGCTGACGTGAAGGAGCTGTTGATGACGCTCCGGAGGTGGGGTGCAATGATGGTGTCGGCTTTGTTGAAGATATGATGAGGGCACGGGTCGGAAGGGGAGCCAGAGTGGATGGTGTTCATGACGTGGGTGGTGTCTTCAGTGCTGATGGGGGTCCATGCGCTTAGACTGGTGGTGGGGGTTGTTGGTTTGGTGGCTGGAGGCGGAGTCTGGGGTCCGAAGCTGTCGTGTATATCTGCAATCTTGCGGTGGAAGAAAGTGGCGAGTGAGTTGCAGAGGTCTTGCGACGGTGTGAAGTCGTTGTTGCTGGCGTTGGGGTTGGAGAGCTCTTTGACGATGCTGAAGAGTTCCTTGCTGTTATGGGTGTTGTTGTCGAGCCGCTCTTTGAACGATGTCCTTTTGGTGGTGCGAATCATCTGGTGGTATTCGCGGGTGGCGCTCTTGAGGGCTGTCATGTTTTCTGCTGTCCGTTTGTGGCGCCAAGCCTTTTCGAAGGTTGGGCATGATTTCTTTGCGATTTTGAGGGCGTCTGTGAACCATGAGGTTTTTCTGTTACTAGTCTTGCCTGGGCGTTTCTTTAGTGGAGCGAGGTCGTCGGCGCAGTTGGTGATCCACTGTGCGAGATTGTGTACTGCGTTGTTGGTGTCAGGGGACAGGAGGGTTCTGGCTCAGAGATGTGATCAGCTGGTCTGTGGTGACTTTGCTCCAGCATAGGTAGATAATGTGGGAGAAAAGCAATGATATATAGAAATAACAGCAAGTACAAAATGACATACCAGAGGCAGGAAATAGGGCCATACAATTGCCAAGTAGCCCATTAATCAGCGGTACATGATAGGAGACAAAAAGACAAAAGTTTCTAGCTTAGCGCCGTGTTCATCAGTAAAGTTTTCAGTTCCCTTTTGAAGGCAAGTGTTGAAGGAATCAATCTAGTTTACGCAGGAAGGGAGTTCCAGATTCTCGGGGCAGTACCTGAGAATGTACGATTGTAGGTTTTCATTTTTTTAAATTTCTTCGGCTTGAGCAGCAAGGTACTGAAGTTCCTTGAGGAATGGGTACCAGCCGACAGTTCGAGCATATTTGCCAGGTAAAAAGGAGTGTTGAAATGAATGAAAAGCCACAGTTTACAAAGGTCAATGACACACGCCAATCAAAATTATGGGTTGAGAGTGGCGGAGCTTCAAGTCCATATCTGAATACTGCATGCCTCGCAGAGCAGCACATGCGCTGCTGAATCTTGACCTGAAAAGTATGATTTCAGGAAGTTGAGATTTTCTTCTTTTCTGAACCAACATACTTTTTTGCTTTGCTCCTTTGTTTTTCTACTAAATCTGTATTTAAGTGTCTTGGAGTTTAGTGTGGAATTTTGAATCAAAAGGAAAAATAATTGTAGAAATATAATGTGACCAAAAAATAATTAGTCTAAATCACTAACTGGCACATGCATCAACGTAGGGTTTTGCGATTCCTAAATAGCGATTTTTAAGGAATCGCTATTTAGGAATCGCAAAAGCCTACCCATGTAGGAATTGCTATAAAAATAGCGATTCCTAAACATTCCTTAATTGCTACTCGCAAATTGCTAGTCGAAATAAAGGGATGCTGTCCCATTCATTCCTATGGGCCTACATGCCCATAGGAATGTCCCATTCATTCCTATGGGCCTAAAGGCCCATAGGAATGAATTGGAGATTGCATGAGCAATTTGCGAGTAAAAGTAGGTACTCGCAAATTGCTCATGCAATTTCAAGGGTGCAAGGGTGTCAAAAAGACACCCTGTTGCACCCCTGAAATTGAACTCTGCACATATGGTGCATACACACATGCCCTAAGGGTATGTATGTGCGCAAAATGAAACTTTGAAAAATGCACAAAAGTGTATTTTTCAAAGTTTTTGCAAATTACCATGAAGTTCAACTTCATGGTAATTTGCTACTCCTATTAGCGAAGTCGCTAATTTTTTAACTTTCATGCATTGCATTTAAGGAATCTCAATTTGGGATTCCTTAAATGCAATCGCAATTTAAGGAATCGCAATTTAGATATTCCTTAAATTGCGATTTTTGCATTTGGGATGATGCATCCCAATTGCAAAAATACCTGTGGCAAAGGGGCATATTCTGAGAATCTGCCCGTTTGCTACCGGTTTTTGGTTTGATGCATAGGGCCCATAGATTTTTTCTTTGAATATGTGTGACTTATTTTACTCCAGATCTACTCCTGAATTTCCTAGTGTCAGTCACAGCTTGAAAATTGGGCACAATGTATATAACAAACAAGAGGAATCTGACACAGCATTGAAACCACGTACAAAGTCATCAGACAAGTGAAAACACTACCAGTGACATAATCTGAACTAAACAAATTGCAATGACATAACACATGCAGTTGCCCCAGGGGAACATTGAGACTACAGTGATGAGTTACTAGCTACTTTGGCATCATCCATACGATTATTCTTTAGAGTTAATGACTGGAAAGGAAACTCCTCAGGGTGGAGGTTATTCTTTGATTCTAAATTAGCAAAGTATATGACAGCAATGCATTGAAGAATATTGTAAAAGGAGATTTATGCAACCACCCTCTTCTCCATCGGCAACTGCATACTTCTTATTGGGAAAATGGACAGATGTTTACAGCCTTGTATAGATTATGAGGGAATTAATGATTTTCCGTTGCAACTGGCTACCATTATTTTTAATCGGTGAATTTATGTCAAAAGAATGAACTCTTTCTATGAGCAGTGCATAACTAGAACATATTGAAAAAAAGAAATGAGTGGAAGACTGCATTTAAAGCCATAGGTAAACAAAAGTTAATTTTCATAAATGCATCAGCAATATCTTAACACGTCATGATTGAGGTAGTCAAAGATTATTTGGGCATTTTCACCATTGTTTAACTGCATGCCATCTTAATCTAATCACATGTTTTGGAAGCACAGACAAAGCATGCCTTTACAACGCAAGTTTTACAACGCAACTTTTACAACGACTTGCGTTGGGGGGCGCTGGATAGTGAATAGTTTAATTTACTATTCCAAATCCAGTCCCCGTGGATAGTAGGGAAGGTGTTGGAAACTATTCCCTATCCTAGAGCGCCCCCCAGCGCAAGTCGTTGTAAAAGTTGCGTTGTAATGGTTGCGTCGTAAAGGTACTTCGTTGTAACAGTTGCGTTGTAAAGGGTGTTTACCGTATGTATATATGTATGTACTTTGCACAGTAACATTGAGCTGAGATCAACAAAGCGGTACATCTTGAGAGTTCAAAATGCAAGAACTGGGAATGAAAATGATATAAGAGCCAATATTAGGGGGGGCGAGGTCAAGTAAAATGGACGACTAGTTGCTCCTAACGGAGCTCCATCCGGAAAAAAGGAATCCTGACTCAAGCCGGTGCCATCTAGGGATGCGACGGCCACCACCTACAGAGGATAGAGTCAGGAGCAGAGGGGTTGAATTTCAAAGTGCTGAAGGCCATTGAAGGATCCCTGTGGCACAAGAGTGTGGACTTTGTCATATCATGAGGGACTAAGGCCTGCAAGTTGAGTTCTGCGGCTTCTGGACACTCTGTGAAGGTGGCGCTGTTCCGGCTGGGTGGCCTCGTGCCAGGGCTCGGACCAAGTCTGAGGTCTGCGTTGGGATGGGGCTATGGGTCACCGTAGCCCTGGGCAGAAGTGCTGAGAGAGGCCAGTCTGTGCATAAATGGCAGCCCAGGCTGGAAAAATGTGAATGGTTGGGCCTCCTCTTGCTTTCTCCTTCTGATGCCCGGATGTACAGCGGACGCTGTTAACGGGCCTGCCGTTCCTGCACTCAATAGTCGAGCTGGGAGCGGAAGCGCAAACGATGCACTCCCTCTGACAGACCTGAACAACACTGAGGTTGCCACTGGCTGATGAGTAGTGCAGAGCAAGGCCGACCCGCGACTGACAGCTCTGGCTGGGCTGAATACTGAGAGTGATTGATCCCTTCCACTTTCTGCTCCAGTGGCCCTGAAATGAAGCAGGCATTGTTTGGGGACACATCAAACCTGCGGCACACAGAGGAGGCAGGTATGAAAGCTTGACCGCTGCGCTTCCCGGGTGGGCCTAATTGACGCTGTGCGGGGATGTGTTGCGAGAAGTGCCGATCCCTAGGCTCCTGACCGCATGGCAGCCCTGACTGCCTGAATTACTGGATGCATGCTGGGAGCGATCTACTGAGAGCCTGCAGGAGGTGAATTGAGCCATTGTTGTGCTGCCCAAGGACAGCATGACTAGTGGGAAGAGGGACTAAGAACAACATGGTGTGGGATAGCGGTCCCCAAGAGTACTGCCCCTAATGAGCTCTGGGTGTGGAGGAGGTAGGCGGCCCTGGTTGGACAGACCATGTGCTCCCCTGTACAGGCTCTCTGCTGTGGTGACCCTTTTGGTACAAACTCAGCCTGTTAGACCTTGTGGGCCCTGGCCCTTTAAGGCCTCTGAGAAAGGAACAGCCACATCTGCGGCGAGATCGTGAGCCATAATTGGGATTGTGGTCGGCCAATCGCCAACATAGGGAAGGACAAGACAGCCAAGTTAGCACAGACTAATAACATTATTAATTACACACACGCTATGCACCTTGAAGACACTGCCAGAGAAGAAGCTGCAAAAGACCTGGGGCAACATGGAGCAGGGCCGGCAGACTCTGCCATGATGTTCAGGGACTTGATGATGGCGATACAGGGCTCTTGGAATGATCTGGCCACTTAGATAGGCTTGGTCACAATTGATGTCAATCTGCTGTGCGTGGACTGGCGAAAGGTGGTGGATCAGGTCACTACAGTAGAGGAGATTGTGATGGTGTTGCAGCAAGAAGTGCGTACTCTGCCCAACACTGTGTTAACCCTCCAAAAACTGATGTCTTGGCTGGACGAATGAATAGAGGATTCTGAGGGGTGGTCCTGTAGACAAAATGTAAAGTTCATAGGTTTCCCAGAGAAGGCAGATGGGCAATCAGTAGAACTGTTCTTAGAGGACTGAATTGCTAATTCCCTGCTCCCCAAAAGGCAGTCAAAGTTCTTCACAATTGAACGGGCCCATTGGGCCGAAGCCTAGGGTGACGCTGAGAGCCCTTATCGTTTTATTTTGTTTAATTTTAGGGACCAAGACACTATTCTACAGTACGTCTGATTGCATGGCCCCCGGAAGTTTGATGGTATACCTATTTCACTCTTCCCAGATTACACACAAACAGTGCAAAACCAACAAAAACATTCCTGTTTGTCAAGAAAATTTGTTTGACCTTAACCTGAAATATAGCTTGATGTTCCTCTGAGAAACTGGGAGTTCTGCATGGTGAGAAGTTGTTGTTTTTTTTCACCCCGAGGAGGGAAGCAACTGGCTGGGGGACTTCACCTGGGTACTGTGGGGAGACGATTTGTGCTCCAGAATACACAGAAACACTTGGCTCGCCTACGGAAATGGAGTGGGCAAACAAATAGTCTGGATTACAAGTGGCAGACAAGAAGGATCATAGTCTGCCCAGATGGTACCCTCCTAGACACTGACATCGTGCCAGACTCAAGAGAATCGTTTCAGAGAAGGTGGAGTGATCCTGGAACTGGCAGCAACAGTGTGGACGTTAGCCCATCCTGAACTGTGTCTGGCTTATAATGAGTACTGAAACTGCCTAAGGGGTGTAAGACTAAATGTGCAATTACTGAGGTCCTGTAGCTGAGCTGTGAACTTGGTCTGTCGCCTCTTGGACTTCCAGGTGATGGGTATTGTTGCTTGCATTGCCTGCCCTGGGTAATGGGTGGGGCAGCCTATTTGGGTGCACTGTGATTATGCTCCCTGAACAGCGTAACATGCCAGCAGGAGGGTACGGGGAGATGTGTGTGGGCAAAGGGGAGGAGCTTGAGTGCCTTGGCCATGCAACTCCCTCTGAGCCCTAGGCTCCAGCAAAGCAGAAAGCTCTTGTTCATAGTGGACTGTTCTTTCTTTGAATCATGGGACTGGAGCATTGGATTCTAGTTCTTCGCCTTCCTGTTGCTGGACTGTGTGATTTGGCAATGCTGGTCACGGGTTGGGGGGTGTTGCTGGGTATTTTGTTACTAACTATTTGTTGTTATGGGGAATTGCACGCTGCTCTTGTATTGTGTGGTTCTGGTTCCCGCCCCTGTTTCACATAGCAGGGTGGTTGGATGAAGGAGGTTCGCTTGGGCTAGGTCATGGACTGAATTCATAATGACTGGATATGGCTGGTGACTCGTTTAAACTTATGACGTGGTATGTCAGATGATTGCCCAGTTATAGAAACGTGGCAGAGTGTATGGCTATCTGAAATGCAACAAACTGTCCATAGTCTTCCTGCAGGAAATTCATGTATGGAAGGAATGCGTCCCTGTGGTTCTGGGTATGTCTGGGGTGCATTGATATGGGTGGCCCCTGGTATTCCCTTTCAACACAAGGGGTATGTGCTTGACCCGGGCCGGAGTAATGTGACCCTGTTCAGTACCCTGAACGGAAGAGAGATATGTTTGTTGAGTGTATATGCATCTAATAATGATAGTCCAGACTTCTAAGCCAGGGTGGTATTTGCTGCCTCGGCCTATCTTGCGGTAGACATTATTCTGGCGGGTGACTGTAATTGCGTCCCAGACAGGGTAATTGAGAGCCACCAAGGTGATACACCGAGCTGCTAATGACAGTGGTATTACATGGCATGCTTCAGGGCCTCAGTGTGGTCAATATTTGGCCAGAAAGACACCCGATGGAGGAGGTATAATCTTGCTACACACCCGCGACAGACACATACAGCCGAGTAGACTACTGCTTTGTATTGGTCGGTTTTGCACAGGGGATGACGAAGGTATACTATTTTGCCCGCTACCTGTCAGACCAGTCCCCTGTACTGCTGGGATTTGGAATGGAGCTCGGATGCCCAGTGATACCACTGTGGAGGCTTTGGGCGGAGGAGCTGACAGACCCCTGTGTTCTCAGCAATGGTGGGTGAAGTGCCATCACACTTCTTTACTGAGAATTGGGATGGCACGAGTAGCATGGCGATGGACTATAATGCCAGGAAGGCATGTGTCTCATAACTGCTTAAGGCGTCACACGCCAACTGGAACGTAATTTGGACAAACATGAGAAGAGCGAGGGAACCATATAAAGTGTGCTACCCAGTGCAGTAAGCAACTGTTGGATGGCTGGTGCAAACTGGAGAAATACACCTACACAGCACACCACCAGAGACTACACACGGAGGGTGACAAGACAGGAGCAATGCTTGCCTGATTGGCATGACAGGATGAGCAACAGATCCCTGTATTGGTGATCCGAGATGGCAAGGGGGTCCTGGTTAGCACACAGTTAGTCATTAATGACGTATGCGGCACAGCCAGATAGGCTCCGCGACCGGGGTGCACAATACCTTCCCGAAAAAATGCTTCTGTGCCTCAAGGCGCATGATCGTGATGCCATGGATATGCCAATTACTGGAAGAAGTCTCTTAGGGTAAATAGGGGATGGAGAATGGCAAAAACCCGGGGAGCAATAGCCTCCATGATGAGTTTTATCACCACTACTCTGTCACAGTGGTAGGCAGATTACTAGAAGTCTACCAAGAGGCCACCAAGAGGTGAAGTGCTGATCATTATGGTTCAGAAGCTAGGCAAGGACCCGACAAAGGCTTCCTCAGATAGACCGCTCTTGCTGTTAAATGTGGATGTTGAAATCCTCAGTGGCATACAGGCGGTGCATCTGTTGCCCTACCTCTCATCCTTAATACACTTTGACCAATGTGGATTTATTCCAAAGAGGAGCACCCTTTATAACTTGAGACGGCCTCCACATGAACCTTTGCTGCACGAAGACACTTGCATTTTGTGATATTGAAAAAGCTTTTGATTCGGTGGACTGTGACTACCTCTGGCAGGTACTGGAGAAGGCAGGGCTGGGCCCTGAGTACATACATTGAATTTAGTTTTAGAGAGCGGGGCAACAGCTCCACCAGGAGCATCTGGCTCTGATTGTGGTGAAAAAATGAAGTCAAAAGACTGGTTAGACTGACAAAGAAGGGGGCAGGTGGAGCAATCATAGTTCTTTAAAAAGGTGGGTCTTTCGCTGGGCTGCTTTTATGTATACTTGGGACAACTAACACGGTTTGGTGAGCAGACCGTATATTTAAGTGTGGCTGATATCTTTTCACCTTATTCTGAATGTAGCTCGGGCTAGTCTTATTACCTGCCGCGAAGGTGAATATGAGCGCATTATACTTGATTCTTTGGTTAATGGGAACCCAGTGTCTTTTTTCAGTCCCTTTCGAATTGAGTTGAATTTTTGAATATTCAGAACCAGGCGGGTCATGACAGCCTGAGCCCATTGAAGTCTTTTAACCAACCCTTGAGGTGCCCCAAGGAGCAGGCCATTTGTATAGTCCAGTCTGGATGTTATTAGGTAGTGAGAAATGCATTTGCAGGAATTTGATGGTAGATATTATAAAACAAATTCTAAGAGATTTTAGTGTTGCAAAGTTCCAATCGTGGCATTGACTTGAGGTTGAAAGGACAGCAAGGTGTCCAATTTTACTGCCAAGTTTTTCGCCACATTGGTGGGCACGGGGGAGACACCAAGTTCAGGTGGCCAAATTCTTACCATGTCCAGAAGAGAGGAGGTGCCGAAAACGAAAATCTCTGACTTATCCAAGTTTAAGCAAAGGCAGTTCCTAAACATGCAGTATGCTACTGCTAGAAGGACACCTTGGAAATTGGATATTGCAGTTATCTAAGTCATTAACGGCAACCATTAGCTGTGTATCGTCAGCATACAACACCGCATTATAGCCCCAAGCTTGTGCAACAGCTGCACAGGGGCCATATAGATGCTAAATAACATGGGGCTAGGAGCTGAGCCCTGGGGTACTCTGCTTTCCATTTCTTTGACTTCGGAAGTGTAAGGAGGCAGGTAGACTGCTTGCTGTCCACCAATAAGGAGGGATTTTAGCCACTTTCAGATGGTACCTGTTATCCCTATTTCTTACAGCCGCTGCAACAGGATCTTAGGAGAGACCGTATCAAATGCTGCCAACAGTTTGAGAAGTCCTGAATCAAGCTGGATTTTGATGAAATCTAATACTTCCAGGAGTGCTGATTCTATTAAATCCAGTTTGAAAGCTAGATTAAGAAGTATGTAGACAATTCTTTTCAACTATGAACTTGGTAATTTGTCTGTTAACCCAGGTTTCTAGCATTTTGTCCATTACCGGAAGTAAGGAGATTGGCCTATAGTTGCTAGGGTTTAAAGAATCTGAGTTTGCCTTTATTAGTAGCAGGAGCACCATTGCTTTTTCCTATTTTGTGGGAACAGTTCTAATGAGAGATTGAAAAAATCGTTGAAGTGGGGATTGAGTGCATTTATTGTTCACTTAATCATGTGTGGGGGCAAACATCTGAGGGTGAGCCAGGTCTAGATTGAAGGATGGGCCTTCTTGAAACCTCCAATGACATCCTGTCAAAGGTGGATAGCTGTGACTTGCTGTCTTGAGGTATTAGCGAAGGTCTGGGGTTTTGGGGCAGTGATCTAGCTAGTTTTAAAAAAGGGGGTCTATTTTAGGTGCTTCTTCATGGAAAAGTACTTATGGGTTGTTTACCTGATTTCGGGTTCAGGAAGTAGTCAACAATTTTAAATAAGGTCCTTGGGGCATTCTCTGCTTCTTCAATTTGCTTGGTAACCATGCTGGATTTGGCTTTTCTAATATTTCCCCTTAACTGTTTCAAAGCCTGTTTATAGCTTTGCTTATCCTGCTTGGAGAATTTGCGTTTCAAGTCCTTTAGGTCAGGCATGAACCATGGGGTGGATGATGAAGCTCACTTTATTTTATTAGTTTTTAAGGGTGCAATGTTATCAAAGAATGATTCGAAATCTGACTCGAAAGTTGTAATAGACATATCTTTACCACTTCGAGGGGACGACCTTAATCCCTTCCATGCTCATGACAAGCCCAGCTCGTCATGAGTCACAGTGGAGCTGTGCTCATGACGAGCTGGGCTTGTCATAACGGCCGTGGCCTGCCCACGCGTGATTGATTCCCCGCCTGTGCGGGAGAATTAATCAGTGGGCGGGGTTGTGACGAGCCCAGCTCGTCATGAGCACAGCTCCACTGTGCTTCCGCCCGACTGATCGTCAACGTCCCCTACCACAGCAACATCACCCCTACCTGAGAGACCTACACTGGCTCCCCGTCGACAAGAGGATCACCTTCAAGCTCCTCACCCACGCACACAAAGCACTCCACAACACCGGACCAGCCTACCTGAACAGCAGACTCAGCTTCTACACCCCACCCGCCAGCGGCGCTCCGCCAGCCTCGCCCTCGCCGCTGTTCCCCGCATCCAACGAACAACCTCCGGCAGCAGATCCTTCTCCTACCACGCCACCAAGACCTGGAACACCCTCCCTACCCACCTACGGCAGACCCAAGACCTACTCGCCTTCAGAAGACTCCTGAAGACCTGGCTCTTCGAGCAGTAGCGGCACCCCCTCCCCATAGCGCCTTGAGACCCTCACGGGTAAGTAGCGTCCTTTACAAGTACTCTAAATGATTGATTGATGAGTTAGGCTTGTCACGAGCACCGTGGCCTCTCCCCCCGCGCCATGGGGGAATTACCCCCGCGGCGAAGGGGTTAAGTGACAAACATGTCATATTCAGTACTGTGTCTAAAATTACATGCCAGGGGTGATATTGCAGAGCTTTGTTAGATTTAACTGTCTGTGGGATAGGGGTCCTAAAATGGAAAGATATAAAATAGTGACCTGACCATGCTAGAGGTTATATTTCGTCCACAATAAGTGAGGGCAAGTTGGAGAAGATCACAACTAAGGTATGACCACCCAAGTGTGTTCGGCCCATGACCTTTGAATTAGTTTAAAATCGTCCATTGTCTCAGTCAATTTTTTGGTAATTGTACAAGAGGGGTTGTCAACCTGTATATCACAGTCACCTAATAACATAAAATTGAGAGTATTGTGAAAAAGAATGGGGTTATGGCATTTGCTGAAATCTCGCTAAATAGTGGGTCAGCTTTGGGGGCGGTAAATGAGAATGCCAGAGAGGAAAAAATTATCCGAAATTTTCAGGGTGAATGCAATGGCCTCAGCTTTGTCTTGTAAGTCTATTTGCTGACATGAGCCAAATAAATTGGATGGCTATCCCTCTCCCACTGCTCCTCTTCTATCTAAATGAAAGATCTAGTACCTATTTGTAATGGCTGCTTCAAGGTACGGACAGGAGCAATTATTCACCCATGTTTCGGTTAGAAAGCTGAGGTCCCAAACATTGTGAATGAGTTACATTACTTTACAATGGGTTAAATTACTCTACACCGACCCGGGCACCAGAGTGCTGATGGGTAGAGTGATCTTGGGTAGATTTAATTTGCATAGAGGCAGTAGGTAGGGATGTCCTCTATCACCACTCCTGTTTGCGCTGGCTGCCGGGTGCTTGGCCTCTGAGGGATCGTGGTGAGGGAAACAATTGAAAAATTTCTCAACAAGACTAGACGTGAACTGTACGCCATTATCAGTAAGAACAGAACAAGGTAAACCCTCACTAGCAAACAGTTCATCTAGAAAAGAGATGACAGACGAAGAATTCACACAAGAGACCACCTTAATGAAAGGCCATCTGGAGAACATATCCAAACACACCAAAACATATTTGTCCTGACTATTTACTTTCACAGGACCCAAAATGTCTAAAGAGATATCTACCCACGGTCCTTCAGATTGTTTTCTAATAACCATAGGCTGTGTTCTACATTTCAAGATTTTGTCGCTCGCTGAACACTGCACACAATCACGCACCAATCTTTCAATTTCAGTATCCATGGCGGGCCACCAATATACATCTCTGACTCTGGCCTTAGTTTTTGCAATACCCATGTGACTGGAGTGTGTAAAATTAATAATCTTGGATCTTAAACTTACAGGAGGTATCAGCCTACTTCCTCTGACTAACAAACCATCCAGTATAGCGAGTTCATCTTTTACAGACCAAAATCCTTTAATGTTTTCACAACAGTCTTTCTTTTGGCACCAACCATCACGCACAAACCCAGCAACTCGTTGAAGATTTGGATTAGAATCTAATTCGGAGAACCATTCACTTTCAGTGATAACACCTTGTGTGACAACGCAAACTTTAAAGCTCTCAAAGGGATCATCAAAACCAAGAGAAGATTCATCCGGGTTATCTCGTACCTCATCACCTGTAAGCCTGGATAAACAGTCTGCAAGCACGAGTAAGAGACATTAAATTCAAAGTCCTGCAAAGACACAACCCATTTCCTTATTCTGTGAGAAATACAATCTAGACCCTTCTTTCCAAAGACCTCTTTAAGTGGCTTATGATCTGAAACAACTGTGAAGTTCTTACCCCACACGAACGTCTTAAGTTTATGAACTGCCCAGTATACAGCTAAGGCTTCTTTTTCAACTACTGAGTAATTACATTCAGCACCCCTTAATGGTCTCGAAATGAATAGAATAGTGTTGTCCATCTTCACACCTTTTTGGAGTAGAACAGCATCAATGCCTTTGCAGCTCGCATCAGTCATGATAAATGAGTCCTTTTCAGGATCAAAGCTACCCAAATTCTGCACACTTCTAAGACAATTCTTTATGTGATTGAATTCATCACTACATCCCTTGTCCCACAGAAATTCTTGTCCTTTCTTCAGTAGATTCCTCATTTTCTCAGTCTTCTGAGCAAAACCTGGGACAAATTTGTTATAAAATTCCGACATTCCAAGGAATTTAACCAATTCATCCTTACAGCTAGGATATTTAAGATTAGCAATAGCTTCAATTAAGGAGGGTCTAGGTTTGATTCCCGAGCTAGAAACCAAGTGTCCAAGATGTTCAATGGTTTCTACACCAAGCTTACACTTGTCAAGTCTAAGGGTGAGACCAGCATCCTTCAACCTATCCAAGACAAGGGAAACTCTTTCATCATGTTCCACACGATTCAGGCCATGAACCAGAATGTCATCTTGATAGATTTTTATACCTTTAATCCCGAGTAATACCCCTTCCATCACTCTTTGAAATACGGAAGCCGCTGATATTAGACCAAAAGGCATCCTGAGAAATTTATACGTGCCAAACGGAGTGATAAAACTGGTAAAATCCTGACAAGAAGGGTGTAGTCTGACCTGGTGGTAGAAATACGCAGCACCACCTAAGGATGATAACATTTCTGTTATGTTGGGTAACGGATAGTGATCAACAATGACAGCCTTGTTCAATTCTCTCATATCAATGCACAACCTTGCCTCGCCATTGGCCTTCTGAGCCATAACTACTGGAGAAACCCACTCTGTGCCTTCCACCTCTTCTATCAAACCATTACTTATTAGTTTATCCAACTCAGCTCTCATTTTGTCACGTACTAGAAGAGGAACATTCCTAACCTTGGCTACTTTGGGAACTGAGCCTCTTTTTTACCTAACCCCTTCAGTGCTGCGCGAATTTCGCTGCAGTGCTGGAGGGTTTAAAAGCGTATTGGCTCATGACGGAAATGTTCCATCATCAGCACCGGAGCACCGACGCTGATGACGGAACTGTTCCGTCATGAGCATGGAAGGGGTTAATCAAATGAAAATATTTCTTTAGACAACCAAGATCCTTACTGAATACACTAGGATATTTCTTTGCCCAGGGACATTCATCCGAAACAACATCCACACAAGGAGGTATATCTCTCAAACATACTGAAGGAGTTTGGTTGGGGTCAAGATAAACTCCAAGGTCCTTTTGGTGTGCCCAACTAATGAGGGAATCCCCTTTCATGGAAATATAAATTTTCCCAGCTGTGATTCTTCCCTTAAAATCAATCGTGCCCATGAAGTACCCCAAGAGATTTATGATTTGACCCCCATAGCCCTTGGGAATTATGTCAGGCTTGAGTAATTTGACTTTACCAACAAGACAATTTTCGAAGAAGGTCTTGGGTATTAAGGTGATCCTGGCTCCCGAATCAAACAACATATCAACTGAGCAGTTGTCAATTAGCACTTTCTCTATGGGACCATCCATATCAACAGTATTGACTTGAGACACAACAATGTCGCTTTGTGTTTGATCAAAGATATCTACCTCTCTTACTTTCTTTTGACCCTTGGTTGACCTACAGCATTTAGTAGAGTGACCCTTTCTTTTAAATGCAGAACAAGTCATCTTCCAACCTGGGCACTCTTTGGCATTGGCAAGGTGTCCCATGGTACCACACCGATAGCACTTTACATTCGACGATTTAAAACTTGAACTTGAGTTTTTGTTCTCGCTAGAGCTACCAGATTCAAGAGAAGAAGATTTATGAGGGACACTTTGGGAAGATTTCACTTCTTTAACCTCAGTGGTTGCTTTTTTTCTTCAGAACTATTTTTACGAATTACTTCCGAACACGTATTAGAGTGCTCATGTAATTTAAGTGCAGTTATCACTTCTTGAAGGGTAGGGTTGTCTTTTTGCCATAAGCTATCTTTTGCTTTCTCAAGAGTAGAACCAAGCATTAATTGGTCTCTGAGGCGCTCATCAAGAGAGCCAGCAAAAGAACAAGTGGAAGCTAGTTTGCGAAGAGCAGTGACATATTGCTCAATAGTTTCATCTTGTCTCTGCATCCTTTTACCAAAATGAAAACGTTCTAACACCATACTGAGTTTAGGTAGATAATGAAGATCCATTTTCTTAATACAAACTTCATATTCATTGGTTAGAAAAGTTCGTTTTTTTTACCTAAAAGTAGGCTGTGACTTGAGGCAGCTGTCAAAGAGTTTGAAGAAGACAATCCATCCAAAAGGTAGAATTGTGACAAGTTGAGTTAAGGTCTCTAGGTGTGCAGTAGATCCCATCCACGTCGCCAAAATGTAGTGTTGTGGTTCAAATGAGGAGCAGGACACCAGAGATGAAATCCATAGTTGGTTTATTGTAGATCCATAACTAGAGACCTCATCCACCAAAGAGCAGCTGACAAATGGCTTATCTCTGAACTCAACATTCTAAACAACCCCATTCTGTAATGGAACATAGTGAGACAGCAATACAAGGGTGAGGGATTACAGTGAAGGATACCACACAAGCCATGTGGTTTCCTTATACCCTAATGACGCTCTGATCTATTTGAGGCAGCCCAAGTACTCTGTACACATATTCCTGAATGTGTTGCATGAGTTTGGGGAAATATCGGGACACCATGTTAACCGAGACAAATCTACGTTTTTGCCACTGGGGGAGCTAGCTGGGATTCCGGCCCCCGAAAACACTCCCAAAGGGGGGACCCTCCTGGGGGTCTGCTGGATTGAGATACTTGGGGATCTGAATCTCCCACATGGAGCAGATGTTCTTGGATCTTAATATAGTCCACAGACATAGATAGACTCATCATTGACCTGCTGTGGGCGAGTTGGCGGAAACGTGTTGGGCTGACCACGTTCAAGTGGTCATGCGGAAAAGGGGGCCTAGAAGTTCCCAACATTGAATTATACTATTTGGCAGCACACTTACAGCATGCTATCCACTGGCTGGACCCCAATGACAACTGGGGAAATGGGCTCTTGCGTGGCGCTCACGCTGGGTTGTCCTTGCCTGTTTTGCTGATGGGGGTGCCAGGGTGGCACCGGGCACACCGTATATTATATGCCAGGTGTTGAGACTGTGGGAGGTGCGGTTACAAGAGTGATATGCTGGGCTCCGCATGCACCAGATATGCCTCTGCAGTACCTGCAACCATTCCTCAATGTAGCTGAGACCATGTCTGTACATGAATGGAAGGATGCGGGATGAGCCACACTGAGTGACCTGTACCCTCGTGGCCAATTTTTTACAAGGGAAGATGCTATAACGTCCTTTGCACTTGGGATGGGTCAACATTGACAATACGCAAACATTTCTTCAATGGCACATGGATCGTGGATGTGCTTCCTGGAGGCACGCCACACACCCATATACTGACGGTGCTCTTGGCCTGTTGGCCATGGCAGGGAGATGAAGATTGATATCAAACATGTATCAGGCATTGTGGGATGATCTCCCAGGAGCAACAATTTTGCATACAAGCGAGATTTGAGGCGGTGCTTGAGGAGCCCATGACTGCTAGAGATTGTAAGTGCATACATGAGGGGGTAAAGATGGTTAGCTCCAATACTAGATTCAAATTGATACAGTATAATTATATCCATCAGATATATCTTCCTCCAAAAACACTGCACACTATATACAATGCCCGACTGGATGTCTGCACCCGATGTGGGAGGCCTGCGGCGGATTTCATACACGCAGTGTGGTATTGCCCATCCCTGAGATCCTTCTGGCAAGGAGTATTGGAGAACCTTAATAGAGCCACCGGCTGGGCGTTGCAGCCCACAGTATGACATGTGCTACTGAGCCTGATTCCCTCCCCTAAAAATAGGAAACTTAGTAGGAAATGTATACTGCCTGGCCTAAAGTTGGGGAAACGCCGCATAGCTTTAAAGTGGATGGGCCGGGACCCTCGAGGTATAGGGGCTGACTTAGACACATGTCTGAATGGGCGGGGCAGAAGAGGTTTGCATATAACATGTCAGATGGGCCAAAAAGTTGGAAGATAATTTGAAAGCATGGGCAGCCATGCAGACTGACCTTGGGGAACCCAAGGAGACAGAGGCCACATAGGAAGACAGGTGACAATGTAATGACAGCTCACTGATACCGGAGCGGGGAGGGATTTCCATATGCGACTGGAGAGCTGGCTGTGGATTGTCACTGCGCCCCCAGTATAGATGGTCTTGTGTGCGGCCTGCTGAGGGGAACTAATACACTCACAAGACACCATTGGGACGCAACAGAGTAGGATGGAGTAGGAACTGGACAGAATGGGAGGATGCCTTGGAGAATATTTTTTCAGTTTTTGACTGTTACTGATTGTATGTTTAGATACAACATGATGGCGAGCTAAAGCTCTAATGGTCAATGCTTCTGTATTTTGTATCCTACATAACTTTAATAAAGATTATCTATAAAAAAAAGAGCCAATATAGATTTTCCGTGAAGAGATGTGCCTAAAGGTTTTGGCTAATTTGCAGAAGGGATCGGACTAGGTTGATGTATGTATGTAGGGGGGTTAGAAAGGTGTGGAATTGTTTCCGATTCTGAGCACATTGTCAAAGAAGGCTTTTTTCCAGATTTTTTCATTTGTGAAAATGGTACACAAGTGACTGAGGAAAGCAGCTCTTGTAATTCATGGCTTATCTGATCTCGTACAGTAAATTAGCAATGGATCGATCAAGAGTGCTAGCTATTCAAGATCTTCTTCTGAAACCCAGTCATGACTTCATATCACACACAGTACTGAGATGCCTGCTCACATCCTGCCTACTGAGATCTATGTTTGTACCTCCTCTATCCTCTGCCGTCTGCCTGCATACTGAGTTCTATGCTTTCACAACCGCTTCCGCGCACCCAACGTAATGAGATCCAGGTTTGCAGCTCCGCTTCGCTCACACCATGCCCTCTTAGATCTATGATTGCACCTCCCCTATCCTCTCCCTGCCTGCTGAGATTTGTGCTGGGACCCCCTCTATCTACACACCCTGGGGATTAAGAAAAGCAGCAATTTTAATTCTTGGGCTATGTGATCTGACTCAGGAAATTAACTATGGCTCGATCAAGAGTGCAAGCTATTCAAGGTCTTTTTCTGAAGCCCAATCTTGCCTTTACATCATACCCTGCCTACTGAAGTCTATGCTTGTTCCCTCTCTATCTCTTTCTGTGGATTCATATAACATTAATTATTACACATTTAAAAAAAATGTATTTAATCAAAAGAGGGGGGACAATGGGCTTTTGGGGAGGTCCAAACGGACATGCCCTAATATACTGTGAAAATTAGAGTATGGAGTTCCTCAGTGGGTCATAGAACACAAATGAAGGTGATGTATGGTGAAAGGTTGGACGGAAATCCTATGTGAAGGCGAATTCCTCCTTTCGGAACTAGGGCCCTCACACACCCAGCAACCTAGGTGTCATGCTTCATCATATGGGCCTGCTCCTAATCGGGTCAGTGCAGCAACAACCGACGGGCACCTAGAGAGGGGCTCTTTGGCGGAGATCTTTTGTTCCTTGCCGTACAGGTGTCGTGGGTGTGAGGGGCCTAGTATGTGTACATGTCAAAGTGAAGTGTGCAGATTAAAACAGGGGTGGGATTCCTCTGACTGACTTTATTCAGGGAGGACCCTAGCCTGATTAAAAAGAATATAGGAAAGGCGACAATCTGGCTACAATGTGTCGGAAATGCGCTCTATTCCTAGGTGGTCGACATGTTTCTCGCCTGGTAGTCACAAATGATCTTTGGTGATTCCTCAGGACTGTGTGTGAAGAACTATCTACAAATTAATGGTAATCTGTGCAGCTACATACCATACAGAGGTTCTACAGGAGTATTATTTGCAGGTAAGAACCCAACCTCAACTCTGTAAGTTCATGCTTCATCAGTTGCAGCAGGAAAAAGACACACGTAATGTTGTGTCTTCTCCAAGAAGAAGCTCCTTCACATAGGATTTCCGTCCAACCTTTCACCATACATCACCTTCATTTGTGTTCTATGACCCACTGAGGAACTCCGTACTCAAATTTTCACATTTAAAAAAACCCATAGAATTCCTGCATTTAAAGTAGAACTTTGATTGATCCTTGGAGGGTTCAAAATCAAAACGCCTTAGAAGTCACTTGCATCTTCAAAAAACTCAAATCTGCAGGCAGGATTGATTTCTTTTTAGTGTCCTCCTCTTTTCACAATATAATCCCTAAACCCATTTCCAAGTGGATTCTCTGATCATTCTGCCATATCAATTACATTTTCGTAGAACACTAACCAGCAAAACATTTCCAAGACACTAGATGAAATCACTACAGTTGGAGGGCATACAATAACCATCAAAAGCACTCAATTTTCATTATTCAATTGCATCCGTCAAATACGTCCCAACCTAGTCAAGTGCAGTAAACATCACCCCAAGAGTTATCTAGGCATATATCGTAGTGAAAACTACCAGGATCTATGTCCATGGTACTATCAATAGTTTCTTATAAAAGTAAACTCATTGGTAGAACATTTAAATCTACTTCCATTAACAATTATGGGGTGAGTCATTTTAATAAAGATGTTTCTTCTGCCTCTCTTTAGTTTTCTTTTTACCAGACTCCCCATTATAGTTCATGTTAAATTATTGTGTTAGTTAATACAGCTATAAATATTTAAATATGGAGCAAAAAGAAATTTAGACTGGCAAAGGCTTATTTCTGCCTACCCAATGGGTCTAGGTGGGTTGGCTCTCCCAGACATAAGATTCTATTACTTTGCATCTTTGCTAGTTGTTCAGGCTGGTTCCCTCGCGTCTGCGCCTCCCCTCGCAGACGTCATCAGATGCCATTGACTTGACATAATCTCCTGCACAGACGGCACCCAACTGATCCTCTCGCTCACTGAGGACCCCTCCAATGCCAAAAACAACTTCTGCAGCACCATGAGCACCATAGCAAAATGGATGAGAGACCCCTGTCTCCATCTCAACTCTGACAAAACTGAAGTACTGATCTTCCTGCAGAATACCTCCGCATGGGACCACAGCTGGTGGCTTGCAGAACTCTGACCTATACAGACCAATCATGCACGCAACCTTGGTATCATCCTCGGCAGTCAATGGACCATGAACTGACAAGTCAACACATTTGTGTCCTCCTGCTTCCACACACTTCACATGCTCTGCAGAATTTTCAGATAAATCACAACCAATACCAGAAAGACCATCACACATGCCCTTGTCATCAGCCGCCTCGACTATGGCAACGCCCTCTACGCCGGCATTTAAATCCAGCTCCTCAGAAGACTGCATACCATTGAGAACACTGCAGCCAGACTCATCCTGGACCTCCCCAAATGAACCCATGGTGCCCCCCCACCTGAGAGACCTCCACTGGCTCCCCATCCGAGAAGAGATGCCAGTTCAATATCGTCGCGCACGCCTACACTTGCCCTTGCACACACCCTTCACATTTATTGCAGCCGCAGTGGTGGCTGCTCCAGCTCTTACATCGCTGCCAAGGACTGGAACGACCTTCCCTTCCAGCTCCGTTCAGCTTCCTTGCTAGCAGACTTCAGAAAGAGACTCTTCGATGGAGACACAGTGCCTAGATACCCCTAAGGGTGACAGTGCTGTGCTCTACAAATGCTGTTTGATTTGATTCTAATGTTAATTAATTTAGCATTTCTTTTCTGGTTAAAATGTGCGACCTTGCCATCTCAGATATACTTGTCACCTTTGATCTCCTGAAGTCTCAATGCATGTTAGATATGAGACCCTCCCTTTTTAAAGAGAAAATTAATTTTTTTCACTGTTTTTAACGTATGTACATTATATTGAGAAACAGCATTTTGGTACTCAAATATGCGAATAGACCATTAATTATGTTTGATGACAGAGAGAGAATGTGATTTAAGCATCTGATGTTATTAAAGTTAATGCGAAGTTTACAGCATGATTACACTTAAACTTGTATAAAGGTTGGTAGTTTCATGCTCTCATATGAGTCTTAGGTTTACTAGATGCTCTGCATGCTGTGTGAACAAATATTTGGGAATGTTAATAATTTTATGTGTGATACCTTAGAGTGGCAGACATTCATATTTGAAAATATTAACAATGTTGATTGGTAGAGCTAAAAGACATTCACCTGCATAAACACATAATTAGGTTGTTTACCTTATTTTGATGATCTTGGTGTCTAAAATTATATAGAAATTTGTGTTATTTTTATGAATAGGTCTAAGATTTCTTGAGTGTGTGTACAATTTATTGACTCAGTGTGTGCAACAAATGCTTAACACTCCCCTCTGATAGCCTAGGCTGCTCGACCACACTACCATCAGTAGTACTATTGGACGTGAATGACTCTAATAACGTTATGGGTGTCCTCAATTAGGGATTATAATTTACGTGTACATCATTTTCAAATGTTTGCTGTAGTGCACAGTATGATCAAGCATGAACCTGAATGCAAACTATTAGCTTCATGCTGTTGAGTGATTGTTACAACATTTAGATAAATGCTTACTGCTGAGATATTTCTAGTAATTTTAGCATGTTGAGGAGATAGGTGGTAGGAAATATTCAGTTAGGGGCACTTTAATATAAGCTTTACGCCAAGCCTGGCTTTACAGAGCATATCTAAGAGCTTTGAGTGATTTTGGATATTTGAGCAACAAACTAATGTTCCATCAATAATTCATTTTAATTTGTATAACGCTGAAATGGAGATACAGTGTCTGTGTCTGAGCTTTCAAAATATTAAGAGAAGACTTATGCTTCTTAATAATCAATGTTTTGCATTAATTTGTTTACCTATTGAGGAATACAAGATTTGATGCTACAAAATGATCATTTAAATTTAAAATTTATATGAGGATCGTGTACACTTGGCTAGGAAAATCTTCTGTTTCTTTAAAAGAATAATGAGCATCTCACTTCGATTATAATTAGATGAAACTGTTAATTTAAAGATATGCTCTGTGTTGAAATTGACGCTTTCCTCTTGAAACACAAAAATGCATTTTATTTATTGAAACATTGTACATCATCTTAAATAGGATGTCTTTAAAAAAAATTAAAATGTAACCATGTGAATTCATGAGAAAGTGTTTGTTAATTGATTTGTACTTGGGAATGTTGGTAGGAAATGTGCTGGAAGTTCTGTTTCAAACGAAAGTAAAGCATTTACGTATTGTTTATGAATTTGAAGAGAGCTTTGCATTTCAATGAGTCATTTCAATGGAATACTGCAGCCAAAATTAAACTGTCTTAATTTCGGTCGCTCTCTCTAGGCACAATGATGCGCAAATTATGTGACATAAGTGTTAAATCTTTACAGCAAGGGTACGAAAACAGAGTGAGTATTGGAATGCGAGTGGCTGCTGTGCAGTATGCTGGTGTTTTTTGTGCTTTTTTAGTGCGGAATGCATCCCTACGTCAGAAGATGGATGCAAAGATCCTTTCACTGTATTATAATACAGCGCCAAATGCCAGATTCGCATTTCACATAATTGTGTGTAATTTTATGTAATTTTTCACTCCTCTACCCCCAACCTTAATTAATATAGGTACATCCCTAAACATAACTCCTAATTGTCCTTTAATTATTGCCCAAAAACAGGTGCATAGCTTTCAGTGATGCAGACAGTCTAGTGCCCCTAAGGCTCAAGCCCCCACATGCATCAATCTAGGATTTTGCATTTCTTAAATAGCGAAAATTAAGGAATCGCTATTTAGGAAATGCAAAATCCTATGCATCAAGAAATCCTAAAAGTTTTTAGGATTTCTTAATTTTCGGAAATTGCGATTCCTTAATTGCGAATCGCAATTAAGGAATGGCATTACATTGATTCCTATGGGCCTAGAGGCCCATAGGAATCAATGCCGTTTTGCATTTTTTTTTTTTGCACTCGCAATTTGTTGATGCATTGCAAGGGTGCAGAGGGGGGTCCAAAGGACCCCCCCCTGCACCCCTGAAATGTATTTTCAAGTGCATGTTTCACACACACATGTCCTAAGGACATGTGTGTCTGTAACATGCAAGTTTAAAAAATGCATTTTTTTGCTTTTTTATAAATTTTCGCAAATTAACACGAGGGTCAACCTCGTGTTAATTTGCACTTCCAATTTCAAAAATCGCAATTTTTAAAAAAATGATGCATTGCAATTAAGGAATCGCACAAATGCGATTCCTTAATTGCATTTGCATTTTTAAGAAATGCAAAAAATAGCGAAATATGGCACTCTGTTTGATGCATCCCAAAAACGTATTTAGGAAGTGCAAACGGCCGAATTTACCGATTCGCACCGTTTGCACTTCCTAAATAGGTTGATGCATGTGGGGGAAGGTGAGGTGAGGGAGGGGGCTAGATAGCTCTGCATCGGCTGCATCAGTACTTACAAGTCATGAGAGCACGCTCTCATATTTTAATGCCTGTTTGCATGGGGTCTTGGTACATGTTTAGGATTCTGAGATTGGGCAGGGGTTGTTTAGGGGTTCTGAGGTTCACAGAGAATTTAACAGACCCCATGCAGCAGTGTGAGGATTTCAGAAACTGTGTATGTGAATTGTGAACCTAGGCTGGCAGCTGCCGCTTGTCATGAACTAAGCTGCTTTTTACTGGATGACTGTAGCATCGGTCTTTGCATTGTAAGGCAGCCCCATCTTAAGCCAGTAGGTGCATGGAGCAATGCCTGTCATACAGGGATGATTTTTAAGATAACTACATTTATGTAAATCAGGATATGCTAAAAATCTGGCATGGACCCGGCCCTGCAGGACCGACATTGGAGAACTTTGGACCGCATAGAGTTTGGAGAGAACCAGTCTGCATGTGTTTGGCCGAGAGAGAGGGCAGAGAGAGAAGTTCAGGGCTTTGTGAGGGAACAGGATGTAGCATGGATCAGATGCACTAAGACTCCATTTGCAAAAAGCGTTTCTAAATAGCAAATTAATATTTTGCAGATGGATGCTAATTTTGTCTCATGTACCAATAGGCTGGGTTGAAAAATGACCACTGGTAGGGGATCACAGAATATAATTATACAGGTCTCAATTTGCTACCCCCTCCACTTGGCTGCAAGCATAGGGATTGTGTCCTGCAAGGACAGCAGACTACCATCCCTTTGTTTGCATTCCCAAATAGAAAAAGGTTTTTTGTTTTTTTTAAGTAGCTCGTGTTGCTTAAATGAACATGTTCGGCTTGAGTAAAAATACGTTTTCCATTTGGGAAAAGATCAGAGGAAGCAGGCAGTTTTCAAAGGTTTGTGACGAGAATTGCAGTTGAATACCATTGCATACTGTACAGCAGTTTAAAGCTCATGTTGAATGTTGCAGTGAACCTTTGTTAGTGATGCACAGGCTTCCTCCCTGGCTTTGCTGGTCTCTCTCCTGCAGGTAGGTGTATCAGACTCAGGGACGCAGCATCACTGGGCGCACCTTGGGAACCAGGTGTGCTTCTCTGCAGACAGTGATCTCATGACAGCTATTGACTCGTGCAGTGTAGTGTTGATGGCCGAGCTCTAATAAACAGGAGTGATATTGTTATAATATATAATGTTATGAGGGCCCAGGAGACCAAGGGTCTCAGTGCACCGTATGTATGGCTGACTTTTACTATCCAAACAGGTCTGGCTGGTAGAGAGGCAATGTCCTAGCCTGCAATCCAGCCCTCAGCACTTCTCTTACACCACTGTCCAGAAAGCAATCCCAGATATGATCCTAATCTTAGTGCTGACTCTTAGGGCTCGATTCACAAAAGGCATTTTACTTAAAGTCACATCAAGAAGTGCTACTTCACGTACTACAAAATGCAATTCACAAACCATCAGCCGGAGATCAACCCCTCGCCCTCTTCTATCCTTTCTGTACGGAGACCTCTGCCCCAATGACATAGATCTCCTCACACGCAGATAGGCAGCAGTAGTAAATGTGAACCTTAATTACCAAGAACACTAACGGCTGAGCACATTCTAAAATACATATTGTGGGCGCAGGCACTCAAAGAAATGTAAGGGGAGTGTGATAGACATCAGGTGTTGCAGAAAATATGAGGAAATGTTACCAAGTGAATAACTAACATGACAGTAAAGAGCAGCAGTGCAGGACTCCAGCGACCATAATGCTCTGGGTCTTCAATAAATAGGCTTGCACCAGAGGCTGGAAGTACTGAGAAGCAGCAGATTAACTGCAAACTTTGACAATGCAAAGTCTATAGAGATATGGGAAACAAGAAAGAGAGAAAGGACTATTAAAGTTAAGAGATACTCTTGGAAGTTATTGGCTGAGTTTACATTTACAGGGCTTAAGAGGTGGTTCAGAACGAATGATCTGGGTCTTCAATAGATGGGCTATAAATCAAGGGCTGTATGTGATTGTGAAGTAGCAGATTAACTGCAAAATGTGGCAATGCAAATTCTATGGCAGGACAGGAGGCTCAGATTATGCTTTCTCGATTTCTTTACTACCAACAGCAGCCAATAGGAACATAGTAAAGAAAAACAGCAACCTACAACTCCCATGAGCCCTTAGGCAACCATAGAGACTATATGCTATATAAGGCACCATAGAGGACAACACTTCCTCTTTCTTTGCTGCTTCGCAGCCAGTTAAGTGCATTTCTGTTACTTGCTACCAATTTACCTGTTTGCATTTTGACATTGTATGTTGTAATTGCTGCGTTTACTTACGCGCTGTTGTGCCGTTTTTTGAACTGCTATTGAGCGTTCGTTTCGCCGTTTGCGTTGCGTTGGCTTTCACGGTTTGACCGTTGTCGCTTGTGTGTCTTGAGAGCGCGTGTTCGCCTCTCCGGTACTGCGGGCGCTTTGTGCCCGTGTGTCCTCTGTTGTGTGGAGCGGGACGGGGCTCGGGAGCTCGCGCGTCGCTTCTTTTTCCGGACAGCCAGGCACACCTTCGCGCATGCGCGTTGGCTTTGTTTATGCTCCGTGTGTGTCGCGGAGCCCGGACACGCTCAGAGGCAGCGTTGCTTTTGTCGCCTCAGCCCACTGCCTGCCGGAGAGCCCCACAAGACGCCTTTTTCCCTCAGGATAGGGTTCTGGGCTGGATAACATTTAGAGGCGTTGCCTAGGGTGACTTTTGCAAGCCTGTCCCTCCACTTTCAATTTTTGCAGTACTTTGGTCGGGTTTTGACTCTACCTGTTGGGCTTGCTTGGGGTTGTCACCCCCCCTGACTGGGTCGCTTGGTCATCGCCTTGACCCCTATTTAGCTTGTTGCTTTGTGGGCTTATTGATACTTCTCTGTATATATATTTGTATTTAGTTTCCTCAGTGGTGTTTCTTCATTTGTCACTCCTTACACCATGGCTGATTATGAGGATGCTGAAGGCTATTTTTATGATGAGGAGCCCGAGGAGTCTTTCGAGTACGACTTGGTCGAAGCCCTTGACCAAGGGGTCAGACATTCAGTAAATACTGCGTTGGTCCACGCAATAGGTCCTCTGAAGCGCCATTTGACGGATTACGCTCAGCAACAGGGCTGGATCCCTTCCTCTTCTGCCAAGCACTCCTCTAAGTCACCTAAGAACCCTCATAAATCGGATTTTTTGAAATTGGCTCATTCCTTGTCTGCCCCTCCTATCTAAGAGGTCCCATGCTCCTCCCCCGGACGCGGAGGACACTTCATCCTCTTCATCATCTGGTCCCTCTGGTCTTCCACCTGCTAAGAGACCACGCAAAGAAAATTTTTTTGACGCCTCTTCCCATCCCCCGGTCCTGACCTTTGAGCCTTCGGATATCATCCATCCGAATTCCAAAATTTGGTCCCCTGCGCCAGAGGTTGCTGATTACATTCAAGCTCACATCCGGGATTCCTTTGATCAGGAGGTGCGCTCTAGGTTACGTTCCGAGTGCCCTCGCCCGGAGTTGGCAGATAACTTAGCTGACACTCCGGAGGTCGATCCCACTATCTTGACATATCTCAAAAAATTCACCAAAGACCCAAAAAAGGGAATTGATAGGTCTTGGCGCCTGTGTCAGGATAAACTCCTTGATATTCTTGGCCCCCTAACCAAAATCTTGGATTTGGTTATCAAGCACAGGGGTCGGCATCTGGCATTGATCCGGATGAACTCATTGGTTGGGCCCAACGGGCTATATGTTTCCTAGGAAACGCAAACTGTGCCCTGTCCTCCGAACGGCGGCGGTCTATTCTCTTGAAGATGGACCCCCGGTTATCTGAATTGGCCACATCTGAGTCTGGTCCCTTGGCCCAAGGTCTCCTGTTTGGACAACCATTTTTGAAGGAATTGACGCAATTTGTTGCCACCTTTAGTGGCCTCGACAGGGCACAGTCTTCCTTGCGCCGGGCATTCCGCCCAGTTTTTGCCAGGGCCGGACGTTCTGGGGGACGTTCGTTCGGCCGAGGTTCTGGCCAACAGCGTGGCCAGCAGTCCCACCAAGGTGGAGGCGGACAGCGTCATCAGCAGCAGTCCTCCTACTCCGGATCCAAGACGACCTTCTACCCCTCCCGTAAAGGTCGTGGTCAAGGCAACAAGGGAGGCTACGGTGGAAACCAGGGAGGTCGTCAAGATTTCTCCTCAACAGGTGAGCCTGATTCCTTACGGGAGTGTTGTTCTGGGGGGCAGGGTGCAATTTTTTCTCCAGAATTGGCGCACGATTTCCAACGATGCATGGATCTTGCAGACAGTTCAAGGATACCAGATCGAATTTTACCACCCACCCCTTCAGGGTCCCGTCCCTTTACCCCTTGTTTTTTCCCAACGCGATCGGGAAGTGATCTCCGCGGAAATCGATTCTCTCCTTCTCAAAGGGGCCATTGTGCGCACGACCCTACATCCACAGGGGTTCGTCAGCAATGTGTTTCTAGTGGAGAAGAAAGGGGGAGGGTCTCGCCTTGTGCTCAATCTCAAGGAGTTCAACAACGGGGTGGTCTATCGCCACTTCAAGATGGAGGGCATCCATCTTCTCAGGGATCTTCTTCGCAAGGGCGACTGGATGGTTCGCCTAGATTTGAAGGACGCTTACTTGTCCGTCCCCATCTTTCCGCCTCATCGCCGCTTTTTGCAGTTCCAGTGGTCGGGGGAGTGGTTCGAGTACACGGTTCTCCCGTTCGGTCTCTCGTCCGCCCCGTGGTGCTTCACGAAGCTCCTAAGACCGGTTATGGAATCACTGCGTGCGCGAAGGGTGCGGCTGATAGTGTATCTGGACGACATTCTTTTGATGGCTCAGTGCCCGCTGCAACTACGTTCCCATTTATCTTGGACGATCGATCTGCTTCAGTCTCTCGGATTTCTAGTGAATCCTCAGAAATCTCATTTGCAACCCACTCAATCGATAGAGTTTCTGGGTTTCCTGGTGGATTCGGTCTCTTGCCAACTTCTTTTGCCTGCCCAGAAGGTCAGGTCTATCAAGAGGGAGTTGAAGTCACTGTTGTCTGCACCGAACGTGTCGTTGCGGCCGATCGCTCGAGTTGTCGGACTATTAGCCTCTTCCATTCAGGTGATTTTTCCGGGTCCCCTACATTATCGGGCCCTGCAGCGTCTCAAGATCAGACACTTGCAGAAGGGTCTTCGTTATTCCAACCTTGTTCCTCTATCCCAGGATGCGAAGTCGGAAATGCTGTGGTGGCTCCATCACATGGAAGGTTGGAACGGGAAAGCCCTGTTCGGCTCAACTCCGGACTTGGTTTTGGAGTCGGATGCGAGTCTATGGGGCTGGGGAGCCCGTTGCGGGGACTTGACGACGGGCGGCCGTTGGTCTCAAGACGAGTTAGCACTTCACATCAATTGCCTCGAGCTCCTGACGGGGTCATTTGCGATCCGCAGCCTTGCTCCTCAGGCCACCAGCTGTTGCATTTTGCTCCGCATGGACAACATCTCAGCGGTGAGATATGTGAACAAACTGGGGGGGACACGGTCGAAATTGTTAGCAGAGATTGCGAAGGATTTCTGGCATTTCTGCCTTCAGAGGAAGATCACTCTTATTGCAGAGTATCTCCCAGGTCGCCAGAATCTGGTGGCCGACTGGAACTCTCGCCATCTGCTGGACTTCAGCGACTGGCGCCTTCACCCTCGGGTCTTTCGCGCCCTGTCTCGCCTTTGGGGTCGCCCGTGGCTCGATCTCTTTGCCTCTCGCCTCAATGCTCAACTGCCCAAGTTTTACAGCTGGCGTCCGGATCCGGAGGCTCTGGCCACGGATGCCTTTCTCCAGACTTGGCCTCCTCAGCTTTGCTATGCTTTTCCGCCGTTCGCGATGATTCCGCGAGTCTTGGCCAGAACGAAACAGTTTCTATCGGAGATCATTCTGATCACTCCTCTTTGGAGAGCTCAAGCGTGGTTTCCGGACCTTCTGGAAATGAGTTGCTCGACTCCATTCCTGCTTCCTACGAAATGGAACTTGCTGTTGGATCCTCTGCTCCATCCGCATCCTCTAATTCTGTCGGGCCAGCTCCGTCTGGTGGCGTGGCGTCTTTCGGGGAACGCTGGAAAGTCCCGGGCTTATCTGGAGACGCTGAGAGATTTATCAGTGAAGCTTGGGCCCCCAACACGCGCATGCGTTATGCGTCGGCTTGGCGTCGGTGGTGTGATTGGTATTCTGAACGACATCTGGATCCCGCTTCAGCAGATGTCTCTCTAGTTGTTAATTTTCTTGCTTCCATCGCTTCTTCTGGTTCTGCTTACAGGACCGTCAATTCTTTTCGCTCCGCTCTCTCTGCGGGCCATGCTTTAGTCGATGGCAAGCCTATTGGGGAACATCCTCTCATCTCTACATTACTGCGTGGAGTTCGGATGGCTAAACCGCCATGTCCGAAATATGTCGCTCTATGGGATGTCTCCGTTGTGTTACGTTTTCTGGAAGCTTGGCCTCCCAACGCTTCTCTGTCTCGTAAGCAATTGTCTGCGAAATTGACCATGCTTTTATGCTTAGTCTCTTGTAAGCGTGTTTCGGATGTCCGCGCCTTGGATCTCGCGGGTCGTTCCTTTTCCCCCGACGGCGTTACCTTTACGGTTTCCAGACGTACCAAGACTAATCTGTCTACTGTCACTTACCCAGCGTTTCCTCACAATCCACAATTGTGTGTGGTCCACTGCATAAAGGATTATGAGGTGAGTACTGCTCCTTTTCGTCAGGATTTATCTGGACAGTTATTGATTGCTTTGCAAAAGCCTTTTAAGCCTGTGGCGCCAGCTACTCTGGCTCGTTGGGTGCGCTGGCTTATGTCTGAGGCAGGAATTGATGTCTCCATTTTTGGAGCTCATTCCGCGAGAGGTGCCATGGCCTCTAAGGCTTTTCATGTTGGTGTAAGTTTGCAAGACATTGTGAAGACGGCTGATTGGTCTTCTGAAACTGTGTTTAAGACGTTTTATTTCAAACCCGTAATGAATATTGCCTCTGTTGTGGTGGAACAGCTTTGAACAAGCATAATCTGAGCCTCCTGTCCTGCCATTGAATAAAAAATTTGCAAACATTCGTGACAAGAATTTTCAATTCTATTAAGGACACGGAGGCGAGGATTATCCCACCCATTTGTCTTCTACTGCATTGTTTATATTGCATCTTTGCTTTAATATGATCTGCATTGTTTCTTGCATTGATTTCTTCCCCACCCTATGTGATGTTACCTTTTCAAGGTTTTGGGGATATGTGTTACGGCTCTGTTTTTCTTTCAGGTTCGGACCAGAAGTAATCCTTCATCTTGGTCTTCTGCACTGTTTCCGCTCCTTGGAGAATGGATTTGCTATTTTTCCAGATGCATCTTCTTCGCTTTTGGATGGTTGCCTGTTTCCTGTTGGCCTCATGTGCGGTTTGCCTTCAGACTTTTCCTTCCGGATGGTCGGCGGTACTTTCTTCAATGACTTTTGACTGTTAGAATTTCCTGGACAAAGAAAGAGGAAGTGTTGTCCTCTATGGTGCCTTATATAGCATATAGTCTCTATGGTTGCCTAAGGGCTCATGGGAGTTGTAGTTTGCTGTTTTTCTTTACTATGTTCCTATTGGCTGCTGTTGGTAGTAAAGAAATCGAGAAAGCATAATCCTCGCCTCCGTGTCCTTAATAGAATTGAAAATTCTTGTCACGAATGTTTGCAAATTTTTAATTCTATGATGATATGGGAGACCAGAAAGAGAGAAAAGACTATTAAAGTTAAGAGATGCACCTGAAAGTTAGCCTGATTTGAAACGTTCAGGTCATAAGAGGGCCAGGTTCAGGAAGGCGCATAGGTCCTTGCCCACCCTGCCCTGTAAATCTGGCATTAAAAGCACAATTTTTTCGAAGGGGACACACACTAGCCCATAAAATGGATGCGCTGGTGTTAAAAGCTACAGCATTACCGAAACAAACACAGCCTTTTACATATGCAAATGACTTCAAAGAAAAGACTCAGCGATGACATTGTGATTACACCTCGGCCGGATCTCTGTCAGAAATAGAGTCTGTAGGGACCGGGAGCAATTTGAGGCAAAATGGAACCCTTTCATTTTCTGCCTCACAGGAAACAAACTTTAAATAAAGGATAATGTAAATAAAATTGAGCGAAGCGACAGTGGGATTCGTAAAATATAAATTTCTGTGAAATAATAGCCGTAGGGCAGAGCCCTGTGTTTTGGGAAGCTGCGCACACCTGAGCTGGGAGACTGCGGCATGCGCGCTCCATCACAAGGAAGGGAACGGAGCAGAGGTTCCTGCGCGCGAGGCTGCATGTCTGAGAAAAAGAGTCCTTTCATTAATTCTATTTAAAAGGGGAAAATGAAAAGATAAAACAATTCCAAGGGGTGTTCCATAAATGGAGAAGGAGGGCAGCCAATCAGGCAGACAGGTGAACTTCTACGAAGAAGAACAAAAGGTGACAGTATGTACCCACAGCAGCATTGCATCAAAGAACAAAACAACTCCAGGGTACAGAAGGAGGCCTTGACACGTCTGAAGAGAGACATGAGAGAAATCAAAGATTCAAAGACCAGATGGAAGAAAGTGATGGCAAGATAGACAAGAATATTAATAAACCATTTTACTTTGGAGTTTTATATAGCACAGCACGTCGTCCTATACATACTTCAGAGAGCTATGAATGATTGTATACAAAAATGATGCTGCCTTATTATTGATGGCAAACTATTCAAAACAATGTAAAGTACCAAAATATCTACTACAAAAATATGTGGGCCAAAATTTCAACAGTATATTAGTAAATAGATATTTATTTGTAAATAACATAATTTAATTTCAACTAATTTATTTAAAAATATAAACGACAAATATATTGACTTGTTTTTTCTTAAATATAATAAAAAATATTCTTACAAAATAGATATAGATTATTTTTTAATAACAATTATAAAAAGGATTTTTAATATTCAAATGTCTTTTTTTGTACAAATGCAAATCATTTAAAAATACAGAACAAATTTAATATCATTAATTTATTTAAAAATTAATAGAGTACACATATGATTTTAATTTTTACCATTTATAAAGTGTTTGGTTAAACCAACGGTGTGTCCCTGCACTTGGAATAGGTCTCCTGAAGAAAAGCACAGAGAGAACTATACCTAGGCTAGAGAGAACACGAGCATTAGAAGGACACCTAGTTATTCTTTTTTAAGGGTGAGAAGAACCAGGTTTATAGTCCCTTGCTAAAAGTGCTTTCACTAGGTTCGTCTCTCAGAGTCAGTGGCAGAGTGTTCCACCTTTTGGCTGCAAGGTAGCCAAAGGATCGGGCTATGTCATTGTTAATCATTTAAAAAAAACATGAATACTTTATTTTTTTATTTTTTTTTATTTAAGAAGTTTTCTATAGCGCTAGCCAGACCCCAGGGTATCAGAGCGCTTTACAGTAGGTACAGCACAGATAATCAACAGATAAAGAATAGAGGGAGACATATCCACAGAGGAGCGGAAAAAAAAAATATAATAATAATAATGAAAGAACAACACATTGAAGTAAATGACATTTTCAAGGGTCTTCAGAGTCTTAGAGCTGGAGCGGAGCTCGATCATTGGTAATTGCTCCCCACTATCCATTTCCAAAGGAGCGGTTGAGGAACAGGTCTTTGAGTTGGCGTTTGAATTCTACATAAGAGGGAATGATTCTGATATGCGGGGGGATGGCATTCCAGATTCTGGGAGCGCTTCCAGTGAAAGATCGGTCAGCAGTTTTTTTCTTTCTGGTCTTAGCTGGGATGAGTAAAAGGGAGTTAGAGCTTCTTAGGTTCCTGGACTGACCTGCTTTTATGAGTTTTTTTGCCAGGTAATCTGGTTTGCCGGTGTGAAGGGCTTTATGGGTGAGGCAAGCTGTTCTGAAGCTAATCCGCATTTCTGCTGGGAGCCATTTCAGTTCCTTGAGTGCGGGGGAGATATGATCAAATTTCTTGATACCGGTGATCATTCTAGCAGCCGCATGTAGCGTTGTTTTGATGGGAGCCAGGTGTGATTTTGGAATTCCTGAGAGGACTGCGTTCCCATAATCCAGTCTTGACAGAACCAGAGATTGGGTGGCCTGTTTGAGGTCATTGGGCGGAATGTAGGGTTTTAATTTGTTCAGTAGTCTTAGGCTAAGGTACGCGTTTTTGGCCGAGTTCTTGATGTTATGTATGAGTGGGTGCTGCACTCAATGTAATAACACTTAAATCAATTCTTAGACCAATACGTGTGCTGTGTTGGATTAGTGCCTGCACACTGTGACTATAAACTGAATATGGCCTGGTGCCTGAAGACCACCAGGACTCCAGCACGCACAACAAAATTAAATACTCCTTTTGTCCGAATATAATGCACTTTATATCTTATATCTCGTCGAAAAAGTTCAAAACATTTCAATCATCATGTGTTGTTCATCAATAAATCACAGGAAAATCATTCAAAGTTTGCATTTCCATCAAGTACACAAATCATATCAATGAATCACAAAATTATTAAAAACAAATCAATGAACACCCAATGCATTTCGGGGCCACGCCCCTTCGTCAGGGGTCTATTGGAGAGAAAAGAAAAGAAGAAAAAAAGAAAAAAGAAACCTTATTACTCTTGATGTCAAGGAGGGTGAGTGTATATAAACTAAAAACTCTTATTGGCATAAAGCTTACCTAGTTATTGCGATTTGTTTGCAGTCACTACATAATATAGTGCTTATGTCTGGTGTTGTCTGCTGCTTACTATGTCTGTAAAAGATGATTTGAATTACTCGCTATAGATTCTCCGCTAGTTGTAGGATGGATCACAATAACCTAAATTAATTTGAAGGGCTCACCTGTATTTCAAATTAATTTAGGTTATTGTGATCCATCCTACAACTAGCGGAGAATCTATAGCGAGTAATTCAAATCATCTTTTACAGACATAGTAAGCAGCAGACAACACCAGACATAAGCACTATATTATGTAGTGACTGCAAACAAATCGCAATAACTAGGTAAGCTTTATGCCAATAAGAGTTTTTAGTTTATATACACTCACCCTCCTTGACATCAAGAGTAATAAGGTTTCTTTTTTCTTTTTTTCTTCTTTTCTTTTCTCTCCAATAGACCCCTGACGAAGGGGCGTGGCCCCGAAATGCATTGGGTGTTCATTGATTTGTTTTTAATAATTTTGTGATTCATTGATATGATTTGTGTACTTGATGGAAATGCAAACTTTGAATGATTTTCCTGTGATTTATTGATGAACAACACATGATGATTGAAATGTTTTGAACTTTTTCGACGAGATATAAGATATAAAGTGCATTATATTCGGACAAAAGGAGTATTTAATTTTGTTGTGCGTGCTGGAGTCCTGGTGGTCTTCAGGCACCAGGCCATATTCAGTTTATAGTCACAGTGTGCAGGCACTAATCCAACACAGCACACGTATTGGTCTAAGAATTGATTTAAGTGTTATTACATTGAGTGCAGCACCCGCTCATACATATTGTCATAGTTTACACTGCCACACGGGAGCTTGCACCACTGGACAATGTCGTTCGAATCTATAGCTGGAATTACGGACAATAGAGCGAATATTAAAGGATATTCTGCTGAGGAAGCTTCACAAATATATAAGTTAATCAAAGAAACGAAAACTTTTGATACTCAAGGAGGATCCACCACACAACAACTCAAACAACTCAAATATTTGACAAGACGCGAATTAAACCAGCGGCTTCATGCGTCCACACTAATACAATACCACCGTGTGAGACGTATTCCTAGGGGATTACGACTAGCAATAAGACCCATGCTATACAGATTGAACAATAACCCTCAGTTCATGGAAAAATGGTTCGAAATACTAAATAAATGTTCACTGGACCTTATATTGCTTTTGATTGAGGAACTGGCTAGGACTATTCAAGATCTTGAAGAGGAGATCTTCAATGTTAAAAAAGAACTGTCGAAGAGGATAGAGGAAGAGCCATGGAGCAAATTTTTGGAGGACCTCGAAATAAAACTTGATAAATATGGGAAGGAACTGCAAGAGACCAAACTACGCAAGTTCAAGCGGGATACTATAGACTACAAGCTGAATGAAGCGTACACTTGGGCAGAAATATATGCGAAAAGGCGATATACTACCAGGAAACAGCAAACAGCATCATCAGAAGAAAGTGGGGTATCGGATAGTGATACTAGTGCCACCAGACAGCCTATGAATAAGCAACAAGTACCCAAATCTAAACAACAAGATTCAACTACAGCAACTGCAGACACATCAGCTTCTACATCTGATTCTTTTTTAGAGAAGGACCATGCTCAACACAAACCTCCAGATATACCACCTACAGCGAGCGACAAAAGACGCGACGAGGACAAGGAAAAGGAAAAGGAAAAGGAGGTGGAGAAGAAGAAATTAGGTCTAAGGAGTCAGACCAAGACCTTGTGATTAACATTTCTAGTTATCAACTGACCAAATCTGAGCAATGTCTGCTTAACAAAGGAACAACTTTTGTTGGTACCTACCATACAAATCAACTCGAGACAGAAATAGCCCTTTTTAAGTTCATGAGGGTTCTAAGACTGAGACATTTTTTCACGGTTCTCAACCCCATTGAGAACGAAGATAACACTTCTGCCAAATTTAAGCCAAAAAGTACCTTTATGGCTCCTGTTTCTCATAAAAGTCTGGACACGTTCGAGTTACTTGTGAAAACTGACTTGAGCAAAATTCAATATAAGAGAAAAATCAACAACCTAACACGAGCTGAACGCAGTACTCTTCATGGACTGATGAAGAACAAAGAAATCACAATACAAAAAGCCGATAAAGGAGGAGGCCTTGTCGTAATGGATCTAGACTTCTACGTAAGAAAAGGATTTGAACACGTGCATGACGCAAATACATATGCCAAATTGGACGGAGATCCAACAAATGCCATCACTAAGAATCTGGACATATTATTGGACAAATCGGAGGAACTGGGCTGGCTGAACATCACAACCAAGAGATACTTGAGGCAAATTTATCCAAGAAGACCAAGGATATATTTTCTGCCAAAAGTGCATAAGGATCTCAAAAATCCCCCGTTTAGACCGATAGTATCGGGATGCGCATCCATTTTTGAAAATATGGGCATCTTTATCGATGCCCACATGCAGTCGTTCATTCGAAACTGGCCAACCTATTTGGAAGACACATCAGACTTCTTACGGAGTCTGTCAACTATCGACACCACAGAAGCAATGGATTGGATTCTATGCACAATTGATGTGACAGCATTGTATACATCTATCCCTCACAGACAAGGTCTGGAAGCAATTGAGTGGGCCCTTCTTCGCGACGATAAACCAGAGGAATTAAAGTGCCTAATATTGCAGTTGCTTGAATTTTGCCTGACAAACAGCTATTTCACATGGGAGAAGGAGTACTATATGCAGCTCACGGGGACAGCAATGGGTTTTCCGGGGGCCTGCGTGTATGCAAACATTTTCATGGCCAATTTCGAACTGGATTACATCTTAGAAGACTCAACTTGGCAGGATGGTCTAGTATACTACAAGCGATACATAGACGATGTTTTCCTAATATGGAAACGGCCAGTCGCTGACTTAATTCAGAACATCAAGAGTCTAAATCTCGCTAACTCCAGAATTCAATTCACACACAATGTCAGCAAAGATGCACTACCGTTTTTGGATGTCTGGGTTGAACTTCGAGGGAACTCTATCAAGACAACGCTTTACAAAAAGCCTACTGACAAGAACACCGCACTTCTGTATGGAAGCTTTCACCCTTCAAACCTCATCAACAACCTACCGGTTTCTCAATTCATGAGGATCAAAAGAATATCTTCCGATAAAGCAAGCTGTGACAAACATATGGAAGCACAAAAACAAAGTTACTTGGACAGAGGATACCCAAGAAAACTACTGGAAGCTCATGTTGACAAGATAAAAACGATACCAAGGGCAGATCTCTTGAAAAAAAGAACGAAAATTGAAAACAAAAGGATGGTATTTGTATCTAAATACTCCACAGCCTCTAGAGACATAAAACGCATCATTCTTAAACGATGGGAGATTATACAAGTAGAGAAAGACTTTGGCACTCTATTCAGTGACACACCCATGTTCGCATACAAGAGAGCTCAGAACCTAAAAGAACAATTGAACAAACCTAGACAATACACAGACACCACCCAACAACCTGAAGAATATAAAGGTACCTCACGCTGCTATAATTGCAAAAATTGCAACAACGTAATACCAGGAAACATCCTACTACATCCACGGACAGGCGAAAAAATCCAATTGAGACATAATACAACTTGTAATTCAGAATTTGTGATCTATTCTATTAAATGCCCGTGTGGCCTTATATATGTCGGCAAGACTGAGTGCAAGCTGAAACTGCGACTTTCTGAGCATAAGAGCCGCATCAGAAATAAGAATTTAACATCACCACTTGCAAAACATTGGTGGGAAGCTGGCCATACCATCGCACAATTGAGATTTCAAGTCATTGAACTACTTCCACAACGACTGGGTCTGAACAACTCCAAAATCCTACTACAAAGAGAGGCCTTCTGGATTCGAAAACTACAATCATTGACCCCCACAGGGTTAAACGATAAATTGGATATGGCATGCTTTCTATAGCATGATCAGATAACATATACTGACACTTGATATATAGTAACCCCTAGGAGACTCGCACACTTTGTCATACATACACATTAATAAGCTAGTTATATTTTCTTAGGTGGCCACCACAATGACATTTACAGAAATATTTGTTTATGTAACAATGTTTAGTTTTGTGAATTATACCGAGAAGGACCTGTACTCACCGAAAAACTCTCTGAGCAAAAATGTTTAGTTTGTAAAATAGGCAGATAATGTCCTGTATGGATTGTGAAATTTACCTCGCTTATTTATTCTCACATTATTTCTTCTTATTTTCCTAAAACCTCCCTTTTCTCGATAATGAGCATTTAAACAGTTCCATCTTAGATAGGAATAACCATTTAACAATGAGATTCCTTACTGCGGATAAAACACCACTTAGAAATGGCCGACATTTGCCCTCTAGTCCGGCTTCCATGTTTACACTACAAGTGAACAGTAATAAGGGACTTATTCTACCACAAAGCTCGAATTAAACGCGGATGCGTGAGCTTTTTTTCCTTGCTCGAATGACTGAATTTGCAACCGGTAAGAGACAGTATCTCCGTTTCCTAATATTCTGTGAGGAGGCTAACCACTCGCATAGTGAGTGTGTCTAACATCGTCTTTTTGCACACAGGACTATCGTTAATCCTGAAACCTCAAGCGGGACTGATTCATCTATTGAACCCGCCGGTAAGCGAACACGCTTTACCTAGTCGGCAATTCATTGAGTATTCTCCGGCAAACAAGCTAAGTCCACATTTTTATTTTAATATGTTGCAGGTAATCTCGTAACAAATTTGAAAGACTAAAGTCTCGTAATAACGACAAACTCCACAGGTAAATGATACCTCCCCTTTATTTACATGGATGCGAATATTGTTTTTATAAACATTGAATGCGAGTCACTAAAATCCGTTTATTCGTATTTTTGTAGAAAGAACGGATTAAGGCTACAAATACAGGTGAGCCCTTCAAATTAATTTAGGTTATTGTGATCCATCCTACAACTAGCGGAGAATCTATAGCGAGTAATTCAAATCATCTTTTACAGACATAGTAAGCAGCAGACAACACCAGACATAAGCACTATATTATGTAGTGACTGCAAACAAATCGCAATAACTAGGTAAGCTTTATGCCAATAAGAGTTTTTAGTTTATATACACTCACCCTCCTTGACATCAAGAGTAATAAGGTTTCTTTTTTCTTTTTTTCTTCTTTTCTTTTCTCTCCAATAGACCCCTGACGAAGGGGCGTGGCCCCGAAATGCATTGGGTGTTCATTGATTTGTTTTTAATAATTTTGTGATTCATTGATATGATTTGTGTACTTGATGGAAATGCAAACTTTGAATGATTTTCCTGTGATTTATTGATGAACAACACATGATGATTGAAATGTTTTGAACTTTTTCGACGAGATATAAGATATAAAGTGCATTATATTCGGACAAAAGGAGTATTTAATTTTGTTGTGCGTGCTGGAGTCCTGGTGGTCTTCAGGCACCAGGCCATATTCGAGTTCTTGATGTGTCTCATCATATTCAGTTTTGGATCGAGAGTAATGCCTAGGGATTTGACAGAGTCCGCTAGAATCAGATTTCCATTAAGTGCATCAATGGCTTTTAACCACTCGGCAATTTGTGGGTTGTCTTCCTTATTTGAGATGAGGAGTGTCTCTGTCTTGTCAGGGTTAAGTTTTAAGTGATTGCTTGTGAGCCAACGTTGGACATCTCTCAAGACATCATTGAGTCTTTGTATGTCTTTGAGAGAGGTTGTTTCCAGATAGATCTGGGTATCATCTGCATAGAGATGGAAGTGAATGTTGGCTTTTCTGAGTAGTTTGGAAAGAGGTTCCATGTAGATATTAAAGAGTTGCGGTGAAAGCACCGAGCCTTGAGGGACTCCCCTGTTGACTTGTTGGAGGTCGGAGGTAAAGTTTTTTATTTTTATTTTTTGTGTGCGGTTGTGGAGGAAGGAGGAGAACCATTTGAGGACAACCTCACCAAGGCCGGCTCTTTCTTGGAGAGTCCTTAAGAGGAGTTTGTGATCAACAGTATCAAATGCTGCCGAGAGGTCAAGGAGAATGAGGAGGCAGCATTGGTCGGAGTCTAGAGATCCATGTATATCGTCGATGATATTGAGGATCGCCGTTTCTGTGCTGCAGCCTTTTCTGAAGCCAGACTGGTGGGGGTCCAGGAGGTTGATGTTGTCCAGGTGCTGGGTCAGTTGATGTAGTACGCATCTTTCAAGTGTTTTTGAGAGAAGGGGGAGGTTCGACACAGGTCTATAGTTGTTTAGATCTGTCACATCTAGTCCGGGTTTTTTCAACAGGGGTGAGACTTGGCCCATTTTGAGGCAGTCAGGGACTACTCCGCTTTTCAGGGAGCTATTTATGATTGTGCTCCAGAGCGGGGCTAGAGCGTGCTTCATTTTTTTGGTCAGTAGGGGAGGAATGGGATCAAGGACATGGGCTGAGGGTTTTGACGTGGCGATCAGCGTGATTATCTCAGTTTCTTGGATAGGATGGAAACTGAGCCAGGAATTGGGGGAGGGACCAGGAGAGAGAACAGGTGGGAGGTCTGGTGACCCAGCCGCATTGCTCTTTGCGTGCTGCGTGTTGAAATCGGCTAGTGAGAGTTCGATTTTCGTAATCTTGTCCTTGAAAAATTTGGCGAACTTGTTGCATAGTTCTTTGGACGCCTGCACCGAGGAGGGTATGGGCTTGGAGGTTTGTTGTCTGATGATGCTATATAGCTCCTTGGGTCTGTTTTTGGCACTGTCCAGTGCTGAGCGGAAAAAGCTGGATTTTTTGTTTTTTATGTGATTGTTGTACTTCCTGCGCGCTGATTTGAGTTGGTCACGAAGAATAGAAGAAGGGTTATTTCTCCACTTTCTTTCTTTGGCTCTTAGGAATCTTCTTTCGGAGTTCAGTTCGGAGTTGAACCATGATCTGGATGGGATGACTCTACTCCTTTTTAGTTTTAGGGGCGCTACTTTGTCGAGGATAGAGATTAGCTTGGCATTGTAACAGTCAGTGAGGTCATTAGTAGAGAGGTGTTTAGTGTTGTCTGGGAGAAGTGAGCTTATCTCTTCTTCGAGGACTCCCATTGGAACATCGGAGAGGTTTCGCAGCCATTTGGGGGGGTCTCGTAGTTCCGGTTGAGAGAGAGTAAGTTGGTTTATGTGGAATAGGATCATGTGGTGGTCTGACCAATCAACGGGAAGTATGTGATTGATAGTGATTTTGTTTCTTTGCGCGATGATGGCATCGAGGGTGGCTCCTTTGTAGTGTGTCTCTTCTGTGCAGTACTGTGTTAGATTGTTGTCACAGAGGAGAGTGGATAGCGATTGGATTAGCGGGTTGTTGGTCTCGTTCCACCGTAGGTTCAGGTCACCAAGAATTATATTGTTGGTATCGCCGAGTGCACCTTGAGCTATCAGGTCGGCTAATTGTTCTCCAAATTCTGAGTTTTTACCAGGAGGATGATAGAGAAGGTGACACAGTAAGGAGCCATTATCATTGGCCTTGATGTTGGTTGAGAGGCATTCGAATGAGTTGTAGTCGAATGAGTTTATTTCCGTGATGGCCATGTTGTCTTTATGGATGATAGCTATCCCTCCTCCTCTCTGGTCTTTTCTGTCTTTATTAATGAGGGAGAAGCCCGGGGGGACAAGCATGTCTAGGCATGGAGGGGATAGCTTGTTGAGCCAGGTCTCCGTGAGGAAGGCAATGTCGATGTCATGGGAGAGGATGGCCTCTGCTAGTTCTGTTGCATGCAAGGAGGCCGACCTACAGTTGATGAGTAGGCAATTTGTAAAAGGCTTTTTGTTGCTGGCGTTCTTTTCCTTGGGCGCCCTAGGTATGGTGGTCAGGACGGGCGGTCTCGGGTGTTTTGTGACGGGAAGGTCTTGTCGGAGACCTGTGATCACTTGTATTTTGGATTTAGGTGAGTCGGAGGGTGGCGTATCGTAGGAAGAGGCTAGAGTGGCTGCTTCCATATCGGACATGGCTGCTTCTGTTCTGTTGGGTCTTGAGGTCAGGGCTGTTGGAGGCCAGGGGTTGGAGCTCCTTCTTGGGGGACTCTGAGGAAATGTTGCAGGGGTTTCTAGGGACCAGGCTGGGCTCTTCTGGTCGTTGGCGGTGGGGGGAACCCAGGGGGGAGCTTGGTGGTATCTGCGGGCCTTGGTTAGGTTGGAGAGTATTTCGGTTAGACCCTGGTAGATCGAGTCTATTTGGTCTTCAAGTGACGCAAGTCGCTGCGCCATTGAGTCGAGGGAGGGGTTGAGGGCGACTTGGGGGGATTCATCTTGTGCGGTAGAGGTCGGGTTGAAGCAGTGTTGTCTCTTATTTATGGTGTATGACAGGATGTCTCTTTTTGAGATCCTAGGAGGGAGATCTGTGGGGTAAATAGTGAGATTAGTGGTCGCTGTCTGTTGGGCGCCTTCTAGAGGTTGCGATGAGTGAGTCCGGTAGAGTGGTGAGGTTGTGCTATCTTTGGGGAGCTGTGGCGCATGATTGGTAGGGATTTTGTGTTGGGTGAAGACTCGTGGGAGCTGTGCGGTGGGGGAAAGGGGAGGTGTGGATTGAGTTACTTTTTGATGCTGAGATGTTGAAGGTGGGAGAGGGGCAGAGGTAGTGCGAGGTATGTGGGGGAGAACCGATCGGGGTTGGGGGAGGAGGGGGTCTAAAGCTTCAGGGTTGAGTGTAGTGGTAGGCAGGAGTTGGGTTGAGAAGGAGCGGGGCAGGAGGGGGAGAGCAGATCGAAGTGAGGGGAAGAGGGAGTCAAAGATTTCAAGGTTCTCATTACTTGCCTGAATGAGGACCGTGCCGTTACATATTCTTCACTTATTACTGTTAATAAATAAAACGTTTATACACTTACAAATATTACAGAAAAGGGATCAACAAATTAAAAATAAAAATTTACACAATAATAATGAATTAAAAAATAAACTAATGTAAAAAATAAGCTTTTAAATGTTATAAGTTCCAAAAGTTCAACAAAAAAAGCCAGGTCATGTGATAGCATTGAAATGAGAGCCCTATTGGCTATGCCAATGCATATTAATGTATGGGCATAATTACTGTATGAGTCATCTTCGTTTCACTAGTCCTTGACTTTATGGATCCTTGTTCTCCCAAGTTCCGATTTGGAAGGCTCACTCTGAACACCGTGGTTCTCGTCAAGATTTCATGAGCTTGTGCTCAACGTCATGGATATTTTTCAATGTCTTTGATCTCGCTCATAATGGAAGTTCACAGGTAAGAGGGGGAAACCTCTGAGTGACATTTACGGAGCTCATGAGTACGCTTAGAATGGGGACTTGGGGGTCAACCGACCGTAGGGAGGTCTGACCCCCGGTCTTTTGGGGAAGTCGATGCAGTCTAGCAACTGCACCGGGGTTTGGGGTCGATTTGGGCTAATGTCGATTTGGGCTAGGTCCCCATTTTGAGGTACCAGCCACAATTTTGTTTTGGTGACATATGGCTGGTGGGTGGTAGCTTATCATAGGCAGTTAAAGATGTATAGTGAGGATTCAGGGCCAGATGTAGGTATCCAAATACCGGTCGGTAACAGCCGAAAATACCGATTTTCGGCCGTTACCGACCGGTATTTGGATACCGAGATGTAGGGCATCTTAAAATACAGATTCGGTAATTTTACCGAATCGGTAAATTTACAGATTCGGTAAAATTACCGATTCGGTAAAATTACCGAATCTGTATTTTAAGATGTAGGTGGCACTGTAAACAGTGTCACAGGGCATTAAGGATTCGTTATTTACCACCAACTAATAGTTGGTGGTAAATAGCGAATACCTGTGTATATGCCAATCTGTGCATGTACACCTGTGCCATGTGGCAAACATACATGCCCTAAGGGCATGTATGTTTGCCACATGGCACAGGTGTACATGCCCTAAGGGCATGTATGTTTGCCACATGGCACAGGTGTACATGCACAGATTGGCATATACACAGGTATTCGTTATTTACCATACATAAGGGCATGTATGTGTGCCACATAGCACACAAGCCCTAATCAGGGGTGCAACAGGGTGTCAAAGTGACACCCTGCCACCCTTGAATTATTCGGTATTTACCGAATCGGTAATTACCGATTTGGTAATTGACATTCATTCCTATGGGCCTCCAAGCCTATAGGAAAGAATGGCAATTACCGAATCGGTAAAAAATACCGAAAATTTACCTACATCAGATTTACCGATTCTAAAATACTGAATCGGTAAAATTCGGTATTTTAGAATCGGTAAAAATGATTTACCTACATCTAGCCCATAGTTTTGTAAGCAAAGGCCCAAATTATGTTGCAATGTGCACCTGTTTCAATAAAGCGCCCTTTTTCACACACAATTCGGGTGTCGGTGGTCTGTTCTGCTCCACCCTTCTCCAAAGGAGCATAGCTTTCATAACTTTCTTGGTGACCTGCTATATTGTGAAAGCTTCTCTTGGTAAATCTTGGCTTGCATGCCCTGGCGATGTGACCTCATGGCACAGAAGCTAACAATGGACTAAAAAATTAAAAATAATAATCCTTAACATATTTGAGAAAACATTACATAACAACTAGAAAACATATATTTCAACTAAACGCATTACTCTTTTAGCAAATCATGAAATTAATTCTATGTTTTGCACTAAAGTATTATTATTGTAAAAATCACTTCAAAGTAATAAATAAATAATTGCTTTAAAAACACTACACCAGTAATACTTTTAAAATAATTAAGCTATTGAAAGACGTAATTTTATTACTTAATATTTTGATTAAATAAAAGCCAGCCATCGAAATAGCTCAATAAACCAAATAAGCCAAAAGAAAAAAGAACTTAATAACTTAAATAATCAACTTATATAATCAACCATTTAAATAAATTATTAATAATCTGCCATTGAAAGAATTAACATAATTACTAACCCAAAACCATATACACAAATAATTAACAAGTGAAAAAATGATATGACTATCATATTAAGCAATTAACTGTAATTAATACATTTCTTTAAAAGAAATACTACCCACCCTGTCCAGCTAATGTCACAAAAAACCCAAAGCGCCCAAAAGAAGTAAACATTTCCATAATTTTATTTAAAAGTAATTGAAAGCAAATATCACAATAAAATACTTACATTAATAAAATAAAAAAATACCTACCTTCAGTAACTATCCTTCTAGTGGATACTCTATCTACCTGCAGATTCCTCACCTTTGAATATCCTAGGCATCATACAGAATCTGCAAACTTTTCAATGGCTCTCAACATCTGTAAGGTGCACTGGCTCTGTCTCAGCACCTGAAAAGGTGCCATTGTGACCTCACTGGAGCCTTAAAGCATTAGCGCCCTTTTGGTAGTATCCAATGTTTGATGTGACACCGAGGCGATCATGATGAGCATGGCATCAGATTGACAAGGTGCTGTACATAATCCAGACTTGGTCCCTTAGTATGATAACTGTATTAGCAAATCAGAATACAGTGATTGGGTCAGTGAGGAATCTGCAGGTAGTTAGGGTATGCAATAGAAAGGCCAGTATCTAAGGTAAATAACTTTTTCTTCGGATGGATACTCCTACCTGCAGATTCATCACCTTTTGAATAGATTTCCCCATGCAGTACTCAACCAGGAGGTAGGTTTGAAAAGCTGGCTAAAGAAAGATGAAATGGAGGACTGAATGTCTGAAGTGACCTTCACTCCACACCTTGGAATCCAAACAATAAGCTTTAAAACGATGTGGACGGAAGTCCAAGTCACTGCTTTGCAGATCTCTGTAATTGGGACTCCCCTTGCTGAAGCTGAAGTTGCAGATTTTGCTTTGGTGGAATGATCTCTGACAAACTCTGAGCATTCCGTTTGAACCAAGGCATAGTATATCTTGATGCACAAAATAATGCACCTTGACAATGTCCTCTTCTGGTTGGCCTCACCCTTCAACTTGCCAATGTAGCCTATAACAAGCTCATTGACAATTTGGAAGTCCTTGGGATGCTAAATATAAAGAAATTACTGCTCTCTTGCGATCTAACCTGCAAAGCCTTTCCTCCTCTTTAGTAGGAATTGGAGGGGAAAAGAAAGCAGGTAAGGTGATAGACTGCCCCAGATGGAACTGCTGCTTTCCTGCCCATACTTTGGGCAGAGAAACAGCCCTGGTTCTTGGAACTAGCTTGTTGGGGAAAATAAGAACTAAAGGGGTTTCACGCTCAGCACTTGCAGCTCAATGACACATTGCAACAGACTTAAATGGAAGTAGTCACAACTATGCAGAGGTTCGAATGGAGAACACAGTATAAATATGAGAATGAGATTAAGGAACTCTTTGCTGCATTATGAAAGGGGAGGGAGGGAACATGTTTAGAAATCTCATAACTTTGGCTGATTTGAACAGGGACAGTTGGTCTGGAAGACAGACAAAGGCAGGCAAAGTAGATAGGTAGCCCTTTACTGCACACAGTGCACAACCCTGTTGAGCTAATGTCAGGGCAAAGCATATGATGTTTCACAACTGGGCCTTCAAAGGATGTACTGAATTGTCTGCACACCCTTGACAAACTTATTCCATCTTCCAGAATATACCATTTTGGTGGAATGTCTACGGACACTTAGAATAACATCCATTGTTCTCCCTATTACATATCTACTTATACAGCTCAAAATTAAAATTTCAATTTTATTTTTATCTCATTCTTTACCGCTCCTGCTTCACCCCCCCCCCCTCACCCCCCCCATCTTTCATTCACCTGCCACGGTGCACTTACCACGTTACTTGAATCAACCCCTACTCCTCCCTCATCCTTCTTCTTTCCCTCTGCCCCAAACCGACGCCATCAGCCTAGCTGCTCCATCACATCCCTTTGCACGTCTTTCCCCTCCTTCCCAATCCCATCCCCATTCACAGCACAGGCCCCCTTTATGGTCCACAAACACACACAACGCCGCTTAACACCCTATCCCATACTAACTAGCACTAACCCCACTATGGAGCGCACAGGCGTACATAGCTACACCATCAACTACCCCCCAACCTCTCAAAAAAGCATCCAAACGCTTTAAACACAATATGTTAAAACTACACACTGAAACAACCATCTTGGATCCCTAGTACTCAACAAACAAAGGGCATATAACCAATGACATCATTTTCTACGCCAAAAGAAGAGCACAATGGAGGAAAGCCTTCCTAGCCATATTCCCTAAACTGCACACGGTCTTACAATCTCTATATCCCCCTCCCCAATCTTCAAAGCTGCAGCAACCATCACCATCTATCATAACGGAATCATTCTCATGCAATCAACAGTCCGCAGCTTAAACCTGCTAGATAACATCTTCCCCATCATCGGAGAACAAGTTATAAAACCACAACCCTCCCCCCAAGTGTCTCCCACTACCAGCACACAACCTATCACACCACCAAATTCTACCTCTAGCCACGCTCTGCTGATATCACAATCAACATTTATACCCGAGCTCAGTGCTACCCCCCTCCCCGATCAACTCCCCTATAAGACACTCCTCCCTTATTACTCTACCAGCAGTTACACCCATAACACACTCAGCACCCTTCCTGGAACAAACACATTTCCCCCATTGCCAACACTACCTCCTGCATAACCATCACTCCCACGATCACATCCTCACAGCACACCTCTGCGCCTCCTACATCAACACCCCACTCCAGTTCACCCCCCCGATCTGGATAGGGAACCAGATAGGATGCCTCACAACAACCTAGAATCGTGCCTCCTTCTTACCACCCACAGGACGTAAGCACATCTTCCACACCCATATTACATTCACCAATCTTGCTACCACCTTCACCAGACCCTAGACTTGACCAGATTCTATTCTCGTTACGGCAAATCAAAAAAGAACTACAAGCTTCAGCTGAGATTCTTCTGCGCCAACCCTGGAACACTAGATAGGCACGACAGACCAAATCAAACTTCCACTTGTCCCACGCAGTAGTCACCTCGAAACATTCTCCCCCTAGGTGGAAATCAGTTCCTTTTCACAATACTTCAACCCGCCCAATCCGCAGGACTAATCCGCTATTGGAGAAAGGCTTACTCTCTATACTCCACTCCTATGAGCTCCCACATCTGAATCACAACACTATGCCTCCATATAACCCCCCGCCCCCCAAATGGCTCTAATCCCTACTATTCCTCCCAACACTCACAGGCCCACTAAACACAATCCTAGAGGTATAATCAAAAACAACCTTAGACAAGTTCCCCTTATTCAGGAACCCAATACATCCCTCATCTCGCCCCATCTTAAGTGTATACTACTAAATTGTAGATAGGCCTCAAGGCATGCAGCCGACATAGCTGACATCATTCTTACACAAGAACCGGATTTGCTAATTTTGACCGAAACTTGGTTAAAGGTATCCTCTACACCCATAATCGACATGCTGGTACCCTCAAACTATGACATCATCATATTGGACAGAATTGTTAAGACAGGGGGTGGCATCGCCTGCATATACCGGAACAATCTCTTAGTAAAACTATCCCAATCTCCTGTATGCTCCTCTTGTGAAAACATATGCCTCAACATCACTAGCAATGGCAAACCAGTATGCTCTCTACACACCCTCTATCATCCACCAGGTGATTACCTCATTTTTACTGAACTTTTCATGGACATAGTCTCTACTAACGTTGGACATCAAACTACCCAAATATTCCTCGGAGACCTCAATCTCCACTAGAATGACCCCAATGATGCAGGGGTCAATAGTCTCTAAAACTTCCTCTCTGACCTCGACCTCACCCAAATTTGTAACAGCTCTACACATGATAAAGGAGCAATCCTTGATTTAGTAATCTCTAAAGTTGATTCCATCCAGCTAGAGACGATCCATCCATGTGATTGGTCTGATCATCATATCATCACCTTCTTCATCAATGAAACAGTGAAACTTAATGCGGCTCAACCTACAAGACCTATAGTATGGAAGAGGGATGTAAAAAACATTGTCCCTAACATAATCACTACAGCCAGCTCCAACTTCCTTCTCCCCACTGGATGGATATCCGATGTTCATGATCTCACCAACCACTACTTCAACTCCATGAACATGATATTAAACAAGGTCGTCCCCCTTCTACTAAAGAGAGTTTCCACAAAAGGCTCTAAGCCTTGGTACAATGGAAGACTCAAAAAGGACAGACGATCCTTAAGAATAGCTGAACTCAGATGGAGATTGGCGCCATCCGCCAATCACCTCAAGATACTAAGAAAGGAGAGAAACACCTACTACAGAAAGATCAAGCGCACTAAAGCAGACTTTTCAGTCATCAATTAGACCAGGCCAAAAATCATCCCCAAAAACTTTTTGAGCTAATCAAAACCCAATCTAAGGATGCACCTCACCGCCACAAGCTAACTTAGGCTCACACCCCAATTGCAAAGAATTTGCTTCCTTCTTCACTCTAAGACCAATAACATAAAAAAGGACCTATTCAATGATCTAATCACACATTCTGTCACACACACAGACTCCTCATCATCCCTCCTGGAGCCCCACATCGAAATCCACTAAAGTTCGACCTAAAAAATAATGCATCCTGGTCATCCTTCAATACCTACAATGAAGAAACGATACTCAAAATGATTACTGCTCTGAACCCTGCCAATCACTTCACTGACCCTCTCCCAGCAAACTTCATAAAAGACTTCACCCCGCTTTGGACCAAGATCATAAATAACTCTTTACGCCAAGGATGCATCCCTGACATCCTCAAAGCCGGGCAGGTATCCCCAATCCTAAAGAAACCTACGGCTGATCCCGCGGACTTAAACAATTACCGCCCTATATCCAACATCCCTACCCTGGCCAAACTCTTAGAAACATGTGTACATCTCCAGCTTGTAAGACATATAGACCATTTCAACCTACTCAACAAATACCAATCAGGTTTCCGTGCAGGTCACAGCACTGAATCAGCCATGACCTATATAATTGACGATGCACTACAAATCCTAGACTAGAACGAAGCCTGCTTACTCATCTTGCTCGATCTTTCCTCGGCCTTCAATACCGTCAAACACGACAACCTGCTAGACCTTCTGCAACACAGAATGGGACTATCTGGATCAGTTCTAAACTGGTTTATTTTGTTACTCCAAAACAGATCGCAACGATTTAAGGTCAACCACTCCCTGTCCAAACTTGTCCCAGTCACTTTAGGAGTCCCACAAGGATCTTCCCGCTCTCTGACACTGTTCAATCTATTCATGGAACCACTCACTGAAATTCTATACTCATCTAACGTACAATATCACATTTACTCAGACGACACACAACTATACCTAAAGATCCATTCTCTAGAAGACATCAAATCGCTCAACACAACTCTCAGAAAAACTCAGACCTAGCTGGCGGAAAACCATCTAAAACTTAATACCCTCAACACCGAATTCCTCCTAATCGCCCCTCCCTCCCAAGTACCCATAATGCAAAACTGGATCAAACACCTAAAAGCACTCAACTACCAACCTCTTATTGTTGACTCAGCGAAATCGCTGGGAGTAACGCTGGACAGAAATCTCAATATGCAGAAACACAACAGCAACACAACAAAAGGAGCTAACTTTCAGAAAAATACTTTGAGGAAACTGAAACCTTTCCTGCCTGATAAGGACTTCAATCTGGCAGTAAACGTTCTAGTCAGCCCAAGAGTGGAATATGTGAGTGTCTCTCTCTGCGGCTTTCCCAGATCTTCAACAGCACCTCTAAGAGCCTCAATCAACGCCGCAGCTAGACTTATTACTGGCTCCAAAAGAAGCTCTCACATATCCCTGGACCTAAGATCCCTTAATTAGCTACCCTTTAAAGCCAGAATTAATCTAAAAATAGCATATATGACGCATAAAGACATTCATCACAACGCACCCAGCTATCTGGCACAGAAACTGGCGCCCTCATGTGGGAACAGATCTTTTCAGAAGTGCCAAAAACCTCTTACTAAAAGCGCAAAGATTCAACAAGAAGAAAACATACAACCAAACCTTTTCAGGGATGGCGCCCAGAATTCGGAATGCTTTGTTCCCAGAAACTAGACTTAATCCCTCTACTGCATCTTTAAAAAAAGAAGTGAAATCTCTTCTCATGGCTAAGTTCACTTGAGCATGAGCTACTTTTATTATTCCACTTAACACTTGATCTACATGGAACTATACATTATTTACTATCTCTCTATGCATCCCAGATATTATGTCTATACTATGCTTAATATATATGGAATGTTTTGTTTTGCACCATATACCTATCTATCTACGATATGGTGATTACACTACCATTGACTGACATGGAACTATATGTTATTTACCATGTACCAACGTATCTAAGATATTTACCTTGTAAAGCGCTCTGATACCGTTCGCGCGCTATAAGACTTTCAAATAAATAAATAAATATCTACCTCTTCCAGATGTAAAGAAGAAACATCTAGGTGTCCCCTCGCAACCTCCATACATGACGGTGGAGGCTCTGGAGTTGGGGTTCAGTATTTGCTCTACAATTGCGAGAGGAAGACCTCCCCATGAGTAAGACAGAGTAGAGTGTAAAAGGAAAGGTGCACAATGTCCACATATCACATCCTTCTTGGCTAGTCTGAGGCTATTTGGATGAGTTGAACCCAGTCGATGAGAATATCCCTCAGCAATAGAGGAATCAAGGTTACGAGTGGAAAAGCATAGTGAAGTGGAAAGTTCCAACTCAACCAAACCACGTCCCCCACAGCACCTTGCAACAGATACTGAAGGGCACAGAATGTCTGGCAATTGGTGTTGCTTTGAGTGGGAAATAGGTCCATCTGAGGTGTGCCCCAGAGATCGAAGATGTATTGGTTAACTTTTGACTGAAGCCTCTACACATGGTCTCCAAGATGACACCAATTCACTGTCTGCTTGCCAACCAACTAGATCTGGGGTGCTTGCACTCAGGACCATATTGGTATTGCTTTTCAACAGAGAAGGTGCAACCCGACTCCCCCTGCTTGTTGATGTACCACATGGTGGTTATGTTGCCTGTCAAGATCCGGATGAAGGGATGGCAGGAAGACCTTAAATGCCAGCTAGGTTGCCTGCGGTTCCTGTAGATTCATATGTGTGACGCTCTAGTGTTTTGCGGGTCTCGGCCGAGACCCGGAAACACTCCCACGATTTGTATCACCTTCTGGCCAGGCGTGGCCAGAAGCCTATAAATAAAAGGACAGAGGTTGCTTGTGGCTTCCGGTCCGACACAGTAACCAAAGTGTGTGGTGTCAGTTATTAGTGTGCGTGTGCCAACATACCGGTATGCCCCTGGTGTAGTAATTCCTGCTCCCCTACACTGGCGACGAGGGTGGTGTCGCCCGTGGAAGAACCCTGGCTGTGGAGTAGGACGTTCCTGGTGGTGACGGCGTGGTCCCAGTTCCGTGTGCAGTCCGTCGTGGTGGTGCGTGGACCAGAAGGAAAGGTGCCGCTGTTCTGCCCCGCGCCAGTAAGCAGCGTGTGTGGAGCTGCGTGGTGACCGGCGATCTGAGGGGTCTCTGCGGTTGAGACGCAGCCTCGTTCGTCTGTGCTGCGTGAAGGCCCGGCTGCCGCCTGAAGGAATGCGCGCATGCGCTGTAGACCTGAGGCCTGCCCCAGCGTCGGAGACGCGCGAAGAAGCCTCGGTCTCAGCAAAGGGACAGCGGTGTCGACGGAGGAACACTGGGATTCCCCGTGGGTGCGAGGTGGAGTCGGTTGAGCCGGCGAGAGGGACGTGACCATCATATCCAGTCCCAACAAGCCTTGGTACATGCAAATGGAGAAAAGTTACAACTATAATGCGGAAAGTGAAATATATGGACTGCAAATAAAAGGGGCACAATCCAATTGTGGCGCAGTCAGCAAAATACCGTGTGCCATATGTGAAGGCAATAATCACTCAAGCAGTGTCAAGAGGGAGTGGTTGCTACGCCATTAAGACTGTCACACTTCACGCACGAGCTTGACACGTGGAGTGTAGAAACCAGCCCAGTCAGTCGCAGCCATGTCGGTGGTACAAGATGCTGCAGGTACAGGAGGGGCCCAACAAGCAGTAGCCCCGGCGCAAGGGGCAGGGCTGGCAGGACAACAGGTAGTGGGCACAATGGTCCAAGAGTTGCCACACTCCCTGATTAATCCAATCCCTCCATTCAGCGCGCTGGCTGACCGAGGCACGGCGGCGCCTCGCTGGGCAGTGTGGCTAAGTCGCCTAAATAACTATTTCACGGCAACGAGGGAAAAGGACAATGAGGTGAAAAGATCGTTGCTACTACATTTTGGTGGGGATGAGCTCTACAAGTTGTTCTTACATCTGCCAAACACCGGTGCAGCAACAGACTATAACGCCGCTGTACAAGCGCTAAATGCACACTTCCACCCACAGCTGAATCCCCATTATGAAAGGTTCAAGTTCAGGCAATCCAGGAAAAGGGAAGGAGAGACGATGGATGCTTTTCATGCACGGCTGAGGGAGCTGATAAGCACGTGCCCGGACGGTGATCAAGAGAAGGAGGTAACAGCGCAGCTGATTCAGGGGTGCAAGAACAAACACTTAAGGTCTCTGATTTTGAGACAGCCCCGCATAACGCTGGATGAAATACTGATGCTAGCCAGGTCACATGAGTTGTCAGATGCGCGAGCCACAGCGATGGAATCAGCTATCAACCCATCAACAAGCACTGAAGTAACAGTGAAGACAGAGAGGGTGGACGCTGTGCGGAGCAGCAGCCGCAGAGGAAGAGGAAGATGGCCGACCAGGACACAGCGGCGCGCGCAATGTGGCTCCTGCGGGTATGAAGAACACAACCGAGATGGATGCCCTGCACGTGGCAAGACGTGTGACAAGTGCGGAGGAAGCAATCATTTTGCCAGTGTATGCAGAGGTGGTGCGAGAGGAAATTTCCGAGGACAAGCGTCAGCAGGGAGGAAAACACCGACCAAAGCAGTCAGGCAGCTAGCCTTAGAGGACACACAGGATGCTCACCCATCGAGAGGGAACAGGACACCATCTCGTTACCCACAACGGCTGGATGACTCGTCGACAGACGACGAGGAAGAATGCTATTATGTTTCGTTTGTAAGTGAGCTCAAAAGGCGGCAAAGACCACAGCCGAAGTGTCAGATCCAAATCGATGGATCAACAGTAACAGGAGTCATAGACACTGGAGCCACAATTAATGTAATGGGCATTCAGCATTACAAGGCGTTACGACCAAGACCTCAACTAGTGCCATCGAAGGCTCGTGTTCTCACATATGGCAGCAAGACGCCATTACCCCTGAGAGGGAAGATGACGGTGCAAGTGAAAGCAGAAGGTCAAGAGCTAACGACCACTTTTCACGTGATTGACAAAGAAGCAGACTTGCTGGTCGGCAGTCACACGGCGGAAGACCTCAAGCTAATTGCTTTCGCAAATGCGGTCAAAGCACTACACACGGAGGAGATCCTTCAAATGTTCCCGTCACTATTTCAAGGTCTAGGTACCATCAAGAGGCCACCAGTCAAGCTACACATTGACAAGGCAATACAACCGATAGCTTTACGACATAGGAGAATACCATTCCATCTTCGGTCGGCGGTTGAGCAGGAACTGGTCAAACTGGAGGAACAAGGGGTAATAGAGAAAGTAACGGGACCGACACCGTGGGTATCACCGATGGTGATTGCTGAGAAACCCCGACAGCCTGGCAAGATTCGAAATGCATTGACATGAGGAGACCCAATACAGCAATCAAGAGGGAGAGGCATCTCACGCCCACAGTGGATGACATACTAACGGACCTAAACGGAGCGCAATGGTTCTCCAAATTAGACTTAAATGCCGGCTACCATCAATTAAAATTAGCGGAAGAGAGCCGGTACATCACGACGTTTTCAACGCATTTAGGCCTGAGGAGGTATAAAAGACTCAATTTTGGCATCACGTCTGCGGCCGAAATTTTTCAAAACATTATCAAAGAGATTCTGTCTGGACTGAGTGGGGTATTAAATGTCAGCGATGACATACTCATCCACGCCAAAACCAGTGAAGAACACCATAGGAGACTGAAAGCCACACTCCGGAGGCTGGCCGAATTTGGAGTCACGCTGCACAAGGAGAAGTGTCAGTTTTTCAAACAGTCCATAGAGTTCTTTGGATACGTCTTCGACTCAGAGGGAGTCAAGGTAGATCCTCCGAAGTCAACCTCCATTAAGAGTGCTCCAGCCCCGACCACCGCATCAGAGGTGAGAAGTTTTATGGGCATGGCGCAATACTGTGCCCGGTTTATCCCACAGCTTGCCACCATAGCTGAACCGCTGCGGAACCTGACAAAAAAGGAGAACCCATGGAGGTGGTCCCAAACAGAAGCGGAGGCGTTTGACAAAATAAAAGCAGCATTGCTGGACAGCACAACGATGGCATATTTTGACACGTCAAGACAGACAGAAATATTAGTGGACGCCAGTCCTGTTGGTTTAGGTGCCTTGCTGACACAAGAATCGGAGCCTGGAGTGTGGGTTCCCCTGGCGTTTGCAAGCAAAGCACTCACAGCGACGGAGGCCAGGTATTCGCAGATTGAGAGAGAGGCATTGGCAGTGAAGTGGGCCTGTAATCATTTCCACCTATATATTACTGGACAACCCTTCAGGATGGTCACAGACCATCAGCCGCTAGTACCTTTGTTCAAAGGCACAGCCCCACACCCGCCGCCGCAGATTGAAAGATGGGCCATTCAGGTCCAACACTATCAAATGGATCTGGTCTATAGACCAGGAGCAAAGAACCCGACGGACTTTTTGTCACGACATCCTCAGGTGGAAATAGATGAGGCCACAGATCAAGAAACGCAGACCGAGGAATTCATAGACATGGTGTCCCAACTGTCATGTCCCCAGGCACTAGCATCAGAAGATATTGTAGCTCAGTATGACAATGACGCTGTCATCACGAGAGTCAAGACAGCGATAGATACCGGATCCTGGGAAAACTTCCTGCGTAATGTGAGTGACTGGGATGAGGCTGACCGAACTCGTCTGTCTCAGTTCTGGAAGATACACAATGAACTTAGTAGAGCTCATACTTCGGGGGTCACGAGTGGTGATTCCGAACACTCTCCAAGACCGTGCAACCTCACTGGCTCATGAGGGACACCAAGGCACGAGGAGGATGAAAGCAAGAATGAGGGAGAAGGTGTGGTTTCCTCACATGGATGAAAAAGTGGACATGGTGGTAAAGAACTGCCGAGCCTTTCAGTTAACCAGCCTGCCGGAGACGCCTGCCTCCATCATCACGGAAGAGCCATCCCCAGCACCTTGGACCTGGGTTAGTTTGGACTTTGGTAGTTTTCCCGACGGAAGGGTGACTGTAGTACTGGTAGACAGTTACACGAAATACCCAGTGGTTGAGGTTGCACCCTCCACCAGTTTCGCAAACGTCCAGCCGATCCTCAGTAAAGTATTTGCGATGTTTGGCATCCCCCAGGTGGTGAAAACGGACAATGGGCCCCCATTTCAGGGACACGAATTCAAAGAATTCCTGCAAGGATTGGGGATAAAACACCGACGAATCACGACCCAATGGCCCCAAGCCAATGGTGAGGCGGAAAGATTTATGAGGACTGTCAATAAAACCCTGAGGATCGCAATGGTAGAAGGGACAGACCCAGAGACAGCACTGCAACTCTTTCTGAGGGAGTACAGAAGCACTCCCCACAGTACCACTCAAAGATCCCCGTGGTCGTTGATGTTTGCAGGACCCCGGCGTGACCTGTTACCAACAGCAGAGAACTGGATGCCTGAACCATATACACCGGCTGCCACCCAAGAGAGGAGGAGAAGAACGAACGAGAGAGCAAGCCACAAGAGGCGGGCGCGAGACAGGGTGTTAGTCCTAGGGGACGCGGTGCTGGTGAGGACACGCAGGCCGGGAGGGAAGTTCCGTACTCCATACGAAGTTGAACCGTGGACAATCAAGGTGACCAAAGGCACTGCTGTAACAGCACAAAAGAATGGGGAAGAAATCACCAGGAATGTATCATGGTTTAAACGCATTCCATCTACACATGAACCCCCAGAAACCGGTGACGGGCCCGTCGCTGGAATTGCTGGCCAATCCGGCAATGGTAGTGAGTCCGGTGAGAATAGTGACATTCCCAACACCTCGCCATCTTCAATGAGAAGAGAACCCGAACCGGTGCTCAACCGGGGGCGAAGTTTTCACAACCTTCGACCAAACCCCAGACCCAGTCGGATGCTGGCGGACTTTGCATGTTTCCTCACCAAGACTGTTGTAAAGAAAAGAAAAACAAATACCAACTTGGGAAGGGATGTGACGCTCTAGTGTTTCGCGGGTCTCGGCCGAGACCCGGAAACACTCCCACGATTTGTATCACCTTCTGGCCAGGCGTGGCCAGAAGCCTATAAATAAAAGGACGGAGGTTGCTCGTGGCTTCCGGTCCGACACAGTAACCAAAGTGTGTGGTGTCAGTTATTAGTGTGCGTGTGCCAACATACCGGTATGCCTCTGGTGTAGTAATTCCTGCTCCCCTACAATATGGAACATATGCTTCTATGGAAACCAAAAGCTTCTGATCTCCAGATCCTCCAGATGTGCTCCCCAACCAAGAGTGGAAGTAAATGCTTCCACCATGGCCACTGCTGGTGGTGGTTGGAACGACATCAGTTCCACTCGATTGTCTTCTATGGTCCACCAAATCAAATCCACAACAGTGTCCCCAGGGATCATCACAGAATGGGTCCATGTTGAACCCATTGCATGCAGACACACCACTGGAAGGCCCTCATGTGCCAGAGTGCATAAGTGACTAGAAGAATGCAGGGAGCTAGCAGACCTAACAGGCATAAGCCAATAGGACTGGAATACGCGTGACGTTCTAAAACATCGGAATCACAGCCATATTATTCTTGACCCTCCAAGAAAGGAGAAATGCTTGATTTCAAGTAGTTTCCAGCAATACTCCTATAAACAGGACATACTGTGATGGTAGCAGGTGTGGCTTGGACCCACAGATGGAAAAGCCCAGATTGAACAGCAAAGATGCCATCATCTGCAAGTGGTGCTACTTAAGCCAACTTTTCAAACTTACCTCCTGGATAAGTAATGCATAGGGAATCTATTGAAAAGGTGAGGAATCCCAATGTAGGAGTATCCATCCTACCATATCTGGGACTTGGCTTTGAGGAACCAGTCATCCAAGTATGGAACCACTGGGATTCATAAACATCTGTGATAGGTGGCAACCACTTTCATCTCCTTTGTGAAGACTCTGAGCTGAAGTCAAACCAAACAGAAGGAACATAAATTGGTAGTGCACTGATCCTACCATGAAGAAAATATGCACCCTGCAGGTCAACAGACACCACCCAGTCTTCCGCTTTCAGCGCGAGTAACACCTGCACCCGGGACAGAATCTTGAACTTCTCCTTTCACAGAAACCAGTTCAAGACCCTAAGACATAGGTTTGGATGAAACTCACTGCCCTTCTTTGGGTCATGAAGTTCCAGGAGCAGCAATCCTGGCCTTGTTCCTGCTCTGGCACCAGTTCCACCACCCCTTTTGGAGGAAGATTTCTACCTCTTGTTGAAGGATGAGAAGGTGGTCTGCTGCAAAGGGGAGGTAGTGGGGGGAATGGTTGAGGGGCTTGTTGGAAGGGTAGGCAAACCCCTTTCCACGATCTGTAAGACCAATTGGTCCAAAGTCATGGTGTGTAGAAAGGAGGCTGCCTGTGTTCCAATTGGCACTCTGTGTTCTGACAAGAAGGAACTAGGGCTGCATCCCTGCAGTGGCCAAGGAAAGGGTGGACGAAGAGAGGGAAGTAATAGGCAAGGTGCAGCCCCTACCCTCACCACAAACTTAATATTGCTTTTAAAGCAGATTTTGTAGCTATTGTTGGGAGCACTGCCCTCTTTGCCTACCTTCAAAGGAGAACACCTTGGAAATGCTTAACCACTTGCTAAACTATTACTAGGTCTTTAAACCAAGCGACCTGGCAGTTACCTTCCTCTCTTTGAACATTTTGAGAGCCAAGTCTGCTTTTGGACCGAAGAGGCGGGACCCATTAAATGAAAGATCTGTCAAAGTGTACTGTACTTCTGCCGAGAAGCCTGAGTTTCTCATCCAAGCATGGTGTTGAAGAGAAACAGATGTGCCCATAGCCCGCACTACCAAGTTTGCTGTGTCTAGGTCTGACTGTATAACTTGTCTGTCTGCAGTCTGTCCATCTCTCACCAGTTCTATGAAGTGGGGACGGAGATGTTCTCGCAGGTTTGGGATTTGTGAGATATCCCACAGGACATGGGAATAACTGCCCATCAGTCATGTGGCATTGAATGGATTGTATACCATGCTTCCTGCCTGTCTTTAAGAACTGATCAATCGTTTTGGACTCCCTGGCTGAGGATGTGAAAGGTAAAGCACCCAGGAAGAGCTTCTAGGAGCAGAAAGCTTGGACGACAAGACTGTCTGGTGATGGAAGCACGGATAAAAAGGCCAGGTTGTCAGGCTCCGGCCAGTATCTTCTGACTACTGCACAATTAATGGGGAGAGATGAAGTTAGCTTATCCAAGATTAACCTTGGTAAGAGATTCATTAAATTAATAAGGTTTTTGGAAGTGTGAGATGTTGGATGCAATACCTTAGTCAAGATATTGAATTTGGTCTCTACAGAAAGGAGGGAATGTTCAGGGACCTGATCCGCCTTCCTAATAATCATGTGATATGAAGTGACTTCCAGGGATGGGAGGCCCAAGAAGAGCTTAGTTCCCACTCCGGAGGACGTATCAAGACCACTAGTTTCTCTGAACATTGTGTAGTCAGGGCCCATAGTGCCAGAATGAGCATCACCATAATCTGTATCTTGTATAGCATTGTCTAGTCGGTCGGAGCATCAAAAAAACAAGCAACCTTCTTCCGTGAGACATGGGGCTCTTAGTCTAGACCTATGGACTGCAGCAGGAAGCGCCATGTGTGACAAAGGGTCGGGGGCCAAAGCCTGCTCTGGCAGCATAGAAATCAACTGTGGGGGCTTTGGTGGTGAAGCCAACGAAGGTTGATCGGTGCCGATGGGTAGAGCCATTGTAAATAGTTAGAATGGAGGGGTGGCATCAGTCATGGCACTAGAACTGATGTGGGAACTGCTATTTGAACCAGAGTAAGAGCCAGTGATATGGGTGGCAAGAGAAGAAAGGCAGCGAAGGGAGCTGGGGTAAAGCCCACCGGCGGCGTCCCATTGGTGAAATCCACTAGACTCAAGACTCTCCAGAGGGGAGAATTACCCCTCAAAAACAGCAAATATGGCATAAAAAAATAATGTGTGGTCTATTCAAGGATTCAGAACTGCTGGGTATTGCTGACAGGGTTGAGGCCTGGGTGGTGGAGCAGCAGGCGTCAGCAGATCAGGTACTGGCGCCAGGTCCGAAGGAGCAGCAAACACTGGATCCTCTGGAAGGTGAAGGAGGAGTCCAGCTCTGAAGAAGAGTCCTGAGGTACCTGAGAACGCCTTTAGTGACTTACCTTTCAAAGAATGACATCAACATTGTTCAGAGATGTTACAATGCTTCTTCTCATGTTTTCTCCGGGATACCTTCGATAATGCTGGTAACTTCAGCGACTTCGGTCTAGGGCCTTGAGGAATTTTATTTCCCTCTCCTTGATGGCCTTGGGGGGCATGCTTCTGCATCATTCATTTGACCTCATGATTTGGTCGGACCCCAAGCACCAGAGGCAGACATCATGTGGGTCCAGGATGGACAACTGTCCATCACAGTGCCTGTAGGGTTTAAAACCTGGACATGTGGGAAGTCACATAATTGTTCTGCATTCACTTAATTTTAACAAGGATAAAAATCATGGTTTGGTATTCCCTGGAGAGAGGAAGCTCTGGGCACAAGTCAATGGCGTTGAAAAAAGGGAACTGACGTGTGGACACTGGTGGGGGAAGTTTATGTCTCCACTGAATGGCGTTGTTTTCCAGCGCGGAGAGAGAGATCCCTAGGGTGTAGAGAGCTATTGAAAAGTGTCCAAACTCAGCCTGGCGCCTGGGATATTCAAAAGGTGAGGAATCTATAGGTAGAAGCATCGATCAGAAACATAATGCAACATGTTAAAATGTCATATTAAAAAAATATATATATATATTATAGTAAATGATAGTTACAATGTTTATATTATTTTAGCAAACTCAAAAAAAACGAATCTGCAATATGTTGGCCCCCTATATTTTTGTATTTACTATATTTTCACTGTGATATTATAGAGACACTATATTTTGGTGTTAATATTCTGGTGGAATACCCTAAAAGTACAGGTAAAACAGAAAAGGAGCACAATATACTGAAAAAGCAGGCTATGATAGCTTCTATACCCAAGAACATACAAGAAATCTGGGGGCATAATTTATGCAGTTCACATAAGCTGCACGGGGCAACATTCACGGGCCCTTTAATGAAAGCAAGGTAAATGGGTTTCCCGCTCTCTGTTGCCACTAGTGAATCTGTGGGCCACTTCTTGAATGAGTGTGTTCTTAGTTTCACCACTCGTAGGGGTTTAATATATCTACCTTCCATATGTCAACTTCTTTTAATGTTTGTGTGAAGTGTTGACTTTTGAAACACTTTGGGCCTGATTACGAGTAAAGTGTACTTAGGTGCGGAGATACCTGTTGACCAGAAATAACAATTCTATATCTAAAACCTATTCCAGGTTAATCTATTCAGAATAGGGAATATGTATGCGGAAAATGAAAGCAGGGTTGGTGCAGGCGGGGGCTGTCATAGAGGTTGCAGAGGGTACCAGTGGACAAGGGAGGATAGGGCTTGGCAGGGGGGTGCATGTAAGGCACTACATACTCCCTGGTGCCACAGGATGGGGTGAAGCGAGACCTGAGACCAGGCACAGCTGCACTTGCAACATTAGCCTAAAGTGATTTTACCAGCTGGATTTTCCGGTCAGTAATCTGAGGTGTGGTGTTCCTGCAGCCAGGAAATCCAGATGCAGAAACACCAGGCCAGATATAATTGGATGAAGCAGTATCCCACCCCAGGGATGCTGCTCCATCCAACTTGCAATCGATGCCCTTGCGCCGTTAACACTGGCCAAGAAACAATTTAAAGATCATTTGAGAGGAGGATTTAGAAGTACATTCCAAAGGATTGTTTTCTGAAATGTTGTGACAAATGGCACATTTTTGTGAACACTGGGCCAGGAACATTGACTATAACTGCAAACAGTTGAAAGGCAAATGTATTGAAGAGAAGGTGGGCTTTGCTGGTACTAAAATACATTTATAGGGAAGGCTGGGCAAATAAGTCAATGACATACTGAGCGGCCAATAATGTGACTCAGTTAAGAGAGTAAGCTACCTCTCTAGAATTGGAATCTAAGCTATACAGATGGCACACCAATTGCTAAAGTTGGTGTATTAACACACTGATCTATGTTGCTCTGACTAAAACTTGTGACAAATACGATAAACCCAAATACACAGAGTTTTCTGACGAATTAGAGGTTATGACTAGTAGGCTACACAGAGATCTCTACAGTCAATATATGAACCCACTGAACTCTAACAATGATTGGAACTCCCAGATTCCAAATGTGCGATAGACATTTTAATTCTATATGGTACCTCAACCACATTTTAACCTGTAGTATACTAAGCTTGCTGTTCTTTCATTTTTAACCTTTCACTGTATCATTTTCTGTTCCACTTGTTTAATCTAATCCCTTTGCTCTACATTCTCCATCTCTTCATCTCTCACTCTTTATGTTTTCTCCTTTTTTACACTCTCATCAACTTCTCTCCATTTCTGTCCCTATTTTCTGCCCTGCTTCTTTCCCTATGGTGTCTTTTAATCTCTTCATCTCTTTTCCATTTGTCTGCCTCCTCTCCCCTTCTGTATTCCTTTCCTGATATGTGTTTCTTCCCTTTTATCTTTTCTTTATGGACTAGCTTGACAGCGCAGCTGTCAACAGACAATTATGTGAGTCCCACTAGAGAGATGCTATGGCTCTGCCCACAAGTTGGGAGCCAGGAGTACTTGTTTTGATTGGGCAGACGTTGTGTGCTTTGACAAAAATAGGCTGTGCCCTCGTCACAGCTGTGATAATTGTGTTTATTTATCTAGCTGGCTGAGCTTGAACTTTCAGGGGCTCACACATGACTTTGTAATGCCGTAAAAGTGTCTTAGATAACCAGATCATTTATGGTGTTTGTCTTTCTCTGGCAGCAGCGCAGATGGGAGGAGGTCAGTCATTAACCTTACAAAGATGTTAAGGTCTGGCTTGACCTGTAAAGCTACACCAATATTATTCTAAAGTCCTTTGCTTCCACACAAATATATATGCTATTAACTTGAAATGCTTCACATTACTATACAACATTGCTGTAAAGCTAGACCTATTGTCATTGCCAATGCTTGTTTTCCTTTTGTTTCTGCATTATGAGGCACACTATGCAGTTACAGGTCAGAGCAGGACCTGGAAGCATAGCGAGCTAGACAGTACATTTTTCAATACAACTTTCAATTATTTTGGCTGCATTGCGTAGGTTTTGCAAGCTGCTCTCCGGACGAACTAATGAAACATTCATATATTTCAATGCCTGCCGCAGTACCCAAGAGTGATTTTTTCCGTGGAGGTAATTTGTATGTGTGTGCAAGAATGTTTCGTGTTTTTTACCACACATTGGCTTCTTAGCTGCCAATTATTTCTACTGTAGCAGAAACATCTGTCTAGTAAAGTGAGCTCCACTAGAAAAGTACCATTCGCAATTCCTGTGCATCCTATACATAACACCAGATCATCATGGTCCCTGTGGATATTAAGACCACAAGAAACACGAGCACACTGGAATGTTAAGACCTCCATTGAAGACAATAGATTGAGTCAGTGCCAATAATGGCTGCTATGGACCTGCTTCAAAATTCTAGAGTTTATTTTTCTGTTTCTCCCTGTTTTTTTTTTTTTTAGAATTTTCGACCCTTAGTGATGGAATATTTATATAGCATTCTAGCCTCTGCCTATGCTGCTTGTTAAAGTCTCTCACCGTCAACAAAGGCTCTTGCCTGCAGTCCGGGCCTAGAACTCAGGAAAAGGGTCTTTATCTTACATCAGACCTCACATGTTTGCTTTCCATTGAGACCAAGATACTACCATGATGCCACTCTCCACACTTCCCTGGTGTGAAAATGTCAACACTCACACAACCCTTTATCCTGTATGCGTACATCCCTCTACGTCAGGTTCTCTACTGATATCCAGAATGTAAATTGCTGCTTCCACATCATTCTATATACTGTCCCCTGGATTAGTGTCCACTGTCAAGGTTTCTGCGGTCCCAGCCTATGTAAAGAAATACTGCCAGTTTCTACATTTCTGAGAGAATAATAATCCACAGTGCAAATTTCAGCATTTCCTCTAGTAAGCAAAGCACCACCCACACCAGTTTCCACATTCATCTGCCTCCTATGTCAAAGGGTTTTGCTATGTGGGCTAGCCTTCACTTCACCCAATTGTCTGATCTTGGACAAACCATGCCTGAGGTGCGTTATTGTGCAGTGTAAGCCCAAGTCTAGACACTACCTTCAAAGAGAACAGTTATAATCAGTGCTTTAAATGGGGGAAAAATAAGTGCAGGTACTCACCAACTTGAGCCGTGGACTAGGGGTGGAGTTTGGGGCACAGCTAAGGGCGGGCTAAGAGGAAAGCATTTATTAGCAAAAACTTTATCAACCCAGATTGTATGTGTTAGGCATTGATTACCATGTTTAATGTATTTTTAAAGAGTAACTTGATATCTTTTGAATCCAATTTTATCCTTTCTCTTCACTTAGGTAGTTTGGATGCGTAAATATATTGTCAATATGTGCTTTATTATGTTAGTTCTTTGATTCTATCTGATGTGACAAATAAATGAAATTAAATGAAAGCATTTATTAATGTGATTGAGACTTTCTCAGTGTACAATTCTGCATGATGATATGGAGATATTTCTGCCATCTGTATTATTTTTATATTGCGTGTGCAAAAGGATACATTTAGCGTTATCGTACAAGTTCGTGCAGATTGCTTCACATTATGCACAATAATGGATACTGTGTGCAGTCTGAGAAAGAAACCTGGACAATGATGTTGGGACAGGAAAGTCACTTGCCTGTATGGACACTGCCCCGAGTGCCCCAGCTGCAATGATATCTGGATCCTTGGTGTTGAATTTTGTAGTCATGATCAAACATGGATCTAGCATGTATCCTAGATTGTGGTCTTGTTGGACCAGGAAGGATGCCTAAAGTGCTACCCTTAGAGTGGTGAAAGGCTCCTTCCTTTACCAGGAGTTAAGTAGCACAAGAGTGTTGGTGGCAGCCTACTGTGTAGTGATCAGTAGAAGTGAACAGGTGTTTTTACCTGTGTCCCTGGAGGGAGGCTTACAGACCCACTCAGGTAAAGTTCAGATGCTGTGTGCTTAACTCACCTTTGGCCTGCATCAGGTTAGTATGTAGTGCTGTGCAGCACATGTGTGGTTGCATGTGAGCCCTGTGTGTATGTGTGCCTGTGAGTGGCACTATACACAGAAGAGTCAGGGTTCCATTTTGGGAGACCCAGGATTGAATGGAGGAGCTTGAAGAGGTACAGGATTCCGCTCAGAGAGATTTGTGAATTGCTGCATTCCTGAGCGCCGGGTGGGACGCACTGGAGGACAGAAGAGCCAGGCTCTTCAGCACACTTCAAAGGGTGCTCTTTGATTCTGAGAGAGGTCCCTGGAAAGGGACTCGTTGCACATCTTAGGAAGGCAATGGGACTGATAAGAGAATCTTCAAGAGTAGGGACAGGGCCTGAGGGTAACCTTTTGGTGCACATATCACTGTGGCTGACATCGAGGTGTGAACCTCTAGTCACTCCCACTGCTTGTGTTGTGGGGCTCTCAGATTTAGAGTCACTCCTGCTGTGATAGACTGCTTTCTGGAGAAAGGGCAGAACAGAGGAGTGGACACTCCAAAAGGAAGCAGACCTCCAGCACATACTTCAGAGACTCAGATCCTAAATCACATTTGGTGTCTGGAAATGGATTATAAAAAGACAAGCTCATGGCCCCCAAAACTGTCAACTGGTGAGCAGCCAGTTAAAGTAAAGTAAAGTCCACATTTGTAAAGCGCACAAGCACCCGTAAGGGTCTCTAGGCGCTGGGGGCCGTCGGGGAGATTAAGCGAGCTATTGCCCAGAGTCACATGGTGCTGGGCTAACCTGCCGCCGGAGCCGGGGATCGAACCGTGGTCCCCAGATTCCAGCGTCAGTCGCCCTGGCCGCGGCGCCACACCTCTCCCACAGTTGGATCTGTCAAGAAGGAATAGCGCTGCAAGACGTCTAACTGTGACCAGGACAGGGTCCTAAGGTCTGCCAGCCTCCCAACTGGGTGTGGGAACATCACCCAGGAAAATCCAAGACCACCTATCCTGGAGCCTAGAGCATCAGTGTCTGCGTGTTTGCAAAGACCAGTGCGCCCTGTAAGGAAGAGGAGAGCGTTTGGAGGAAGCAAAGTCCACTGGTGGATTCAAGCGAGTACATCCCCATAGTGGGGTGTGAAGAAGCAGCTGCTGCATCCATCCAGCTGTCACCCATGTGCAGATTCAAGTTGACAATCTCATTTGTCAGGGGGGGCCACCGTGAAGTTAGCCATGGCTGGATCGATTGGCCTGTTGCCCGTGCGTAGGTGGGGGCTGCCATGAAGGGAACATTACTGCTGTGCCAATCGGGCCATAGCCTGGGTGCAGTGTAAAGCCCTGTGGGGCCACTGTGAAGAGTGAGTGACTGTTGTGCCGATGGGGCCATAGCCTATGTGCGAGGTAAGGTTGGTGACCCCGTAAGCCAGAAGGGGACCGTCATGAAGAGCAAGGGTCGAGACTAGGCCTGGGCAGTAAATTCCGTTCCACTCATGGAGTTTGCGGGATTTGCGGAGGTTGCAGAATTTGGGTAATTTCCCATTTCTCAGAAAACGCGGAACTGCCATAAATTCCGTGATCCGCGGCTTAGTGGAATTTTTTGCTTGTTCGTGCTTTCAAAATGCATATTCGCAAGATATTTCTCCCAGTGCATGCAAACAGCGTGCGCAAACAGGAAAAAAGCATTGTGAACGAGAAGAACAAGCGATTCCGTGTGTTTGCGGAACTCTGCGTGCTCGGAGAGGGTTTTTACCGTTTCGCAGAGCTTTGTGTAGCGCGACTATGCAAATTCCGCCCACCCCTACCTGGTTTCACTGGTGCCAAGAAGGAAGGCCGCCGAGGTGATCTGCAAGTACTCACACCCGACTAAAGCATGAAGCATCGGAAACCCCTTCAGTCACTCCTTACATACAAGAGGGATAAGAGGAGCTTATAGTGACGCCGGAAGGAGCTCCACAAATGACCAGCCACAGACCTTTCAGAGCCGAGAATACTAGTCACCGCCGGCAGCCTCTGCAGCTCTCCATAATGTCCAAGTGCGAATGCTACCAGGGACTACGAAAGAGCAGGAGTGGGTAAAAGTGATCGCAGGGCTAAAGGGCCCAGGGAACCTTGTTATGTCACATAGCACTTTTGACTCTGGAAGAGGGACTTATAAGACTCCGACTGCTAGTAGAGCCTAACCTTAACGTCACCTATTGTGAATGGGTATCCACTACCAATAGAGAGGAAAGTGGGACTCAGGGACCTTCCTATCTAAAAAAGAGGTCTGATTTCAGTATACCTGTGTGTATTATTTGTGTACGCCATATTTTACTTTGTGTTCGCATATAAAAACTCTTGTTATGTCTCACCTGCCTTCAGCGCATGTGCTATTCACTGGGAAGGATATTGTTTACTAAACACCCAAAAAAGGGAGACAGTGGACCAAATGAGCAACCAATCAGGCACCAATCCAATTCAGTCACCAATTCAAATTATTCAAATACAAAAGTAGATTCTTGTATGCAAAGTCTCCAAAAGTGCCCCCTGTCCAAGAGCACTCCCCTGTTACCAGGGGCAACCAAATGAAAACAAAATTAGAGATGCACCACTTTGCAGCGATATTCAGAAAAGTCCTTTGAATAATAATTCTCTAAGGATCCACACAGTCGTTGTACACTGGTCAAGTTTTTCTTTTCCTTTACTGAGTTCTTTAAAAGACAGACAGCCAGCGTGTTTCATCCTAAAAAAACAGGACTTCTTCTGGGCAATGTGGGAAATAAATTGCGGGTTTTGGCGTAATAACCTTGTCCACATTTTTTAAATTTTTTATATTGCAACTGGGATGGTATCCGGACCATTACGTTCCGCTAACCAATTTATTGAAATTATCTATCTGAGCCGGTGTGTGGTGCAATCACAGCAAATGCTAAAGAGTTAGATGTTCTTCCGTTTTCTTGAGATCACTTGATAATTTTTATAGCCAGGCGTACGGCTTGTGTGGTATGATAGCCACAGCAATTCGATACAACAATGCAATTATTGTTCCCTAGGCTATGTCGAAAGTGTAGCCAATGGCTTTCTTATCTGCTAATCCGGCACCATATCGCAAATGGCGTTTTCCTGCCGCCAAAAACACTTTTGTTTACTATAAAGGGCTTGGAGCCCAACCATGGCTTACGATTGATTGGCATCATTGTCATTCTTCTTTGCTGCTTCTTAATTGGTCAGCACGTGCCAGCCGTCACTTTTTTCTTTGTGTGGAGCATGGAACAAGCACAGATTAATTGACTTTAATTAGTGTCCCTCCACTGCTAAATGCTGTGATTGAGGTACTTTTTTTTTGGCTGTCAGTACACAGGTCCATCTTTTTTGTCCCAAAACCGTATGATATATGTTGCTCCCTCACCCACTAGCCTCCCCAGGTCTAAAACACATTTATTTGTGAACAGCAACTATATACTCGGAGACCTGCATTTTACCACCATCTTCACTATTTAATGAAATGTCGAGATCCTGGACAAATCAAGAATACTCTACATGCCAAAAATGTGAGTGCTTGCATACCCAGAACAGCAAAAGTCATTACTGAGTGCTCTGTCTCCTGCATCTGATCAAACGCATCAGATGTTTACTAAGCGTGAGCGGTAAATCCGTTACGCCCACGGATTTTTCGGATTTTTGGGAAATCCGCAATACGCGTATTTTACGGATTTCCCACAAAATCCCCAAAAAAAAATCCGCGCGGACGTAACGGGTTCAAAAGTTGAACCCCCACTCATGTAACTAATTTACAATGGCGCCAGCAAGCTGCCAGCGCCGTTGTAAAATAGTTACAAAGTTAGCTTGCACAGGAACCACTAGATAAAACGAAGCAGGTGCTGCTTTCTTTTATCGAAGTGCTTCCTGTGCAAGCTAACTTTGTAACTATTTTACAACGGCGCTGGCAGCTTGCTGGCGCCATTGTAAATTACAACAGCAGCTCCAGTTGAGTAGAGGTATGGCACAAAACGGTGGCGTCTTCTTGAATAAATATGAAGGGCAGGGTTCATTCTGGCACGATGGTCCTGGCACAAAAATAAAACCTCAACAGGAAGCACTTACAGATATCAATAAAGATATCAATAAAGCATGTGCCCTAGTTGAAGCTTAAATTCAGTGACTCATTCATCAGCCCAAAAACAATCGTAAGCGTTGTCAAGGCTGGGCAGATGTGCCTTCTTCCCAAATCTACCGTCGAAAATCAGCTGTGATGCTGGATAGACTTTGCATCCTTGACTTTCACGAGCGCAATACCCAGGCACATTGTGTTTGCACGGGTTTCTGCACGTTCGCGAGCGTTTTGTACAATAAAACCCTCGCGAACTTGCAGAAACCCGTGCGAACACACAAAAAAAAAAATACGCTAGGATCCGCGGATTTTGCGTATTTTCGAAATACGCCAATACGCAAATCCGCAAATCCGCGGATTGCCAATACGCAAAATCCGCTCATGCTTAATGTTTACATAGATTGTAAGTTGAGATAATGGGTAACATATTGTATTATAATTACATTTATATAGCACAAAGCTATGAAGAGCAATAGGGCAATTCAGTGGCACCTCAGGCAACTTCACTTACCACCTAATGCCACTCCACTCCCCTCCAGGTCACACAATGCCACTCCACTTCACTCCATGCCACACAATGCCACGCCACTCCACTCCATGTCACACAATTCAACTCCACTTCACACAATTCCACTCCACACTACACAGTCCTATGCCACACAATAACACTTCCATTCCAAGCTACACATTTCCATGCCACACAGTTCCACTCCTCTCCATGCTACACAGTTACACACCTCACAATTTCACTCCATGCCACAGAATTCCAAACCACTCCATACCACACAATTCCACTCCACTCCCTCCACTCCACACCACACATTTTCACTTCATACGACACAATTTCGCTCCACACCACACAATTCCACTCCATATAATTCCACTCTACTCCACACCAAACAATTCCACTCCAAACCACACAATTGCACTCCATATATTTCCACTCGACTCCACACTACTCAAATCCACTCCATGCAACACAGTTCTACTCCACTCCCCTAAAAACAATTCCACTCCACTCCATGCCACACAATTCCATTTAACAAAATTCCACTGTATACCACTCCACACAATTCCTTTCCAAGCCACACAATTCGACTTCCCTCCACTCCACTCTATGCCACACAAGTCCACTCCACTCCACAAAATTCCATTCCATGCCACACGATTCCACTCCACCCACTCCACACAATTGAACTCCACGTCACACAAGTACACTCCACGGCACTCAATTCCACTTCACACTGTACAATTCCACTTCACGCTAAACAATTCCACCCCACTCCACGTACTGCTACACCACTCCACACAATGCCACTCCAATTCACACCACACAATTGTACTTCACTCCACAACACTGAACGCCACTCCACTCAAAGCCACACAGTGCCACAACACTCCAATCCTGTCCAGTGCCACACAATGCCACTCAATGCACAGAATGCCACTACAGCCCATGCCATCCAATGCCACTCCACATAACAAAAAAGCCACTCCACACCACACAATGCCATTCCACATCACAAAAAGCCACTCCATACCACACAATGCCACTTACCTCCATTCCACACAAAGCCACTTCACACCACACAACATCACTCCTGTCCACGCCACATACTGCCCCTTCACTCCACTCTAAGCCATACAATGCCACTCCACTTCCCACAAACCCACTTCATGCCACTTCACACCACTCCTATACACACCACACAATGTCATCCCACTCCACTCCACACAGTGCCACTCCACTTTTCTCAACGCCATACAATGCCATTCCATTCCATGAAACACAATTCCACACCACTCCACACCACACAATTCCACTCCATGGCACTCCACGCAATTGCACTCCATTCCACACAGCATAATTCCACTTTACTCTACACAATTCCACTTCACACCACACAATTCCACTCAACTCATTGCCACTCCACACAATTCCATTCCACTCCAAGCTATACAATTCCAAGACAGTCCATGCCACACACTTCCACTCCACAAACACATTTTCACTCCATTCCACAGAATTCCACTCCACACCACACACCTCCACTCTACACCACACAATTTCACTTAATGCCACACAATTCTATGTCACACAAATCCACTCCACTGCATGCTATGCATTTCCACTCCATGCCACATATTTTTATGCCACTTCACGTCACTCCCCTCCACGAAAGTCCGCTCCACGCAAATTATCTCCACTACAGGACACACAATTCAACTCCAGTCCACATCATACAATTCCACTCCACTTCACACCACACAGTTCCACTCCATATAATTCCTCCCTTCTCCACTCCACATATTTCAACTACACGTCACATAATCCACCCCACTCCACACAATTCCACTCCACAGATTTCCATCTATATCACTCCACATCACACAATTTCACTCCACTCCAAGCCACACAATGCCACTCCACTCCGCACTATACAATCCCCCTACACACCACACAATTCCACTTCACTCTACACGCCACACAAGGCCACTCCATGCCACACAGTGCCACTCCACAACACTCAATGTTCCTCCAATCAACTCCAAGTCACATAATGCCACTCCATGCCACACAATGCCACTCCAGTCAATACCACACAATGCCACTCTACTCAACACCACACAATACAACTCCACTCCACACAATGCCTCTCCACTCTACTTCATGCCACACAATGCTACTCCACTCCACACAATTTCTCTCCATACCGGGCCCCACAGTGCCACTCCACTCTACACAATGTCACTCCACTTAATGCCACACCATTTCACTGCAATCCACTCAGTGCCACTTCACTTCATGCCAATAATGCCACTCCGCTACTTTCCATGCCACACAATGCCACTCCACTCTACTTAATGTCACCCCACTCAATGCCACTCTACAACACATCAGCCACTGTACTCCACTGCACTCCATACATTGCCACTCTACTCCACACAATGCCAATCCACTCCACACCATACATGGCCACTCCACTCCACTCAATTGTAATTGTATTTATATAGTGCTTCCTACCCCTGATAGGACATTTAAATGCTTTGTGGCATGCCACTACACCTCACTTCACATCACACAATGCTATTCCACTCCACTCCAATCATTGCCACTCCACTCCACTAATGCCACATTACTCTAGTTCAAGCCACACAATGCATTCCACTCCACTACACACAATGCCAAATCACTCTACTCCACAAAATAGCACTCTTAAGTCTTACACGGTCACTTCATTCCACACCACACAATGCCACTCCCCTACACACCACACAATGCAACTCCACTCCATGCCACATGATGCCACTGTTCTCCAACAAAGCCAAATGATCTCACCCTGGCGAAACCTATTGGCTTTGCTAATGTGTGTTTAAAAAAAAAAGTATTTAACAATCATTTATTGCTGCTATTGAACATATTTTAATTTGGGAGCCTGTGTTCACCCCCTGCCCCTACCTCCCTCCTTGGGCTGCCCGACCCTCTCTACCACTGAGAGTCAAGTGCTGAATGGGTACTTGGCCCAGTTGCTTGGGACCCATAGTTAGGGCATCAGAAGTAAAATGCCTCACCGCTGACGTTAGGCCTAGTAGTTCCTGCTTGCCCTGTGGCCCTCTGAAAAAGGTTCTGACAAAGGATATACCACGATTCTAATCTTGTTGACAGAGAGACAGATTCCATCTGGCCTCATTTACTTAACACCTATATTTTTCTGTTTATTAAATCATGATGGTTCCTTCAAAGTACCATTTGCAGTTCTCTTGAATTCAATATCAAAGTTTATAACCTAATGTGGAAGAAGTCAGTTTAAAAGTTACAAACCAATGAAGTATCTTGATGTAAAGTATTTGAAGAACAAAAACAAAAGATGTAGAACTCCATGTGATGGCTAACAAATTAATCATAAGCCACCCAACTTATTGGCAAGGTTGGAATTTAATTCATAGTTCCTTCTGTGCTTTTTTATTTATATTTGAATGCCTAAATAGCATATTTTAAATGTTTACCATGTGTATAAGTAATTACTGCTTCATCTTTCCTTCATTTCAGCATGTAACGTTAGATGACAAAACATAGTATTTCAATGGATTTTGGAGTCAAGCTCTTTCTTTTAATCAAAAATGTCACTTTCCTAAACTCCTTTTCCCTTATTCTTCCTTCTCGGTTCTGATCCTTTTACTTCACTCCGCCTTTCTCTAACTATATCTCTATGACTACATCGGACCCCTCCTTTCTTCTACTGCCTAGATAATATTGTTTGTGTTATAATCTTCATGCTTTCTACCATCTTCTTCCTTACACACTACCTCTACTCTCCCCGGCTCCTATTTCTTGCACTCTTCACTTCCATCCCTCATTTCTTACCCTTTGCAATCCTTTCTCCATCCTTCCTTCTATCACGCCTTCTCATCTTCGTGTCTCCTTCCCTTTCTCTCCCATGCAATCGGTGCCTTCCCTTCACTCTTTCCTCTACCCTACTTCTCATCCCGAGTCCTCCTTTCTCATCCTACCTTCAGTTTAGCTCTTTTCTCCTTTCTATAACCATCTCCTTTTGAATGGCCTAAAGGTGCACATGCAAGACTCAGGATTAGACAGCTCAGACAGACAGCCAGTCTGCCATTGCTATCCCCACACAGATTGGCATTCATACAGGTCGCATACCAGAAACAGATATATTCAGAGATCCAAATGACAGACAGTATTAGTCTTGTCACTAGGTCAAATACGGAGTGCATGCATTTCGGTGCATTGGTTTGCAACCCTGTATTGCATAAAACCCTAAAACAAAACAGTAGTGAAGCCACAACCATCCCAGTGATGGAGAATAAAATGCACCACGCAGTAGCTGAACCAAGTTATAGAATGAGAGTGGTTTACCATGGGTGCGAGTGCATTAAATATATAAAGCTCAAAACGGGAAACATCCTTTACAACGCAACTTTTACCACGCAGTGCCTTTACGACGCAACTTTTACAACGCAAACCATTACAACGCATTGCGCTGGGGGGCGCTCTAGGATAGGGAAAAGATTTAATTTACTATCCAACACCTTCCCTACTGTCCACGGGGACTGGAGTTGGAATAGTAAATTAAACTATTCACTATCCAGCACCCCAAAGCGCTATGCGTTGTAAAGGCATGCGTTGTAAATACCGCGTTGTAAAGGCATGCGTGGTAAAAGCATGCGTTGTAATGTCATACATCCCTCAAAACAGCTTAAAATGAAAATAAGTGATGCTGGATGGGGGCTCGAGTGATATCTCACAGTTTATTGTTTGATTGATTAGCGTCTGATTACGTGTTCCATCACTATAACATTTGTTTATATTTCCAACACTCATCTCTCTGCCTAACTGGTTTGTTCTCTGCCTGGCACAAGTAACCAAATGTGCATTTAATGTTTTACACAATGACATTTTTGTAAACTGAAGAGAACGAGAGTTCTCTAATTCAATACCTTATTGCTGTATTTTGATGTCAGACTGGTGTTAATGAGGTGAATTATCTGCCCAAGTAGTGTTCACATGAAAAAAAGGTAATGAAGTAATACTAGCATTATGTCACATAAGCTGCCTTTTCTTACTGCATAATTCCAGTGGCCCTATTTACAGTGTAAAAACCAGCAATGTAAGATCTTAGACCTACAGTTCTTCCTAAAACTTATTCTAGTCTAAGATGAGGACTCTGTCTAGCCACGCTGCAAATAGCAGCCATAGGGGTGCCGCTGTGAACAGTGCAGCTGGTGCAGTGGCACTGGCCACAGGTTTGTGAGGGGCATTCTGCACCCCAACTATGTTCTTTTTTTGTACAACCAAACATGTGATAGAGGAGGCCCGTCTTCCTTGAATAGCCTAGAGCCAGTGGCACCTTAGCTATGTCCCTGGATAGCCACCACGAGCTTCATTCACACTAACTTACTCTGTGCAAGTCGACTCGTTCATGCCTATCCATTTTCAAATTTCACCAGCCGCCACTGCTATCAGGACTGAGATTTTATCCTGGTCATTGGGGCATCTGGTTAAGATGTGTGTATTCATGTATAGATGTGGTATTTGTGCAGCACAAACCTAGCCTAAGGCAGTAGAGTGCGGTACACAAAGAAAAGGTATAGTTAACGTGTGATTGGAGGGGTAGCTGAGCTCAGGGAGGTGAGGTGTACTGTTACAATACAGCACCCTGAATGTAGTATTCTTTTAAAGTGAACATTCAGATCTTTCCAAAACTGGAGCAGGGTTGAGCCAATCTCAATGGATTCAGAGATGTTGTTGCAGATCCTGGGTGTACAGATGGAGAAGCCGGGTTTCCTTGTTAATTAACCTATGACCTATGTGTGCACTGCGAAACCAACACTCCGCATCAGGGAAGCCAGAAAGAGAGCCTACAAGTCTCAACAAACAAAAAACTTTAAAGAAATAGCATGCTTCTCATAACATACCAAAGGAATAATCTTCTTTCTAAACATTTCGGGAAATTAGTGTTAAAATCTGGTCTGCAAGGAGCCCCTATGCCCAAGCCCCTATACTACAAGGAGCCCCAATACCACCCTAGCCGCCTTCAAAAACGCCACCCGCAAACACCACCAACTAATCCGGACAGCCAAGAAATCAACACTCAAAGACCGACTAGACAACAACGCTCGCAACAGCAAGGAACTTTTCAACATCATCAAAGAATTCACCAACCCTACCGCCAGCTCCAACGACATCACCCCCTCTCAAGTCCTCTGCGACTCCCTCGCCTCATTCTGCCATGACAAAATAGCCGATATTCATAACAGCTTTAACAACCAACCCGTAAACCAGTCCACCCCTCGCACCTCCGAACCTGCGCCTCTCCCGAATAACCTTTTTTACTTTAACCCAATCACCACAGAAGACACCATTCACCTGATGAACTCCATCCATTCTGGATCCCCTACAGACCCATGCCCCCATCACATCTTCAACAAAGCAAACTCCGTTATCGCACCCCATCTCCGAGACGTCATCAATTGCTCCCTCAACTCCGCCACATTCCCAGAAAGCTGGAAACACGCCGAACTCAGCGCCCTTCTGAAGAAACCCACAGCTGACCCCACCGAACTCAAAAACTACCGCCCCATCTCGCTCCTCCCATTCCCTGCCAAAGTCATTGAGAAAGCCATCAACAACCAACTCGCCGCCTTCCTCGAAACCAACAAAGCACTCGACTCCTCACAATCTGGCTTCCGAGCCAAACACAGCACCGAGACCGCCCTCATCGCAGCAACAGACGACATCCGAACTCTACTGGACAACGGAGACACAGTCGCCCTCATCCTCCTTGACCTCTCTGCAGCCTTCGACACAGTCTGCCATAGCACCCTGATACAACGCCTCAGAAACATCGGAATTCAAGGAAAAGCTTTGGACTGGATCATCTCGTTCCTCGCTGGAAGAACTCAGAGAGTCCGCCTCCCCCCTTTTAAGTCAGAGACCTCCGAAGTCATCTGCGGCGTCCCGCAAGGATCATCACTTAGCCCCACCCTCTTCAACGTGTACATGAGCCCCCTCGCAACCATCGCACGTCAACACAACCTCAACATCATCTCCTACGCTGATGACACTCAGCTGATCCTCTCACTCACCAAAGACCCAAACACCGCCAAAACCAACCTACATGAAGGGATGAAAGAAGTAGCCGAATGGATGAAGCACAGCCGTCTGAAACTGAACTCGGACAAAACGGTAGTCCTCATCTTAGGTGCATCCCCTTCCGCCTGGGACGACTCTTGGTGGCCAACGGCCCTAGGAAAAGCCCCCAAACCGACTGACCACGCACGGAACCTGGGCTCCTCACTCTTGATGACCAGACAAGTCAATGCCGTCTCATCATCTTGCTTCAACATCCTACGCATGCTCAAAAAAACATTTCGCTGGATCCCCACTGAAACAAGAAAAACGGTCACCCACGCACTGATTACTAGCCGTCTAGACTACGGAAACATCCTATACGCCGGTACCACCGCAAAACTGCAGAAAAAACTCCAACGCATCCAAAATGCTTCAGCCAGACTCATACTAGACATCCCTCGCAAAGACCACATCTCCGGTCACCTGAAAGACCTGCACTGGCTCCCCATCAACAAAAGGATAACGTTCCGTCTCCTCACCCACGCACACAAAGCCCTCTACGAACTTGGACCAGATTGCCTCAACACGCGCCTTTACTATTACACCCCCACCCGCCAGCTGCGATCGTCCAACCAAGCCCTCGCCGCCGTCCCGCGCATCCACAAAGCCACCATGGGGGGAAGATCCTTCTCCTTCTTAGCGGCCAAAACCTGGAATTCCCTTCCCATCCACCTCCGCCTCACTCAAAACCACCTAGCCTTCAGAAAACAGCTTAAAACCTGGATTTTCGATAAGTAAACCTCCCCTCCCTTCCTCAAGCGCCTTGAGACCCTCTGGGTATGTAGTGCCCTATATAAATTTTGACTTGACTTGACTTGACCTATGCTCGTGGGGCCCCTGGGAAACTGCCCAGAATGCCCATGTGTTAAGACGGAACTGCAGTGGGCCGCAAGAAGCACTCAACTAAAACTAAATGTAAACAAATGCAAACAATATGGAAGAGCAGAGGTCAAATCACCTCGGATTTGTTCTTCAAGGACTTCAGATGTGTACTTAAAACCTAATTCTTGCACTACTGTTCTGGCATTATTTTTCTCTATAACAACTAGAACTTTAAGAACATGCACTACATAAGAATTGTTCTAAAACACAGAGGCTGATAAACATACAGAAAAGCAGCAAATTCTTCAGAAAGCATTATAATGTGCTTACTTCTATTCTGGAATGTAAGCTGGTGGTTAAAACTGCAGTGCAAGTGGCTTGGGGGTCCCTGTAAACTGTTAAACTCTGAGCCAGAGGACAATCAGATGTCTGTTATCTCCTTGCAATCACTTAGGATAAGAAGGGTGTCTCCCTTTGCTGATCTCTTTTGCTGTACATCTTAAATCTAGTTCCACAGTGGTTGGGGGCAGGGCTGCTGTTAGCTCTGCACACCTGGAGGAGGAACTTTAAAGTCTCCTAGTTGCTTCTCTGGAACCCAACAGACATGTGCTAAATGCAGATGGCCAACACGTGTTATATGTGTAGGAAACTGTTTCAAAGACGAAAGAGGCGCAGGATAAGGTAATTAACGTCTTTATTATACCTCCACAAGTCCACATCTCACAGCTGCTCAGCATGGAGAGGTTCTGTCATGAACATTCTAAAGCAGCCTCCCGTAAACAGTAGGGTTGTACCACAGAGGGGAAGGAAGGAGGGGGGGGGGAGAGAGAGGAAAGAAAGGATAGAGGAAGGTACCAAGGAAGGAGAGAAATGAGTAAGAGGAGATAACAATAAGATGTATATAAATTACAACACAAAACCAAGCGGTCTGTGTCATTTACCTGGGCCACCAGCAACTTCCGGCTTACAGCAGCTACCTGACACTTACGTGTACACATCTACTGCATTTTCCTTTATGAGCTTGTATTATTTTACAGCTAAATGCGAAAATTCACATTATGCAAGATGGCAGAAATCTGCAAATTTCACATAACATACATTTTAGGAGATAGACAAGGTTATGCTGTTTTAACTAACGTTTTGCAAAGTCCTATTAATAGAATTGTAATGTGAAGAACTAACACAGCCGTTTTCAGTGTTGCAAACCAATACACCGATTGTAGCAAAACATTATAAAAAACAACATCACCACTTACCCACTTTTCCAGAAACACCAAGAGTAAGGTGCATTCACCCCCATTCATGACTAACTTAATGGAATCACTTAAAAGTGTGTATTTTTTTTAAAAGGTTATAAACTTCACCTGCTTTATTATAGTTCAAGTTTAGCCAGTCTAATCAGATGGCATCTTGCTCTTCAAGTGCCAGTACTGCAATTCCAGGGTCTAGCCAGTGTGCCATGGTCCCTAGTGCAAGGAAGGAATCTGCTCCCATATCTGCTGTTTGAATTGTCCAATACAGCAATAATCAGGGTTGGTGAGCCCCTCAGGCCTCTAGGCCCTGGTACCACTGCACCAGCTGCACCAGCTGCACCAATGGAAGCTTCGCCCCTAAGCATTTCATGCTGAATCAAGTTTAATTGTAGAACACATAGAAGATAGCTCAGTGAGTTAAACCCGGAAGGGTTGATGCCTTAGTTCATCATTTCAAAGTGGAAAAAATGAATATTAAAAAGTTGTGTAGCAACACCTTGTGTTTGCAGCGCTGTGAAGTCGGATATAATATAGTTAGAGAAAATAAGCTACTGATGTTCATAAACAAACAGCAATCTTGGCTGTCCCATCAAGGCTATTTTACATATAAGTTTATAACTAAAGGAAGAGTTCTGTACCCCCCAAAAATGGAACCCAAACCACAATGAATCATCACTTCTCCTACATGACCACTGTCTCAGCTCAGCCAGCTATCCCACAGCTGAAGCGGCTTCGCTACAGACAATGGGTGGTTCTGCTACACCCAGGGATGTCGCTATCAATAGTCAGGATTGGACTAGGATGCAAAATAGGCCTGGCACCCGAAAAAAAAGTGCCCTAAATTTATGGATTGCGCCTTTTTCGCAAAACACTGCTTCAGTATTATGAAAAGAAGAGTTTGGGGCGGAGGGCGTTGTCTAAAAGAGGCATGTTTTCTTAACTTCACAGGGGTAGAAAAAATGCAAATGCTGCCAGGACTCTTTGTCCACAGATTAGTTCACACTGGTAAACCACACCTGAATATATGTGAGGCCACTTCTGCTCAGACCACTTGCCCCTGCTCAATCTGCATACATTAAGGGCCAGCCCAGCAGGACACTGGGAATGACCAGGGCCGGACTTGGGAACCGAATCCTGCCCTGGCAAACTGCTTGGCCTGCCCCCTGGGAGTGGGGGGTGAGGGGGGAGGAGAGGGTGCGGCCACGCTGTTTGCTTGTGCCGGTTTCAGACAATTTTGTTACAGGGGGCCGATATTGCCAGCCCTGGTAAGGAAAACGGCCCCCCAAGGGCCCAAAACCGGTCCCACCCTGGCAGCCCACCGGGGAAACACCCGGTGCCCTCTTCCGCCAGTCTGGCCCTGGAAATTACACCTCTACCACATTGTTAAAAGGGAGGAAATAGAGACCCACCTACATCATGAAAGGCCGCTCAGGTTCCCACTGGACCACTGGCAGCATCTGAACAGGCGAAATCTGCCTCCACGCTGCCCAGAAAAGTGGTCCGGAGCTGCCAGTCAGAGACTGGTAAATCGCCCATTGCCCAAGTGCCCGCTTCACCAATCTAACCCTGTCAATAGTGCAGCAAGTGCAGTGGCACTGGGACCCAGCAATCTGAAGGTCCCACTTCACCTCAGTTAGTGAATTAAAGAGTTTGGGCCTATTTATAGTCAGCAAGGCTAGGCCAATCTATGCAAAGATGAAACAAGAAAACGCCAATACTGACACCACTTTATGCAAAATATTAGGTAACTTGTCACGACTTACAGTCGACGTGATCAAATCTAATTTCTTTAATTCTTTATTGGTATGAATTTAAGACACTTAATTGAATCAAAGTTTAAGTGTCTGTCAAATACATCAAAACACAAAACACATGACATACATCTTTAGGTGCATTTTGAAACAATTTTTACAAAACATTATACATAAATGACACATGTTTCAATACAAAATACCAAAATCCAAATAAAAACAAACAGTAGAACTATTCCCAGTTCTCCTATATTTTTAACACACCAAAAGGACCTCTACAAATTGCTAAATTGGGATGGGCCCACTAATTGTGAAGTGAAGTACTAGGGTTAATGCTACATCACTTTATTTTACTGGGCTTTGATAAGGAACTTGGAGTCAAGATTCAATCAAAGTGTCCATGAAACAAGGATCCCGACAAAGCCAAGACGTTACTGTTAGCAGAAAGACCTCTCTAGGGGTTCTAAAACATGTTGATGTGTTTCGAATCCTAAATTATTTGAGGGTTCTCTTCAGGACTTCTAACTTGGAAAATTGTTAATGGTTTTATGTCATAATGAAATCGCGCAGGCCAAATTTCTCTTTTGTGGGTGAAAATGTTATTTGAGTAATCGCTGAAATCGTTTCACTTCACCACAGTTAGTGACGGTTTTTACTATAAAATCAGCTCAATGTTATCCTGAAAATATACACAATTCCCCCCTCAGAGAAGCATCTGTCAGGGGCACCCAAATCAGTACACCGTATCCCTCCACATACTGATCAACAGCCTCCATCAGATTGGAATCCAAGGAGCAGCCCTCAAGTGGATTGCATCCTACCGCACAGGAAGAACGCAGAAAATCATTCTCCCCCCCCACTCCTCGCTCCCTAAGAACATCACCTGTGGGGTACCTCAAGGCTCATCCTTCAGCCCAACATCCCTCTTCAACACACACAGGGCCTCCCTGGCCAACAACATTACATGCCACAAATTCAACGTCTTCTCCGATGCTGACACCCAACTCATCCTCTCTTTGACTATTAATCCAGGAACCATCAAAGACAAGTTCCAAAGTTGCATGAAAGATGTTGCCATCTGGATGAACATCAACTGTCTCAAACTCAACACCGACAAGACAGAAGTACTCATCTTAGGGAAAGGCAAGGACAAACAGTGGAGCAACGAATGGTTTCTCCCAAAGATGGCCCCAACCCTGATACCCCTTGAACATTCCCGCAACCTATGCATCATCCTCAACATCTAGCTATCCATGAAGAAGCAACATGTTGCAATCTACACCACCTGATTCCTCAAGCTCTGTATGCTCAGGAAGATGTTCAGATGGCTTCCGACAAACACCAGGCGAATGGTCACACAGGCTCTCGTCACCAGCAGACTCAATAACAGCCCAACTCATGAAGAAGCTCCAGACAATCCAGAACACAGCTTCCAGACTCATCCTCGACCTCCCCAGATGGACGCACATAACTCCTCACCTGAGGAAACTCCACTGGCTACCATTCATGAAGAGACGCCAGTACAAGCTACTCACCAATGCATACAAGGCTACCAGTCATGAAGAGATGCCGGTACAAACTACTCACCAATGCATACAAGGCTACTAGTTATTAAGAGATGCCAGTATAAGCTACTCACCAATGCATACAAGGCTACCAGTCATGAAGAGATGCCAGTCCAAGCTACTCACAGATGCATACAAGGCTACCAGTCATGAAGAGATGCCAGTCCAAGCTACTCACCAATGCATTCAAAGCTACCAGTCATGAAGAGATGCCGGTACAAACTACTCACCAATGCATACAAGGCTACTAGTTATTAAGAGATGCCAGTATAAGCTACTCACCAATGCATACAAGGCTACTAGTTATTAAGAGATGCCAGTATAAGCTACTCACCAATGCATACAAGGCTACCAGTCATGAAGAGATGCCAGTCCAAGCTACTCACAGATGCATACAAGGCTACCAGTCATGAAGAGATGCCAGTCCAAGCTACTCACCAATGCATTCAAGGCTACCAGTCATTAAGAGATGCCGGTACAAACTACTCACCAATGCATACAAGGCTACTAGTTATTAAGAGATGCCAGTATAAGCTACTCACCAATGCATACAAGGCTACCAGTCATGAAGAGATGCCAGTCCAAGCTACTCACCAATGCATTCAAGGCTACCAGTCATGAAGAGATGCCAGTCCAAGCTACTCACCAATGCACACAAGGCTACCAGTTATGAAGAGATGCCAGTACAAGCTACTCACCAATGCATACAAGGCATTACACAATGAAGGAATTGCGTACCTCAACCAACGCGTGACCTTTCACCAGTCCACCAGGAAACTCAGAGCCAGATTCCCTAACCTCTGGACAAACAGTGAAGGCCGCTCCTTCTCCCATCTGGCAGCCAAAACCTGGAATGACCTAGGCCTGCACCTCAGAGCCTCACCATCACTCAAGCAATTCAGGAAGGAACTCACGACATGGAGGTTCAACCAATAAGAGAGCAGGCAGTTTATCAGACATTGCCTCAAGACCCTTGTGGATGATACAGCCACGCTCTACAAATCCTGATTGACTGATTGAATCAGCTGTGAGTGTAAGAAAATAACAACTGATGGTGCTGCCCTGGCCCATAGCTTTCCTTTGAGCCCTCTGTGGTTCTCTGGCCCAGGAGGCGCCTTGCTGTCGAACATGTCTTGCCAATACGACCTAGTTACAGTCCACTTCTCAGAATCCAACCATCCCTCTAGTCACTCTGCCAAAGACCCTGTACAGTGTTTCGCAGCACTTCGGCTAGGTGAGCGCTATACAAATGCCACATGCATACTCTTTGCTGACATGCCAGCGTTGTAGCAGGCAAGCTACAGGCGTAAGCTAGCCCCAGAGGGATCAGAAATAACGCACTCATTGTGAAACCGTGCTGCCCCTGGTGAAGATGTTGGGATAACAAACCGTGGTCTCCCAGCTCATGAAGACTGTTGCACGTGGCACACGAGCATGAGCGTCGCGGGTTCCGAGAGATGCAGGTGGACACGTCAATGCACAGTTTATTCACTTGTGTGTCCAGATGATCTCCCCCTTGAATTCCCACCGTACAATACTTAAGAGAGACCACATGTTGTTGGTATCCATAATTCTTTACTTCAGATGCAAACTACAAGCGTTAAAAGATATGCAATCATGTTTTGCAGAATTCCGTATGACAGAACATGGTTTTACATCAGATTTATTTGTACATCCCCTCAGGGCAGGCTCAGACTGCCAACAAAAGTCTACATTGCTGGATGTTCACTTCTGTAAAAGCACATCATTATGCAACATATCAAAATCACTTATTTACATGTGAATGCAACCAGTTCAGCATCTGCTCCGGCTGGGAAATTCAGATCTGGGCAGTGGGTCTGATGCACCACAGCTAGCTGCAGCCCTGCAGCCCCAACAAACACACAAGAGCAGCTAAGGAATTACATCACCAGAAAGAGAAAGAATTACAAAGAGAGGCCAAAAAACTGAAAGCACAAATCTAAGACCTCAACTAAAATACAACTCAACAAGCAGAGTAGTGACTTCACTTCCGGGGCAGAACACTGTCACTTTTTTAGTTTGATGGAATGTACCAGTTCCTACTACTGGGGAGTCCCAAAGAAGATTCATCACAGAATACACACACAACAGATATAGATTGAGCAACCAAAACAGATCAACATACACACAGGAACAAACCACCTAAACATCACGAGAACGGGAAGGCAATAATTACTTTGCAACTGTGCAAGAAACCCTCTCAGCGCTTCTATCCGAACAAGGAGGCTGTAGTGATAAAATCCCTACTGGTATAAGTGAGGCTCCCTTGCCCTCTCTTGTGGTCAAGCATTGTTGTCCTTTATCGGTGCGAGGAAGAGTAAGCCATCCAATCAAATTTGATTAAAAAAATTGTGCAACTAATGCGAACCACAAAAGCAGATACTACTTTCATGTTGCTAATAAAGAAAACAACACATACCAAGCGGATCTTTCAATTTACAACTGCTTCACATCTGCAGAGGGATAATCAAATGGAATTATTTATAGTCAGTAGATTGAGCCCATCTTTGCAACAACCAAAAAATCAATAACAAAAAACTGCAAAAATGACGACCCCATACCCGTCATTTTTAAGCGACAAAACATACTGCAACAAATTCAGAATTAGAATTGAGTAACAATCAAAGGTAAACCAATCTGGTACTTCAAAGGCACCAAATATTTCTTTTTTGTAGCAGAGAACCACTAAACTGGAGATCGTGGGTGCAAAATGTAAAGTTTGTGAACACTTTATGTAACCTTCACAGAACATTGCCTGCAGCAAGCAATCCTACAAGCTGTTTTACCCGAAGTGATTTTGGTGGGCATTTTCAACATTGCTACTTTGGCAAAGTATGGAAGACTTGCAAACATGTAAACAACACTTCACAACATCAGCACAGAAAATCTTTACAGTTTTGCACACCCCATTCCAACATTCTCTGACATTGTGTGGCGTTTCCTGAGAGCGTGAACATTGCTGTGTTTGGGAATATATATATCACAAAGCAGCTAACCTGTAAGAGTGATTACGTGGTATATGTGCTGGAGTGCCCGTGTGGCCTGCGATATGTTGGGAGTACCAAATTGCAGGTCCACAAGAGGGTGCTCCAGCACATAAGAGCCATTAATACCAATGAAACAACGTTCCCAGTTGCTAGGCATTTTAGGAAGTGTCATGGCAACAACAGTGCACTCCTTAGATACTATGCGATCGACACAGTGGGTCCCCTGAGAAGAGGTGGAGACAGGGAAGGCATCCTCAGAGCATTAGAGACAAAGTACATATTAGAATTGAACAGCAAGACCCCTTGGGGTCTGAACTCCACTGAAGATCTCTACACTTGTCTTTGAAAATTCTATTTATGTAGTCCTACTGGCCCACATCATATAGTACATCTGATTGCCGTATTATTTTAATATGTCATATATAGGTCTTAATATAGTTTTGAACTTACGTCCTAACCCCAAAAAAAGTATTTTCAGGAGGTTGGGTCGTAGCTTGTTCACATACATTCTGGTTCTTGGTATATTGTTGGATATTAACATCAAATGTGTAGGTTGGGAGCAGCCTATAATATTAACATAAATCATTTGTATGTTTTTTAACTTTTTGTATATTCATTTTTCTCAACTTATTATTCATCACGCATGAAATTGGACATAGCAAATGAGGTTATTTGAAATCTTTTTTTATTAATTCAGGCACTTTGATTAGTAATGCATATGCTTTGTCGTATTTATACAGTGATTTGATAGCATACTATCTATGTGCCACAATGTGAGAATTATTTGGTGGCAACTGATTTCTCATTTTTGATAAATTGGATTATCCGGTTATCATGTTTGCATTTTTCCTGAAAATATTATTCGGAAATGATGTGTAAACCGCAATTTTTCATGTCTTAAATTATTAATGATATGAACTAAAATGAGGTTTAATTGAATATGCATGTGTCACTTTAATTCAAATGAAATGTATATAGTGTTTGGGATTATCCCATGAGGTTTCTTGACAAGTCTGTCTTCCATGGTGTTTCTTTAACACTAGCAATTGTCCAATTGAATGCTTTAAAATTTGAGCACTTGCACTTTAAATTTTGATCACGCTCTCCCTGCGTCATGTGACCAAGGCCTCTGTGCAGGCCGAAACGTTATGCTGACGAAGGTGCAAATAAAATAAGAAGCTCACCTGATTTTGGGTCTCGTGTTCTTTGCTACAGTGGCGTCCAGGAGATTGTGGACCTGTCCTCTGGTGTTGAACTTTTGGAACATATATATATATATATATATATATATATATATATATATATATATATATATATATATATATATATATATATATACATATATATATATATATATATATACATATCCATACTAATATAATAAAGAGAGAGCCCAAACCTTTGAGGCGGGTAATCTCAGGAACCACAGCACCAATCACAACACCCAATACAGCGTTGGAAAGGGCAGTTGCAGCAGAAGGACATAGGCTATGCAGACGCCCACCATATACATTTAAAAGGTAAAAGAACCGTGCCAGCAAAGTAGACCCTTGTGGGCGTGTCTGCGTTGTGCTGGGGGCATGACAAACGCTAGGTGTACGTTCCGCCCTTCATGCCATGTCTCATATCATGTGCTGTGGGCGTGTGCTGGGGGCGTGGGCGTGTGCGGGGCGCGGCATTACGGAAAAAAAAACCCGCTGTGCCCAATATTTCATTGTTTTTTCTTCCTAGGTTTTTTTTTTAAAGCGCGCAATCACCCGTAAGGGTCTCTAGGCGCTGGGGGCCGTCGGGAAGATTAAGCAAGCTATTGCCCGGAGCTGGAATGAGGGAGAGGTGTGGCACCGCGGCCAGGGCGACTGACGCTGGAATCTGTGGATCAAGGTTCGATCCCCGGCTCCGGCGGCAGGTTAGCCCAGCACCATGTGACTCTGGGCAATAGCTGCTTAATCTTCCCGACAGCCCCCAGCGCCTAGAGACCCTTACGGGTGATTGTGTGCTTTAAAAAAAAAAAAAAAATTAAGGGGGGCAGGGTGGACACCGGAGCTGAAATGGACAGAACCTGGGAAGACAAGCATTTGCAATGCAATAGGTCTCGCATCAGGAAAGTTTGAGCTATTGGTATTGTAAATGACAAATTTTTTACTTATGTGTTGGTTTTGAAAATAGCTAAATAAATAGCTTTGTCATATACAATGCCAATAGTTTTAACTTTCGCAAATGTGACACCTGTAGCATTTGTAATGCAATATGTGTTGTATTTAAGTGACTTAGATGTATTGATATTACAAATAACAATGGCTTTTAATTTTTTTAAAATAATTAATACTTAAATAAAAGGTATTGTAATTTGTAATGGCAATAGCTTAATAGCTTAAACTTTTGTAAATAACTTTTGTGAATATTATGTTCAGTGTATTTTATTGTGACAAAATCCAAGAACAGAAGTGAAATATCAACATTTTTTGTGACATTTGTAATAAATCTTAAAACATTGAGAGAACATATTTGAATCAGTTGTTGTTGAATGGTTGCACAGATTTATGCTGTGGTGGCTCTGAATGATGTTGTGGCGGTGACGAGTGATGCAGTGGCGTTCAGTGAAGCTGTGGTGGCGCATAGTGATGTTGTGGTGCCCCTTAGTGATGCTGTGGTGGTGCCGAGTGATGCTGTGGTGATGCGATAGATAGTGAGGGCGAAAGATAGATAGAGGGAGGGCGAAAGATAGATAGAGGGAGGGCGAGAGATAGAGGGAGGGCGAGAGATAGAGGGTGGGCGAGAGATAGATAGAGGGTGGGTGAGAGATAGATAGAGGGGGGCGAGAGAGGGATAGAGGGAGGGCGAGAGAGATCGAGGGAGGGTGAGAGAAAGATAGAGGGAGGGTGAGAGAGAGATAGAGGGAGGGCGAGAGAGAGATAGAGGGAGGGTGGGCGAGAGATAGAGGGAGTGTGGGGCGAGGGATGGAGTGTGGGGTGAGGGATGGAGTGTGGGGCGAGGGATGGAGTGTGGGGCGAGGGAGGATGGATGGAGTGGAGGGGATGGATGGATGGATGGACTGGGGGGATGGATGGATGGAGTGGGGGGATGGATGGATGGATGGGGTGGGGGGATGGATGGATGGAGTGGGGGGATGGATGGAGTGGGGGGAATGGATGGATGGATAGATGGAGTGGGGGGATGGATGGATAGAGTGGGGGGATGGATGGATGGATGGATGGAGTGGGGGGAGGGATGGATGGATGGAATGGGGGATGGAGTGGGGGATGGATGGATGGAGTGGGGGGATGGAGTGGGGGATGGATGGATGGATGGAGTGGGGGGATGGAGTGGAGGATGGATGGATGGAGTGGGGGGGATGGAGTGGATGGATGGATGGAGTGGGGGATGGATGGATGGAGTGTGGGGGATGGTTGGATGGAGTGTGGGGGATGGATGGATGGAGTGGGGGGATGGGGTGGATGGATGGAGCGGGGGATGGATGGATGGAGTGAGGTGGATGGATGGATGGAATGGGGGGATGACGTGGATGGATGGATGGAGTGGGGGATGGATGGATGGAGTGGGGGATGGATGGATGGATGGATGGAGTGGGGGGATGGATGGATGGAGTGGGGGTGCTGGATGGATGGAGTGGGGGGATGGATGGAGTGGGGGAACGGATGGATGGATGGATGGAGTGGGGGGATGGATGGATGGAGTGGGGGGATGGATGGATAGACGGATGGAGTGGGGGATGGAGTGGGGGGATGGATGGAGTGGGAGATGGATGGATGGATGGAATGGGGAGATGGAGTGGGGGATAGATGGATGGATGGAGTGGGGGGATGGATGTTGTGGGGGGATGGAGTGGGGGGATGGATGGATGGATGGATGGAGTGGGGGGATGGAGTGGGGTATGGATGGATGGAGTGGGGGGATGGAGTGGATGAATGGATGGAGTGGGGGGATGAATGGATGGATGGAGTGTGGGGGATGGATGGATGGATGGATGGATGGAGTGTGGGGGATGGATGGATGGAGTGGGGGGATGGAGTGGATGGATGGATGGAGTGGGGGAGGGATGGATGGATGGAGTGAGATGGATGGATGGATGGAGTGGGATGGATGGATGGATGGAGTGGGGGGATGGATGGATGGATGGAGTGGGATGGATGGATGGATGGAGTGGGGGGATGGCTGGATGGATGGAGTGGGGGGATGGATGGATGGATGGAGTGGGGGGGATGGAGTGGGGGATGGATGGGTGTGTTGCTGCCATGACTGTAATCCGAAAACAAGATAAGAAACGTTATAAATTAATGATTGACTTCAAGACCTTCCACACACAAACATGTAAGCTCGTGGCTTCTGCCTTTCCAGGGGTATTGTCGAGCGTGACCTTTCTCTAGGAATGCAGCAGATGGTCCTGTTTATGACCTGCGGAGTGCCACTTCAAGAGCCTGGTGGGGGGACGGGGGAGCGAGCGAGTGGGAGGGAACGAACATATGGGGATGGGGTGTGAGGCCAAGCGGAAGTGCAACTCCAGAGATTTTAGTGACTCTGTCCCATTCCTTCACAAAACTGTAGAAGGTAAAACGCAAAGGCCAACCAAACATGTCACAATATGCCACAGCGCTGACATGGTGGAGGCAGTCAATGGTGCTTGCGTCCTGTGTCTGTCATGACACCACCACAAGTCCCTCTTTCTCCTCAAACTGGCCTAGTTGACGGGCCACCCCTGGGAAAGAACCCAGCCCCAAAAGGTACTTTAAACCCACTCAGTTCCGGAAGGAAATGGTGGTTAAATCTGCATCTCATGCTTGGGGAAATCGGAGCTCTGGCTTAGGCACATAAGGAAGCCAAAAGTAGTTTGGGTGCATACACATGAAGTGGGGGGCGTATGTGGCAACCAGGGGAACACATAGGTTAGATTGCTCGAAAGAAATAAATGTTACAAAGATGATAACCATCATTAGGCTAGGTTCCGGAACCACAGCTGTCAGTGCTACAGGTTGACAAGAGGGATTCAAAATCCTGCTACAGGGAATAGAGTAAATCTGCAGCAGCCTGAGGCCGGTGGTGTAGCAAGTGTGCCATGTGTCTTTATGCGAGCAAGAAAAGAAACAGATGGGGTTTGTCGGTCACTGAAAACCCTGGGTTTTTGGGCCAGCGTCCTTGCAGTTAAGCATGCAGCTGCTGCCTTAGATAGGTCACAGTTCACCCGATCCTTTCTAGAGTTTAGCAGTCCATCCAATTAAAGTTGCACGTTTACAGCCTATTTTTAGCAGGTATATTTTCCGTAGCATTCCGTAGTCGGCGTTGAACCAAAACTGGAGTGGGTGAACCAGCAAACAGCAGTCATGGCGGAATCTGGGTAAAAGATGTGACACTATAAAAGTCATTGATTAAATCGTATCACATATTTATGCTCATTTAAATAATGGAAAATAACATGCAAAAACTGAAATGGCATGATCGGCTACATTTACTTCTCTGCCATCCCACGCCAAACCTGCAGGTTTCTCGACTAACCAGGAAAACTTTGTGAAAGCAAGAAAACTAACTTCTTACTTCCCACTAATTGTTCGGTTAATTTACCCACTCGACAAGCACATTCAATGTTTAAGAGGTGCATGGTTACAAATACAAAATAAAAACGACTTTATGTGATGCCCATTGAAATGCAATCTACTTAGGAATGGTTACGTTAGACCATCATTGGTAGACTAGCTGCTCGTGAAGTAGAACTTCTGTGTAAACACGGGGATCCCAGGAGCTCCTTTGGCTCAGGGGATTAGTGCACAATGTAAATACTTTGGCTTTAGTGAAGTGTAGCAATGGGACGAGGCCGGCGAAGGATTACGTCAGTATGCACATTAACAGATTTAGCTGTCGGTAATCGAGAAAGTCCTGGTGTGGAAGGCCACAGCAGGCAAGACCTCAGGTGGGAGAGGCTGACGTTGAAGGGAGATGGGAGACCTGCCCTAATGGAGGGGAAAGCCGAATGGACAGAGGCTTGGAAGGTATTCCCCGGGCTGAGCAAGCATCCATTTGTTCCTCTCCCCGAGGAACGGGGGGTCTGCGCCTCGTGAGACGCTTGCAGGGCGGCGCGGTGCCCAGCAGAGCTGGCAGCCTTCCTCCTCGGCCGGGCACTTGGGGCGGGGATGGACTGTTCGCTAGAGTGTGCCAGTGACTAACACATGGCTGGAGAGCAGTCAATGGCTGTCGGGTGTGCTTAATCGACTCGAATTGTAAGCGTACTTGTTTGGTACGGTTTAAGATTAAGGGGCATTTAACAAACAAATGATTCGCTGTTCACGTCAGACAGCGTTTCCTGGTAACACCAACGCTAAATAAACGAGGGGCACGATCGGGCCACTGAGACCCTAATCACAACACCGACTTCATTGCAAATTCTAAAAGATTACCTGAAAGAGAAAGGGGCCTGGAAACCATGGCAAAAGACGATTACAAAGGATTAAAGTTCACAGAAGGAAAACCAGGTAGAAACGCTCATTTGCACACAGGAAGGGATGTGAAAATAATGAAAAACGTAAATAGGTTGCTGACTACATATCTGCCAATCCAATGCTGTGAGAAGTTTAGCAACGAAATCCCTAGCCTCTGCTCAAAATGTATTTAAATAAACAAGTTGGATGGGGGCGGGGGAGAAGGGGAGTGAGAGTGGGAGGGAAGCGCTGGCGAAGCGGCGCGCTTCAAGAGCCTGGTGGGGCGGCGGGGGGGCCAGCAGGTGGGAGAGAGGGAAGGAGCATATGGGGATGGGGTGTGAGTGAGGGGGAGCAGAAGCCTTTGATGTGGTGTGTGGTCTGCGAGGCCAAGCGCGTGCTGGAGAAGCGTCACGCTTCAAGAGTTAACATGCATTGTAGGAAATACGCCTTGTTCTAGAGAGTTTGGTCACAAGTAATAGGTTTCGAGCAATAAATTCCTCGACCTAAAAAAACAATGAAATATTGGGCACAACGCTGGCTTCTTTTTCCCGTAATCCCGCCCCTGGCACTCGCCCACGCCCCCAGCACACGCCCACAGCACACGATATGAGACATGGCATGAAGGGCGGAACGTACCACACGCCCCCAGCGTTTGTCACGCCCCCAGCACATGCCCACAGCACAACGCTGACATGCCCACAAGGGACTACTTTGCTGGCACGGTTCTTTTACCTTTTAAATGTATATGGTGGGCGTCTGCATAGCCTATGTCCTTCTGCTGCAACTGCCCTTTCCAACACTGTATTGGGTGTTGTGATTGGTGCTGTGGTTCCTGAGATTATCCCCCTCAAAGGTTTGGGCTCTCTCTTTATTATATTAGTATGGATATATACATACATACACAGACAAAGAAGAAGCAACAGAGCTAGTCTAACATTCCAGGAAGTAGATTAAGACATAAGTAGGAAGGGCCTCTAGCAGGAGGAGGGAGGACTGGGACACAGGAAATAATTGTACATAGAAAGGAAATGACATCATACAAACGTACTGAAGCTTAAAGCAAGAACAATGCTATGAGCTTGGATCGAAATCTTCTGTGTTGAATTGTGGCTGGGAGTAGCGCTCGTTGCTCCGGCTGCCTTCGTTAAAGGCGATATGTTATCTCAATTTGACCTTTTTGTGAGAGAGAACTAGAACGAACAAGTTGACACCATCAAACGGCATATTTTTTAGGCCTTCTTGCACAGGTTCCAAAAACCCAGAATGACGCATCCATGCATGCATGTGCATCGCAACTGACTCAGCCATAGCTCTACCCACAGAACTAGTGGTGTCCATACCGCATTTGATGGTGTATTTCGCCGCCTCATGGCCATCTTGCACCACCTGCAATAGGTAATTTCTGACTTCCTCTGGCAGAGAAGGTAGCCTCTGTTCCACAGAGTCCCATAAAGCGTTAGAAAATCTGTCTATAACACATGTAAGGTTTAAAGACCTCAAAGCCAAGCTTACAGAAAAAATTATATTACTTCCACAAATTTTCAACTATCTGGATTCCTTATGATGGAACCAAGGGGCTGAAGAAGCTGTAGTTGCTTGAACCACCTGCCCTTTTGTAGTGGGATGTCACAGGAGACAATCAGGGTACCCAAGGGCAGGTAGAGGACTATGGCCCACAGCCCTGTCAACTGGTGCTCCTGTCATGGGTCTTACCCACGCTCCTAACAGATCTAAGAGAGACTCAATTAAAGAGAGCACAGGCTCCATTCCCGTCTCACCTTGATGAAGAATATTCACCAAAGGATACGTGGACAACTCGACCGAGGGGAGCTGGCAATCCAACACCACAGTTGCCCTTTTCAATATGTCAGCCAAAGAACATTCCTCTGTTGCCATACCAGGCGGAGAAAGTAAATCTAAAACTGGAGAGGACTCTAATCCACTTGCCTCTCCCAGTTCAGTCAGTCAATTTTCCTCCACAGGAAGTTGGACAACATTATATAAAAGGTTTTGACCTTCAATATTCTCTCCTTCAGCTACCAAACTGTGTATCCCATAGGAAAAACAGACAAGGGCTGAATAAACCATAAGAAGAGTTATACAAAAAAGACGGTAGTGTCAGCACTGCACCCTGTGCCGTCCGATGACGTTGCGGTGCCCCCTCGATGTCGGTAATAGGAATGAGATCGGAGGCCATCCGTGTCGCTGATGTCACTGGCCTATTGGACTCAGAGGCAACAGATTCAGCGCCGACCGGAGTCACTGACTTTAACGACTGAGCAGACGCTGAAGGTGCGAACCCCGTAGGGTTGTGCACCGGCGCCATCTCGAATATGATAATGGATTTAGAGGGCCCAACTGTCACTGAAAGCGAACGTCTATGAAGATTCAGTCAGGGCACCTCCTATCTCTTTGGGGCCAGAGGGCGCACTTGAGGGAAACTGATGCCCAAAAACCTTCTGCTGAAAAAATAATATTCCCGCATTTGGGCTAGAGTCACCCTGGCTCCAGGATATTTAGGGAGGTGCGGGACAGACTCTTGTAAATGCTCCTCAACCGACGGTTGGGAGACAGCGTCAGACTTACATTTCGACCGTTGGGTTCTTGGAGCCCTCCTTGACATCGACGGTAGTGACTCCTCAGTCCTCACCCTAACAACTCCTCAACCAGTAACTGTTTCAGCCTTATAAAATCCTTGAAAAAATTCTTCGACCTACTCCCACTCGTGCCAAGCAAATCAGTAGCGGTCAGCTTAATACTGGCACGGCTAGACTACTGCAACAGTCTTTTGGCAGGAGGCAACAAACAAACATTAAAAAGCCTCCAGGTTGTACAACACGAAGCAGCGCAGCTGGTTTTAAAACTTCCGCGTAGATCCTCTGCCTCCATACCCTAAAAACTCTTCACTGGCTTCCACTGCACAACAGAATACTCTTTAAGATTCTCCTTATCACCTTTAGAGCTTCACTTAAACTGGGGCCACATTACCTCTCATCAAGATTCACCCCCTATAGTACAACCAGAACCCTCAGGTCATCAGCAGCCAACCTTCTCAAACCTCCCAGTTTCAGATGCAAAACTAGGGGAGGAAAAACACTAACTGCCGTCGGTTCCAGGGCCTGGAATCTACTGCCACCGCACTTGAGAAAACATAAATCTGAAACACAAAATAGGAAAGAACTAAAAACTTGGATTTTCAGAGCCCCGGAAGAACTTTGCCTCTCTCTCATCTAAGAATTTCTGAGCAGCCGCTCACCTCCTATCAGCGCCAGAACGCCCCTTTAGGAGTGGCAGATTTGCACTTTACAAATATCAATTTTCATTTCATTTCAAATGTTAATTCAGAAAAACATATACTGCATGGCAACAGTCATCATCATTTACAGCTTCATCATCAAAAAAGTGACAGGCTGCTGAAATATCAGAAATTGGTCACATGAAACAACGTTTAATTATTTCTATTACTTGGCGTTCAGATCTTGTAAATAACACAAACATCAACTATGATTGTTTCAAGTAGTCTTGCACGCAAAAGCAAAAAAACAACAACAAAAAACACACAATTGAGTGCAAGCAGAGCGGAATACTAGTAAAGAAATCAAATCCGTACTTGATCCATGATCCAGGGAAAAATAAAACATACAGAGACAAACAGCCGACAGGCACTGACACACACTCCTGAAAGGGGAGCAAATAAGACTAATAATGAAGCCAACCAGTAGTGAGTAATAGGTGTGCTAAAAAAAACTTTTTAGAGTTTATTTTTATTTTTTAGACTCAGCAGATCATTGCATGTATTGTTTCAGGTCGGAACTAAAAACACAACAAAAGAGCATTAGTTTCTGGCATTAGTGCCTCAAATAAAATAGAGGAAGTGTAAGAACATACTTATGTAAAGTTAAATAAGGTCTTTACCAATTCACTGTGGCCACCTCTCCAAGTAGAAGAGCTCTCATAGGATTTGAAAAATCCTGAACAAGCGTTTTAAAGAGAGTACAACCAAACTCAAGACCAAATATAGGTAGGTTTGTGGCCGCAACAAATGAACATAGCCCCTTGATCAGAAAACACATACACAAACCCCCACATAAAGTCTTATTGCACCAAATCCCAACCCATACACAGCATTATGTCCCCAAAACCCAAACTTAGTCTCAGTCCCTTGATACAATAAATCAAACATAGTGTTGTGCCCACAAATACCTTCGAAAAGAAAACAGGAATCAGCAGACATCTGAAAGCATCTTTGTCCATGAATGCCACACATTTTCAACCACGAAACGGATAAATCCAGCTACTTTTTTCATTCAGTGGGGATAGGGTGTAGTGTAACGGCGAAAGTTGCCAACTTTGAAACTGGGGCATCAGGTTCAAGTTTCTGCATCAGCTCAAAATCCTGTGATTCTGGACAAATCACTTAATCTCCCTGAGCATACCATAAAAAAAGAATGTGTCCTTGTGCAATGTGACTGGTGCTCATGTTAAGCGGTCCAATACCTACGGGTCGCGTTTGCACTATATAAAACTTCACACAAAAAAGTCCTATAATCCAACCTAGTGAATTTGCTGGGGGTAGTCAAATTATTTTGTGGGTGCTTTTCTTGCCTTACTCCATATTAAATATGTCCTCCTGGAGAAATTTGTTCAAAGCAATATCGACGGGTGCTGAATAACTGGTAATAGTTAGACATGACTCTACCACAGTTTTTCACCCAGCTGCTCTTTCAGGTACTCCATCTTGGTTCCCTCCTGTGTAACAGCAATGAAAGCCAAAATGCACATCCACCAGCAAGAGCATTACATGTCACTGCCCGAAGACGCACACTCTATCCAAGGTTGCGCCATGCCCATGTCGATCTGTAGCTGTAGACGGGGTAACAGTAAGCACACTCTGCTGGAACACTGGCCCTGGGGGGGAGGGAGTTGGAGACATGACAACTTGTAAGAAAGCGGTGCATTGTTCCTTGAGACTTCTTTGGGCTGAATGAGCTTGAGGATACTTTATCCCATTCAGTCCTAAAATCAGTTTCCCACCATCCATTATTCTAGGACTTGTATATATTCTATAGGCCAGTCCAGCCCTGCCTTCTCAGTCGCTCCACGTGGCATCGGACCATAATTAAGCTACCTTTAAAACTGAGGGCTCCAGATACTGCAGGCACATCCCTGCTGATGCTAGCAGTAGGCCAACTCTACTGACACTAGCAGAAGGTCAAGCCTTCCCAAACAAAAGCAGCCAGCTAAACCGCCATCGACACTGGCTGCAGGTCAACCCACTCACTCAAACTAAAGGCCATGTCTTCTGCTAACACTAGCAGAAGGCCAACCCCACAGACACTATCAGCAGGCCAACCCTTCAGAGACTCTAGAAACAAGCCATCCCCCCCTGACTCTAGCACTAGGCTGAAGCCCCACTGATGCTAGAAGAAGGCCAAGCCCTCGCTGACATTAGTGGTAGCTGAAACCTGCTGATAATAGAAGGCCACGTCTACTCTAAAACTAAAAGCAACTTATACTAGCAGATGGTCCAAACCCCACTAAGACTAGAGCAGTAAAATACTAACACTAACATTATTAGCAAGCCAAACCACCACTAATGCTAGCATAAGGCCAAGCCTCCACTAACATTAACAGCAGGGCAAATCACCAATGCTAGCAGAAGGCCAAGAGTAAAATAACATTAGCAGCAGACCAAACAACCACTGAAGCTAGCAAAGGCGAAGCCTCCACTAACATTAGCAGCAGACCAAACCACCACTGAAGCTAGCAAAGGCGAAGCCTCCACTAACATTAGCAGCAGACCGAACCACCACTGATGCTAGTAGAAGGCGGCCAAGTCACCACTAACATTAGCAGCAGACCAAACCAACACTGATGCTAGCAGAAGGCCAAACCTCCAATAACATTAGCAGCAGGCCAAACCACTGATGCTAACAGAAAGCCAATCCTTCACTAACATTAGCAGCAGACCAAACCACCAATGCTAGCAGAAGGCCAAGCCTCCACTAACATTAGCAGCAGACCAAACCTCCACTGATGCTAGCAGAATGCCAAGCCCTACCTAACATTAGCAGCCAACCAAACCACCATTGATGCTAGCAGAAGGCCAACCCTCGACTAAGATTAGCAGCAGATCAAACCATCATGGATGCTAGCAGACGTCCATGCCTCCAATAATATCAACAGCAGACCAAACCACTGATGCTAGCAGAAGACCAAGCCTTCACTGACATTAGCAGCTGACCAAGCCACCGATGCTAACAGAAGGCCAAGCCTCCACTGACATTAGCAGCAGGCCAGACCACTGATGTTAGCAGAAGGCCTAGCTTCCACTAACATTAGTAGCAGACCAAACCGCCACTGATGCTTGCAGAAGGCCAAGTCCCCACTAAATTGAACAGTAGGCCAGACCACCAATGCTAGCAGAAGACCAAGTCTCCAATAATATTAGCCGCAGACCAAACCAACACTGATGCTAGCAGAAGGCCAAGCCTACAATAACAATAGCAGCAGGACAAACAATCGATGCTAACAGAAAGCCAATCCTTCATTAACATTAGCAGCAGACCAAATCACCAATGCTAGCAGAAGGCCAAGCCTCCACTAACATTAACAGCAGACCAAATCACCAATGCTAGCAGAAGGCCAAGCCTCCACTAACATTAACAGCAGACCAAACCACTACTGATGCTAGCAGAAGGCCAACCCTCGACTAAGATTAGCAGCAAATCAAACCACCACGGATGCTAGCAGACATCCATGCCTCCAATAATACTAACAGCAAACCAAACCACTGATGCTAGCAGAAGGTAAAGCCTCCACTGACATTAGCCGCTGACCAAACCACTGATGCTAGCAGAAGGCCAAGCCTCCATTGACATTAGCAGCAGGCCAAACCACTGATATTAGCAGAAGGCTATGCCTCCAATAACATTAGCAGCAAAACAAACCACCACTGATGCTAGCAGAAGGTTATGCCTCCAATAACACTAACAGCAGGACAAACCACCACTAATGCTATCAGAAGGATATGCTTCCAATAACACTAGCAGCAGACCAAACCACCACTGATGATTGCAGAAGGCCAAGCCTCCACTAACATTAGCAGCAGACCAAACCACTACTGATGCTAGCAGAAGGCCAAACTTCCACTGACATTAGCAGCAGCCCAAACCACCGATGCTAGCAGAAGGCTATGCCTCCAATAACATTAGCAGCAAAACAAACCACCACTGATGCTAGCAGAAGGCTATGCCTCCAATAACACTAACAGCAGAATAAACCACCACTAATGCTAGCAGACGGCTATTCCTCCAATAACACTATCAGCAGACCAAACCACCACTGATGATTGCAGAAGGCCAAGCCTCCACTAACATTAGCAGCAGACCAAACCACTACTGATGCTAGCAGAAGCCAAACCTCCACTGACATTAGCAGCAGCCCAAACCACCGATGCTAGCAGAAGGCTATGCCTCCAATAACATTAGCAGCAAAACAAACCACCACTGATGCTAGCAGAAGGCTATGCCTCCAATAACACTAACAGGAGACCAAACCACCACTAATGCTAGCAGAATACCAAGCCCCCACTAACATTAGCAGCAGACCTAACCACCATTGGCGCTAGCAGAATGCCAAGCCCCTATTAACATTAGCAGCAGACCAAACCAACACCCTTGCTAGCAGAAGGCCAAGCCTCCATTGCCTTTAGAGGCAGACCAAACCACCACTGATGCTAGCAGAAGGCCAAGCCTCCACTAACATTAACGGCAGACCAAACCACCACTGATGCTAGCAGAAGGCTAAGCCTCCACTAACATTAGCAGCAGGCCAAACTACCACTGGCTCTAGCAGAAGGCAATCATCCACTAACATTAGCAGCAGACCAAACCAACACTAATGCATAACATCAACCTCAGACCAAACCACCACTGATGCTAGCAGAAGGCCAAGCCTCCACAAAGATTAGCAGCAGACAAAACCACCACTGATGCAAACAGAAGGTGGCCAAGCCTCCACTAACATTAGCAGCCGACTAAACCAACACTGATGCAAGCAGAAGGCCAAGCCTCCAATAAGATTAGCAGCAGACCAAACCACCACGGATGTTAGCAGTAGGCCAACCTTCAACTAAGATTAGCAGCAGACCAAACTACCACTGATGCTAGCAGAAGGCCATGCCTCCACTAACATTAGTAGAAGACCAAACCAACGCTGTTGCGAGCAGAACCCCAAGACCCCCACCAACATTAGCAGCAGACCAAACCAACACTGATGCTAGCAGAATGCCAAGCCTCCACTAACATTTGCAGCAGACCAAATGGCCACTGATGCAAACAGAAGGGCCAAGAGTCCAATAACATTAGCAATAGACCAAACCAACACTGATGCAAGCGGAAGGCCAAACCTCCACTAACATTAGCAGCAGACCAAACCATCACTGATGCAAGCAAAAGGCCTAGCCTCCACTAATATTAGCAGCAGACCAAACCACTGATGCTAGCAGAAGGCCAAACCTCCACTGACATTAGGAGCAGACCAAACCACTGATGCTAGCAGAAGGCCAAGCCTAACTAGGATTAGCAGCAGACAAAACCACCACAGATGCAAAAAGAATGCTTAGCCTCCACTAATATTAGCAACAGACCAAACCACCACTGATGCAAGCAGAAGGGGGCCAAACCTCCACTAACATTAGCAGCAGACCAAACCAACACTGATGCTAGCAGAAGGCCAAGCCTCCACTAACATTAGCAGCAGACCAACCCAACACTGATGCAAGCAGAAGGCCAAGCCGCTACTAACATTAGCAGCAGACCAAACCACCACTGATGCACGCAGAAGGCGGCCAAGCCTCCACTGACATTAGCAGCACACCAAACCATCACTTATGCTAGCAGAAGGCCAAACCTCCACTAACATTAGCAGCAGACTGTGAGAAGTTGGCCTGATAGGTGATGTTTCCAATTCTGGAACCACCTATTATCAGACCAAACAATCCCTTATGGTGTCTGGTTGTAAGTCAACCTTATTAGACAAGCTATCCTAGGGGTAGCATGGACTAAGCAGCCTAAAGGCTTAACTTAAGAGGTCGTGTTGAGCGAGCTGTTTTACCACATACAATCCTGTAATATCAAATGAAAGGACACCACACAAGTATATATTATAAAAATATATGTGTTTATTACTAAAAACAATCCCCAGTATTCTTTATGAATAAAGGGGCACAAGCGTTAAATCAAAAGCACTGTTTAAACATACAAGTTGCACAATTATGGATGAGGGCGGGTGGCCACTCAAACCATATACTAAACAAGTGGTATAAGAGATACCAATCGAGTAGTGGTTAGGCCTAGGGCCTAGGGAATCGCTGGGAGCAGTCAGGACAAGCAATGCTGAAGTCGGGAATGGCCCTCGGGATTCGGGAGATGTGCGGAAAGCGCACGCATGCACCAATGTTAACCAATGGTGCGTAAAAGTCATAAAGTTAAAGTTTAAGGACACTTCCGCTGGACCTAGAGGAACAAAACTTAACACACAGACCCTAGAGATGTGCACCAGTGTGGGAACACCGGCGGAGCAAAGTTACCTCACCCACAGGAAGTGGGTGCACAGGGTCGAAGTGGCGTCGGGTTTTGACACGCAGGCTCTTGGTGCTTGAAGCTGAAAGGGCTGCAGGCAGGTTGAAGATGAAGTGTCCGGTGGAGTCCAAGGGTGGACTCAAGTCGAAGGGTACCTGAAAGCAGAGGGGACAGAGTCTGGGTCATTCAGCAGTGACCAGGGTGGAACCAGGACGGAACCAGGCAATGTTGGGCGCAATCAGGTGGTCGTCGAGGAGCTTCTCTCCGCTGTCACGTGGGCTCTGGGGCATCTGCGACGTCCAGGAGCAGGTCACGATCTGTCCCACGCAGGCTCTCACCGTCGGTGCAGTCGGCTTCAAGTTTGGAGCAAACAACACTTGGCAAGAGCAATCCACGCGGGATCGGAAGATTGCTTCTCACTCGGACCAGGAAGGTCAGAGTCGGGGCTCCTTTTCAGGGGAGCTGGTGTGGATCTGGAGCAACCAGATTCACGAGTCTTCTTTGTATTTTCGTCGGCACAGGGACCACTAGCCAGCGGGCAAGTGACCGGGCCAACGCGTTGAGCCAAATGGAGCAGAAGGGCCCCACGCAGCACTCGTCGAGTGTGGAGGGCTGAACTTCGGCTCAGGAGTAGCTCAGGGTGGGGGCTTCTCAAACCCCGGTGCACAGCTTCGAGGGTCACTCGTGGGCTGCACGGTCAGCGTCTCGTTGTCAATTCAAGATGGCGTGCCCCACGCTTCCGGTCGCCTCCACGGGTCTCAGCTTTGCAGGGACTGTGGATCAGGCTGTTGGAAGGCAGGCAGGCTTAATCTCGTCGATCTCAGTCACTCGAGTTCCGGCGGGAACTGCAACTAAGTAGACGTCGAGGGCTGGATGGTGCCTGCTGCTGCAGGGTGGTCACTCCTTGACCACAAGGGAGATTCTTCGGGCTTCCACGTTGAGATGGAGGTCCAAGGGTCCAGAGTTTCGTTTCTAATGTTTCTTCCAGGAAATCTGATGTGCATTGGCACTGCTCCCACTCTTATTCGAATCTGGGGGGCGTGATTACCTGCTAGGTCCCCCCCTATGGGTGGGACCCAGGAAGGGGGTGGATACACCCCTTTCCTTTGATCCAGGCCACCCTGGCACGAGGGCTGGAGTGCCCCAGAACCGGTTTGGCCGGATTATGCAAGGGGCAGCCTTGTGCGCCCCAGGCAGTGTCTGGTTTCTTTCAGACCTCCCTGCTACAATCCACTATCTCCTGTCTGGAGGGCGGTGACACCCTCCTGTGACAGGAAACCCTTTGTCCAGGACCCATTTGGCCGAGTTTCGGTCAGCTGCAGGGGTCCAGACATTTGTCTGTGGCAGAGGCATCCATTTTGTGGATCTAAGGTCTTTGGAGAAATTAACCGCATTACAGTAAAGGAACATGTCTTACCCCTCTAGAGGGGTGGAATGCTATCCCCGTCGCCAGAACTGGCGAGGGGATAGTATTCCAAATCGTATGACACCTTACACGACATGTTTTGATAAAGCCAAACCAGAGTTGCTATATAACCGCGAGGATTATAAGGCACTTAAGAGTATATGGTATGGCATTATCCTGAAACAGCTTAGGGAGTTGTTCCCGACAGCTGCAGACAGGCTCAGCTCATGCTAGAGCTCCATCTCACATAAAACCACGCACTCTGCCTCCAGGATTGATGAGGCTTTCTATAGGAGTGGCTCACAGGTTTACATGTGTCCAGATATAGGGTTAGATATAGGTATACTATATCTAAGCAAGGGGTGATTACACCACCTTACCCCAGCTGAGTGATCAGCCAGTTGTGTCAATTTAAGAACCAGCCAGGGGTGGCAAAAGATATGCTGCAGCCCCTGGTAGGCCTTGGTGGCCCCTATGCCCTGGGCACCTATAGTGCATTATACAGGGGCTGACAAGGAGTCCATTTCCAATTGGTATGTGCCTATAGCACATGTGTCATTAATTTAGTGAGAGAACAGCAGGCTGGGGGTCTGATCAGCAGGCCCACAGCCTCAGTAGTCGAAAACCAGTGAAGCAAAAAGCAAAAATTTGGGGTGACCAGAGGATAGCAGACCCTACTCTCCTACACAACCCCCCCCCCAAACGCAGGGACATTAAACTAACCTTGACCAGATAAGTCTTCATGTTCTAAGTGGAAGTACCTGGAGAGACCATCTGCATTACCATGGTCAGTCCCTGGGCGGTGCTCCACTGTAAAGTCCATCCCCTGTAGGGAAATGGACCACCTGAGCAGTTTGGGATTTTCACCCTTCATCTGATTAAGCCATAAGAGGGGCTTATGGTCTGTTTGCACCAGGAAGTGAGTTCCAAACAAGTAGGACCTCAACTTCTTTAATGCCCAAACCACAGCAAAGGCCTCCCTCTCAATGGCTGACCAACGTTTCTCTCTGGGAGTCAGCCTTCTGCTAATGAAAGCAATAGGCTGGTCTTGACCATCTTGATTAAGTTGTGAGAGCACAGCTCCCACCCCCAACTCAGAAGCATCTGTCTGTACAATGAACTGTTTGGAGTAGACAGGACTCTTCAGGATAGGTGCAGAGCACATGGCCTTCTTCAGGTCATCAAATGCCTTCTGACAGCTAACTGTCCACTGAACCTTTTTTGGCATCTTCTTGGATGTCAAGTCATTTAATGGTGTCACTATAGACCCATAGTTCTTCACAAACTTCCTGTAATACCCAGTCAGGCCCAAGAAGGCTCTGACTTGTGTCTGGGTAACTGGAGGAGCCCAGTCCTGTATGGCCTGGATTTTGCTCTCCAGTGGCTGAACCTGGCCTCCACCTACTAGGTGGCCCAGGTATACAACCTTACTCTGCCCTATCTGGCACTTAGTGGCCTTGATAGTTAGGCCTGCCTTTTGCAGGGCCTCCAAAACTTTCTTCAGGTGGATCAGGTGATCCTCCCAGGTGGAGCTAAAGACAGCAATATCATCTAGATATGCTGCACAAAAGTCATCCAACCCAGTAAGGACTTGGTTCACCAACCTTTGGAAAGTGGCAGGTGCATTCTTCAAACCAAAGGGCATTACCACAAATTGATAATGTCCACTAGGGGTAGAGAATGCTGTTTTGGCTTTTGACTCCTCAGCTAATCTGATTTGCCAGTAGCCAGCTGTCAGATCAAATGTGCTCAGAAACTTGACAGAAGCCAATCTGTCAATGAGCTCATCTGCTCTTGGAATGGGGTGAGCATCTGTCCTAGTGACAGCATTGAGACCCCTGTAGTCCACGCAAAACCTCATTTCTCTCTTTCCATCTTGGGTATGAGGTTTTGGCACCAGGACTACTGGGCTGGCCCATGGGCTCTCTGATGGCTCAATCACTCCAAGCTCCAACATCTTTTGCACCTCAGCCTTGATGCAATCCCTGACATGGTCAGGTTGCCTGTAGATCTTATTCTTCACAGGCAGACTGTCACCAGTGTCCACTACATGGGTACACCAGTCAGTCTGGCTGGGTGTGAGTGAAAACAAATGCCTGTGGGCCTGCAAAACTTGTCTGCAGTCCATCTGTTGCTGGTCAGTGAGGCTGCCTGCCAAGGCTACTCCATCAACTGAACCATCATCAGGGTTCTGAGAAAGCAGGTCTGGGAGAGGGTCACTCTCTTCCTCCTGATCCCCATCTGTGGCCATGAGCAAGCTCATGTCCTCCCTGTCCACAAATGCTTTCAAGCGATTCACATGGATTACCCTGTGAGGGCTCCTGGGTGTTCCAAAGTCCACCAAGTAGGTGACTTCTCCCTTCTTTTCCAAGACAGGATAGGGTCCACTCCATTTGTCCTGGAGTGCTGCTGGAGCCACTGGCTCCAGTACCCACACCTTCTGTCCTGGTTGGAACTCTACCAGTACAGCCTTTTGGTCATGCCAAGCTTTCTGCAATTCTTGGCTGGCCTCCAGGTTTTTGGATGCTCTTTCCATGTATTCAGCCATCCTGGAGCGGAGACCAAGTACATAGTCCACTATGTCTAGCTTGGGCTTTTTGAGAGGTAACTCCCATCCTTCCTTCACCAAACACAATGGACCCCTCACAGGGTGGCCAAACAAAAGTTCAAAAGGGCTGTAGCCAACCCCCTTCTGTGGGACCTCTCTGTAAGCAAAGAGCAGGCAGGGTAAAAGAATGTCCCATTTCCGCCTGAGCTTCTCTGGTAATCCTTTTATCATGCCTTTAAGGGTCTTGTTAAATCTCTCCACAAGCCCATTGCATTGTGGATGATATGGGGTGGTAAACTTATAGTTTACTCCACATTCCTTCCACATTGCTTTCAGATAGCTGGACATAAAATTGGTGCCCCTATCTGATAACACCTCCTTTGGGAAGCCCACTCTTGAGAAAACTGCAATGAGGGCTTTTGCCACCACAGGTGCTGTGGTGGTCCTCAGGGGAATATCCTCTGGATACCTGGTGGCATGATCCACTACCACCAGTATAAATCTGTTCCCAGATGCTGTTTGGGGGTCCATTGGACCCACAATATCAATTCCAACTCTTTCAAAGGGAACCCCCACCACAGGTAGTGGTATTAGGGGGGCCTTTGTTGTGCCACCTGACTTACCACTGGCTTGGCAAGTGACACAGGAGCGACAAAACTCCTTGACATCCTCTGACATGTGAGGCCAGTGAAAGTGTGAAACAAGCCTGTCCCACGTCTTGTTCTGGCCTAAGTGTCCTGCAAGGGGAATATCATGGGCCAAGGTAAGAAGGAACCCCCTAAACTGCAGAGGTATGACCAACCTCCTGGTCATGCCAGGCTTGGGGTCTCTAGCCTCTGAGTAAAGGAGTCCATCATCCCAATACACAGTATGGGTACCTTGGGCATCCCCAGCAGCCTCAGCAGCAGCCTGCTGTCTGAGGGGTTCAAGGGAAGGGCAATCTAATTGAGCCTGCCTCAGGTCTGCCCTGGAGGGTCCCCCTGTCCCCAGAAACTCAACCTGGTCAGGTTCAAGTTCCTCAGAGACAGTCTCCTCTTGGACTGCAGAATCAGTTTCCTCTGAAACTTGATCCTCAACCTGGGGCAAGGTGGAAGGCTCAGCCTTTCCTCTCTTGCTCCTTCTCTTGGGTTGTGGTTGGTCTATTGTTCCAAGATCCACCACTGGTTCAGGAAGGCACTTCTTAGCCTGAGCCCTTGTCATGGCAAGGACATGCTCTGAAATCCCTAGCATTTCTGCATGAGTCCTGTACTCCACTTCTGACCATGCTGAGCTTTCAAGGTCATTGCCTAACAGACAGTCTACTGGTAGGTCTGCACTCACCACAACTTTCTTTAGGCCATCAACCCCTCCCCAGGAGAAGTTCACAACTGCCACACTATGGGAAGTAGTGGAGTTGCTTGCATTGGTCACTAGGTAGCTCTCACCTAGTACAATCTGTCCAGGGTCCACAAAGTCAGGTGTCACCATTGTGACACTGGCACATGTGTCCCTGTAGGCTTGAGCCAGTTTCTCATTAATTAAGGGAGTCTGCCTGTATTTGCCCAGGTTACTGGGGCTTACTGCAGTGGGCAACTCAATGTCCACATCATACAGGAGAACTGCCTGTGTAGGGATTCTGACTAGGCCAGATCCTACTTCAATACCCAGGGTCAACCCAGCTACACCCTTGGACTGTGTTCCACCACTGCTTACTGTACTTGGGGTTGCAGTTGCTTTAGGAGCTGGAGTGGTGGAGACTGGATTTGCCTTGGTGCACTCACTGCCCCAGTGTGAAACTGATTTGCAGGTATTACACCAAGGTGTCTTTGGACCTTTGTTCTTCTTCTTCTTGTTTCCATTTTGGGAACCACCCTCCTTACTATTAGTTTGGGGGCCTGAAGACTTCTGGTCTTTTTCTTTATCTTTCTGATTACCACCCTTCTGGTCTGTTTTCTTCTGGTCACCACCTTGGTTCTGGGGTTTCTGCTTAATCCTTGTTCTGACCCATTTGTCTGCCTTCTTTCCCAATTCTTGGGGAGAGGTCAGATCAGAGTCAATAAGGTATTGATGCAACAGCTGGTTTGTGCAGTTATTAAGGATCTGTTCTCTCATCATAAGATTGTACAATCCTGTATAGTCTGAAACTTTACTTCCCTGCAACCAACCCTCCAAAGCCTTAGTGGCACACTCAACGAAATCAGTCCAGTCTTGAGTCTGTGCTTTTTGGGTGTCTCTGAACAACAACCTGTATTGCTCAGTGGTTAGGCCAAACCCTTCAATAAGAGCACTCTTCAAGACAGTGTAGTTTTTGGCATCCTCAGGTCTAACTGTGAGGAGCCTGTCCCTCCCTTTCTCAGAAAAGGAGTACCATAAAATTGCAGCCCACTGATCCTCAGGAACCTGCTGTACCATGCAGGCTCTCTCAAGAGCAGTCATCCATTTGTGGATGTCATCCCCTTCTTTAAAGGGGGGCACAATTTTTGTCAGGTTTCTATTGTCATAGCCCCTGTCTTTTTCTCTTGGAAATTTGCTGCCACCAGTGGCATCTAAGCCACTTAATTTCTGCTCTCTTGCCAAGGCAAGTCTCGCTTGAGCCAAGGCTACCTCCTCCCTCTCTATCTGGAGTTTGACAGCCCTCATTCTGGCCCTATGCTCTAGCTTTTGAGAAGCAGTCATGCCTCTCTGTGATTCTCTGGAGGCACTAGAAATATGAGAGTCCCCTGAGGGAGATCTCACTCTTCTGTTGCCTGGGAGAATAACATGATGGGATCTGGGGAGGTGCTGGCCCTCTCCATTCCCCAGTAGGTCTAAGTTGGCCTGGCTAAGCCTGGCAACTGGGACCTGGCTACCCCTCTGATCCTGATCTTCTAAGTCCTCAACTTCTGAGTCCTCCTCCTCCTCTTCTTCTTCCTCATCTTCCTCCTGAGGGGGGTCAGTTACAGGGGGGTTCCCTCCATTTCCTGTTTCTAGGGAAGCTTCCTTTGCCCTTTCTAAGTCATCCTGCTCTAGGATGGCTACCAGGATTTGGCAGGTGGGGCTTCTGCCCCTTTTTAACCCTCTTGATTTGCACAAGGCAACCAAGTCTTTTCGGGTTAGTTTGTCATAGCTGAAAGTTGCCTGGGTAAGGTCAACTGTCACAGGAGTAGACCCTGAGGCTTTTCCTGTGTCAGACATGACTCTAGTGTGGTGTAAGTGATGCACCTACCTACACTAAGTGTTTCCCTACTGTACCTTACTAGTGAGTTGTAGTCAGGGTGTGCTAATCCCTTTAATCTACAACTACTAAGTTCAGTAGAACTTAATATGCTAAGCTTTTGATTTATATGTACCTAGAGGTACTTGATGTGATCTTTCAATTTGATACAAAGATTGCAATGGTAAAACAACAGCAAGCTCAAATCCGCACCGCTGCTCACCAATGTGAGAAGTTGGCCTGATAGGTGATGTTTCCAATTCTGGAACCACCTATTATCAGACCAAACAATCCCTTATGGTGTCTGGTTGTAAGTCAACCTTATTAGACAAGCTATCCTAGGGGTAGCATGGACTAAGCAGCCTAAAGGCTTAACTTAAGAGGTCGTGTTAAGCGAGCTGTTTTACCACATACAATCCTGTAATATCAAATGAAAGGACACCACACAAGTATATATTATAAAAATATATGTGTTTATTACTAAAAACAATCCCCAGTATTCTTTATGAATAAAGGGGCACAAGCGTTAAATCAAAAGCACTGTTTAAACATACAAGTTGCACAATTATGGATGAGGGCGGGTGGCCACTCAAACCATATACTAAACAAGTGGTATAAGAGATACCAATCGAGTAGTGGTTAGGCCTAGGGCCTAGGGAATCGCTGGGAGCAGTCAGGACAAGCAATGCTGAAGTCGGGAATGGCCCTCGGGATTCGGGAGATGTGCGGAAAGCGCACGCATGCACCAATGTTAACCAATGGTGCGTAAAAGTCATAAAGTTAAAGTTTAAGGACACTTCTGCTGGACCTAGAGGAACAAAACTTAACACACAGACCCTAGAGATGTGCACCAGTGTGGGAACACCGGCGGAGCAAAGTTACCTCACCCACAGGAAGTGGGTGCACAGGGTCGAAGTGGCGTCGGGTTTTGACACGCAGGCTCTTGGAGCTTGAAGCTGAAAGGGCTGCAGGCAGGTTGAAGATGAAGTGTCCGGTGGAGTCCAAGGGTGGACTCAAGTCGAAGGGTACCTGAAAGCAGAGGGGACAGAGTCTGGGTCACTCAGCAGTGACCAGGGTGGAACCAGGACGGAACCAGGCAATGTTGGGCGCAATCAGGTGGTCGTTGAGGAGCTTCTCTCCACTGTCACGTGGGCTCTGGGGCATCTGCGACGTCCAGGAGCAGGTCACGATCTGTCCCACGCAGGCTCTCACCGTCGGTGCAGTCGGCTTCAAGTTTGGAGCAAACAACACTTGGCAAGAGCAATCCACGCGGGATCGGAAGATTGCTTCTCACTCGGACCAGGAAGGTCAGAGTCGGGGCTCCTTTTCAGGGGAGCTGGTGTGGATCTGGAGCAACCAGATTCACGAGTCTTCTTTGTAGTTTCGTCGGCACAGGGACCACTAGCCAGCGGGCAAGTGACCGGGCCAACGCGTTGAGCCAAATGGAGCAGAAGGGCCCCACGCAGCACTCGTCGAGTGTGCAGGGCTGAACTTCGGCTCAGGAGTAGCTCAGGGTGGGGGCTTCTCAAACCCCGGTGCACAGCTTCGAGGGTCACTCGTGGGCTGCACGGTCAGCATCTCGTGGTCAATTCAAGATGGCGTGCCCCACGCTTCCGGTCGCCTCCACGGGTCTCAGCTTTGCAGGGACTGTGGATCGGGCTGTTGGAAGGCAGGCAGGCTTGATCTCGTTGATCTCAGTCGCTCGAGTTCCGGCGGGAACTGCAACTAAGTAGACGTCGAGGGCTGGATGGTGCCTGCTGCTGCAGGGTGGTCACTCCTTGACCACAAGGGAGATTCTTCGGGCTAATGCTATCCCCGTCGCCAGAACTGGCGAGGGGATAGTATTCCAAATCGTATGACACCTTACACGACATGTTTTGATAAAGCCAAACCAGAGTTGCTATATAACCGCGAGGATTATAAGGCACTTAAGAGTATATGGTATGGCATTATCCTGAAACAGCTTAGGGAGTTGTTCCCGACAGCTGCAGACAGGCTCAGCTCATGCTAGAGCTCCATCTCACATAAAACCACGCACTCTGCCTCCAGGATTGATGAGGCTTTCTATAGGAGTGGCTCACAGGTTTACATGTGTCCAGATATAGGGTTAGATATAGGTATACTATATCTAAGCAAGGGGTGATTACACCACCTTACCCCAGCTGAGTGATCAGCCAGTTGTGTCAATTTAAGAACCAGCCAGGGGTGGCAAAAGATATGCTGCAGCCCCTGGTAGGCCTTGGTGGCCCCTATGCCCTGGGCACCTATAGTGCATTATACAGGGGCTGACAAGGAGTCCATTTCCAATTGGTATGTGCCTATAGCACATGTGTCATTAATTTAGTGAGAGAACAGCAGGCTGGGGGTCTGATCAGCAGGCCCACAGCCTCAGTAGTCGAAAACCAGTGAAGCAAAAAGCAAAAATTTGGGGTGACCATAGGATAGCAGACCCTACTCTCCTACACAGACCAAACCACCACTGATGCAAGCAGAAGGCAAAGCCTCTACTAACATTAGCAGCAGACCAAACCACCACTGACGCTAGCAGAAGGCCTAGCCTCCACAAACATTAGCAGCAGACCAAACCACCACTGACGCTAGCAGAAGGCCAAGCCTCCACAAACATTAGCAGCAGACCGAACCACCACTGATGCAAGCAGAAGGCCAAGACTCCACTAAGATTAGCAGCAGACAGAACCACCACTGATGCAAGCAGAATGCAAAGCCTCCACTAACATTAGCAGCGGACCAAACCACCACTGATGCAAGCAGAAGGCAAAGCCTCTACTAATATTAGCAGCAGACCAAACCAACACTGATGCAAGCAGAAGGCCAAGCCTCCACTAACATTAGCAGCAGACCGAACCACCACTGATGCAAGCAGAAGGCAAAGCCTCTACTAACATTAGCAGCAGACCAAACCACCACGGATGTTAGCAGTAGGCCAACCTTCAACTAAGATTAGCAGCAGACCAAACTACCACTGATCCTAGCAGAAGAACATGCCTCCACTAACATTAGTAGAAGACCAAACCAACGCTGCTGCGAGCAGAACGCCAAGACCCCCACCAACATTAGCTGCAGACCAAACCAACACTGATGCTAGCAGAATGCCAAGCCTCCACTAACATTTGCAGCAGACCAAATAGCCACTGATGCAAACAGAAGGCCAAGAGTCCAATAACATTAGCAGCAGACCAAACCAACACTGATGCATATAGAAGGCCAAGCCTCCACTAACATTAGCAGCAGACCAAACCACCACTGACGCTAGCAGAAGGCCAAGCCTCCACAAACATTAGCAGCAGACCAAACCACCACTGACGCTAGCAGAAGGCCAAGCCTCCACAAACATTAGCAGCAGACCAATCGTCACTGACTCTATCTACAGACCAGTCCACCACTGACATTAGCAAAAGGGCACTGCCCCATTGTATTATAATAAGTGAAGGCCCGGTTACGGAGTCTGGCTGTACATTCACTGTAATGAAAAGTCAGAGGGTTTTGGCGAGGTCATTGCAACTGAGGGCTTTTGGTGTGACCTGATTTGTCACTTATGCTATGGGTGATAGGAATTCCAGGGTCACTCGCAACATGTTTTAAATTCAGGGCACATAATTTTGAGTATACTACTATGCATTATATGAGGTTTGCGTCATGACAAGAGTTAGTGGTTTTGAGTGTGTTGAATCACATGAAACGCAGCTTCACAATGAACTGAAGGCCTGGAGAGAGATGCCACACACACCTATCTGGGAGGCAGGGCCAGGGTGGGCTGGAATAGGAGTGCAAAGAGACAGAAGATAAACAGATAGAATAATAGCAGTGGAACTGACAGAGCCCCAAAGAGTCTGAAAGAGTCTGCGAGAGGCTGGAGAGACAGTATCTAACTTGGGTTAGGATGGCGGGATCCATGCCAGGATTCAAGATAATCACTGACTTTGCAAATGAATTCCACTGAGATTCATTATATGCAAATGTATTACATGTGAGTATCCTGGCGATATGGCAGAGGCCCAGACCTGCTGGACCCAGGCCAGATGCATCTGGTCTGAGGAGGAGAAGAGACAATGAAAAGGGGCTTAGAAACCATGCATTGAGAGAATGTGGGGTGACCAGAAATCACAGTCTAACATGGAAATAAACAGGTTTCACTAAAGGTATATTTAGATTTTGTAGAAGGATGGATTTGTGCCGATGCTAACATACCATGAGAACACTCAGCAAAGCATCATTACAGCTCTGTCCCGGTTGGTCAAACTCTGCGCCTGCCAATGGATCGCGTGCTCAGTCCCATCCGCTCGGCGCTAGGATTGTTTGGACATGCACAAAGGAGATGTTAATGTCTTGCAGGCCTGTTTACAGTGTTGGTGACTGTTTCCATTTATTTTTAAATAAGCAATGTTGATAACTGGCAAGAGGAGAACTCTGGGGAGCGGATTATCCTTTGTGATAGCTCTCGAATAATGGGAAAATGTAATTTGATTTTAAAAAGTCCAGAGACAAGACAGAGTGAGAGCCCAAAACTAGAATGTTCCTCCTTATATACATACAAATGGTCAGCAGGTCTCCTCTCCAATGGGACCGCCCATTGCGTGTATGATTATGACTGTGAATATGTATTTATAGCGCAGTATCGTCAAGGTATCTTGGCGCTTTGCTAAACAATATTTACTGTAACTAGGATAACAGAGAAGCATGCACAAAAGAAGAAATTGTGTTAAGATTTTGTTTTTAAATTGCAGTGGGTTGGATTGTGGTCGGAGAGAGGGGCAGCTTGGACTCCAGATCTTGGCAAGAACAGATTTTCTAAACAGCTTCATGCCCATTATTGTCCTCGATATGATATTCTGGCATACATGCATGTTGCTACAATGGGCAGAGGTTGCTTGTTTGGCAGAGCATTGGCAGCTATAAGCCGGAGCAGATCTGAAAGTTGTACATTTCCCTCATGTACGCCTCAAGCATTTGTTACATGGATAGGTTTTTGAGTTCCTGCAATGTCTGGAAAAAATCCTACACACAGGAGATTGGCCTTTTCTGAGGTCAGTAATTGCCCAACAACACACATGGACCTATTAAGAGAAAGAAGTAATGGTTAGGTACACCCCATTACCCACCTGGTCGGCCCAGCAAAGTACTTAAACCCTCTTTCAAGAAGGAACTAATGGATTAAAATAAAGAGCCCTTCACCAACATGGCAACTCTCGAAAGACCCACCAACCACCAGAGGAATACCCAAGCTGCAAAGAGCTTCAAGACACAAAAACAGCCATGAATAGGCATTGCCCCTTCCACTCCTTTCTCAACTGTTGACCCCCACGGATGATTTATTGGTAGGAGTGCAGGCTATTCTCTGGAAGGCCACAAGCAAGGCAGAACAACCTCCACCAAACCACCACTGAATGTCTCACCGTCCTGTTGAAGAACTGTGACTCTAGCGCCTTGTGCCATTCTGATTCATTTCCAAGGTAGTTTATATCTACAATTAGACAAACCCACACCAGAGACACGTCGTGCAAAATGTACAAAGTCAGTTACTATAAAGCAAGTGTTTTTTTCTCCACAGTCTCTATGTTTAACACCAACATACGGTGGCGTTATCCGTGTGCCTGCCCAGCATCCAGCAGTGTTTAATTTGAGCCTGCTGTTTCCGGTGCTTGGCTCCGGTATTTAATTGTCAACACCACACTTATGACAGCCTCCCATATGGTGGCGCTGTCTGTCAACTTTCAAGATGATCACAAAAACAGTTGTTTAATAATACAAAGAGATCAATATAAATGACCTATGCCCCTGCCCTCCAAACCATTCTTTTAAAAAAAAATTTTTTTTATTATTCAACAACATAACAGTCACGTCATCATCGGTCATCACCCCCTTCCCTTCCACCCCCCACCCACCAAGCATTTCCATTAAAAACAATACATTCTCTTGCAACTCAGGCCACCCCAGCGAATAGTCGTTCAGGTCCAAATCAGTATCATCCCAATATCTATCTTTAGGTGTCTGCCAGTGCCCACGCAGGGACCTTCTCAGTATTCCAGATTCAGAGACCTCCATCCAGGCCATGATATCATTGCCACTTGCCCCACACCCTACCAAATATTTTTGGGCACCCCCTCGCCTTATAGGTGACTCTTTCAGCTCCCATATACAGATCCAGTCCTCTCCTCCACTCCTCCAGTTGCGGTAATGCAGCCACCCCCCACTTCCTTGCCACATCTCGCTTGGCTACCACCAGGGCCAGGATTGAGAAAATCAACGACGGTCGTGCAAGATCCACATCGTTAGTCATGCCCAGCAAGACCAACTTAGGGTCTAACGGCAGGGCGATCTCCAGCACCTCACCCAGCTCCCTCAAGATCTCCACCCAGTAGGCTTGAATTGTGGGGCAGGACCAGATGTGTGGTAGAAATCCCCGCTATTGTGGCCACATCTCAGACAACTCTAGTCTCCAACTCTCCCTATTCTGTGCAATCGCTCCCTGTCAAAGTAGGTCCTGTGAAGGATATTAAATTGGATAAGCCGCAGTCTGGATTTAATGGCTACCTCTCTCGGATGTATAAACACCATATCCCAGTCCACATCATCCATTTCCCCCACATCCTCCTCCCACTTCCTCCTAAGGTTGACCAAACCATCTGGTATATTATTCATCAGTGTTCTGTATGTTAGGGAGAGCGATCTACCTGGGATTTGCTCCTGCAAAAGGCGGCCTTCCAGAGGTGCATATTCGGGGAGCGTTCCCACCTGGATCCCCTCCGCCCGCCAGGCATGTCTTAACTGTGCGTATTGAAAGTACTGCGTATGGTGTAGGCCGAATTCCGTCCGTAGAGCCTGAAATGGTTTCAATGCCCCTCTTGCGACCACGTCACCCAGCGTCGATATCCCTATGTCATCCCACCTCTGGAACCCTTTCAGTTTGCTCAGTTCTTTTAGGTTTAAAGCATTTTATTGCAGAATTATAAAACAATACATACAACAGAAACTCGTCGTCAAAAGGATGCTATTCCGAGTCTCCACATCAGGAGCGCCACCAGATTTGCAAATTGTACATTCAGAACCTGTTGTAGTGCCACATGCTAGGCATAGAAGCGATGACGACTGACCCCAGAAACAACCCGCCCCGCAACAGAACTGTCCCCCTCTGCCCTCCCACCAATCCCCCCCACTCCCTCCCCCCCCCATGGTGGCGTGCCGAGCCAGTTTCATGTGCCCTTGTCAACATTGCAGTGGGTCCGCCCCCTGTCTCACAGATATCTCCCAGGGCGACTAAGCCTGCGGAGTGGTTAGGGAAGTTAATCGCATGAGCCTGAGGTATCGGGGACAAGTAATTTCCTTAAATTCCGACTGCAATAGAGTGAGAAAGGGGTGCCACAATTCCTCAAACCTATCCACCTCTCCCGCCACTGTAAGGGACAGTTTCTCCATCCCAAGAACGTGCCATAACCTATGTAGCCAACCTGAAGTGTCGGGGATGGTAGTGGTGCGCCAATATATGAGTATGTTCTGTATCGCCGAGCCCAATGCAATTGCTATCTGCCTACCCTTCTTGGACCTCAGGGGATACATCAACCCGTTGGGCAGCCCTAGTAAGACATAGGCCGGTAATCGAGGCAGTTCAATGTCGAAACATTGGTCAACTTCATCCAGGACCTCTTTCCAGTAGGGACCCAGCAGTGGACAGTCCCATAAGATGTGTGTGAGCGTACCAGTCTGTCCGCACTCGCGCCAACAAACATCCGGGAGACCATGGTTCATGTCGTGCAATCGTTGAGGCGTGTAATACCAGTATGTGGTTATTTTAGTGAAAGTCTCAGTGAGCCCGCTGTGATAAGCTGAATGACGTGCACGGTAAGATATGTCGTCCCATTCCTTGTGGCTCAGTACCCTCCCCAGTTCCCGCTCCCATCGCTCCCTCCCCGGGTTATGGACGTGGAATGTGGGGGGCTGCAGAAGCTTGTAAAGATCCGAGACGAGCTTGGCATCCGAGGAGCGAGTCGCCAGCCACATCTCGTAGGGTGTAAATTTCCGGTCTGCCAGCTCCCTCACCTGCGGCTGCAGCGCCCAGTGGCGAACATGTAAGTATCGCATGCGTTCAGTCTCAGGCAGGCGGTAATCCCGTCTGAGGTCCTGGAACGACACAATCCCATCTGAACCATACATGTGAAACAAAGCGCAGCACCTGGCAGTCCGCCAGTGTGCGAATGCGCCAGGCTCCATCCCAGGTTGAAAGTCAGGGTTCCCGATCAACGGTGTAAGCGGCGAGGGGAAGGTGGTAAGTTCCCGCGTGACGTTCACCGCATCCCACACTCTGAGCGGGACCCGGGTGACCAAAGACGCGTAAAGGTTAGGAGGCCTGTGGGCTCTGCGCATGAAGGGTATCTCTTGTAAGGTCCTGCCCGCCACCGCTTGGTCCTGAAACAGCCAGTGTCTGTCAGACTCCCATTTGCTCCACTCCACGAAGAACCGTAGTTGCGCCGCGTGAAAATATTTTTGGAGATCCGGGATGCCAAGACCACCGGACTCCGGAGCCAGAGTAGACAAGGCTCTCTTAAGCCTAGGTTTGCGACCCTGCCAGACAAAGCGGGCAATGTCCGCCTGTGCCTGACGGATCCAACCTTTTGGTGGCTGAAGCGGTAGCGCCCGAAACAGGTACAGGACCTGCGGGAGGAGAGTCATCTTCACTGCGGCAATCCGTCCCAGCAATGACACGTGCCCTTGCTCCAGCGGGACAACTCCTCCCTCATCTTACGGCCCAACGCCGCGTAGTTCGCCGTCACCATAGCGGGCAGGGAGGGCGCCAACAAGACACCCAAGTACGGGATCAGATCTTTAGACCAACTCATGGGGAAGCGCCCCTGTAGTTCAAGTCGCGTCGCACTAGACAGCGAGAGGTCCAGGGCCGATGATTTCCTCATATTCATTTTAAAGCCGGCTACCCTGGCGAAGGCATCCATCTCGGCGATGCAGGCCGGGAGTGCCTCTCTCGGGTCTTCAAGCATGAGGATCACGTCATCCGCGTATAGGCTGATGGTGTGAACATGGCCTCCCATCCGGACCCCAGTCACCCTCGGGTTCTGTCTGACCCTCTGGGCAAACGGCTCCATATAAAGAGCAAAAAGAAGCGGGGACAGTGGGCATCCCTGCCTGGTTCCCCGTTCAATCGCAAAGCGGTCGGAGCTGTACCCGTTGACCCGCACCACCGCGGTCGGGTGTCTGTAACAGTTAAAGACAAGCGTGCGGAATTTCTCCCCTATGCCCGCTTTGCGGAGCACTCCTTCAAGGTATGACCAGCGCACTCGGTCGAACGCCTTCTCCGCGTCGACGGACAATAGCATGCGCTCTCCTGGGACACGGAAGGCCTTCTCCAGGACATGCACCACCCTCTTAGTGTTGTCCACCGTTTGCCGACCGGGGACAAACCCCGCCTGATCCGGGTCCACAAGGCCCGGCAAGTATTGCGCTAGGCGAGTTGCCAGGATTCCCGTGTAGAGTTTGAGACCCACGTTCAGCAACGAGATCGGCCGGTAAGAGCCGCACTCGGTCCTATCTTTCCCCAGCTTGGGAATGACCGACACCGTCGCCCGGAGCAAATCCGGAGGAATGGCTCCCGGTTCCGTGAAGGAGTTAAAGAGTCTCGTCAACAGAGGGACCAGTTCTTGACAGAACGTCTTGTAGAAAAGCGGAAATAACCGTCAGGGCCCGGGGCTTTCCTATGTTTAAGCCGGGAGATGGCCGCAATCACCTCCTCCGGGCGAATGTCTCGCTCCAGGTACTCCGCTTGCTCTGGGGTGAGAGCGGGGAGGTCGACCGAGTCCAGATATTCTGTCTCTGCGAACACCGAGGGGGGCTCGCCTGTGTATAAGTCGGCGTAATAGCGGCGGAATCCCTCCGCAATCTGAGGGTCCTCCGTAGCCTTCGCCCCACTCTGAGTCGACAGCTCCGCAACCCGCATACGCTGATGTTTCACACGGAGTTTGTTTGCTAGGAGGCGGCCGCATCTATCGCCGCCAGTGTAATATGCGTGTTTCAGGCGAAGCGCCGCGTATTCCGCCCTGTCCATATCTAGCGCGGAGAGCAATTTCCGTGTCGCTTTAAGCTGCCTCCAAACCCTGGGGGCCCCCGTTCTCTGATGCATCTGTTCCAGCTCCCGCACCTGGGTCGTAAGCTCATCCCGTTTCTGCTGTCGGTCTCTATTCTCCGCAGACGAGATGGAAACGAACTACCCGCGGAGCACCGCCTTCAGGGCAGCCCACTGTGTCGCTCGGGACGTGTCCCCATTATCATTATGGGACCGGTAGTCAGAGATCGCGTCGCGTATCTGTTTCACCACCGCTGGCTTATGCAACAGGGTGTCTCTGAGGCGCCAAACTCCCCGAGAGGGCGATACCGGTGGCAGCTGAAAGGAACCCGATACCGGGGCGTGATCCGACAACGAGAGAACCCCTATGTCGGAAGCCGTCGCCAGCGCAGCCATCGGCCCCGTAACTAGAAGGTGATCCAGTCTCGCGTACGTCCTGTGAGCATGGGAGTAATAAGAATAGGCCCGGGTAGTGGGGTGTAGGCGTCTCCACAAGTCATGCATATCGAGCTCACCCAGGCGGGAGTGGCTCAGGCGTGAGAACTCCCCGGTGTGTGGGCGTCGCTGCACAGATCTGTCCAGGAGCGAATCAAAGACCATATTCAAGTCCCCCCCGAGTAGAATGTGTCTGTCCGATGTAGTCGCTACGTGTTCGAGGGCTGAGTGTAGAAATATGTCCTGACGGTCATTCGGGCTATAAATGGAACCCACCGTGAACAAAAAAAAAACCAACTTGACCCTATAAGCTAGGAGCCTCCCCTTCTGTTCCGCAACTTTGTGCAGTACCTCACCCTTAAATTGTCTGGAGACTAGAATAGCAACTCCTGCCGTCTTAGTGGACCCCGAGGAGAAAAACTGTACTGGGAATTTCGGTGACCTCATTCTAGGGCAGTCCCGGGCCAAAAGGTGGGTCTCCTGTAGAAGACAAATATCCGCCCGGGCATTCTCAAGGAGGGATAGGATCGCTCTACGCTTAACTGGGTTGTTCAGTCCCTTCACATTGAGGGTGACGACCTTAAGGGCCATGAGTAGTCGACACCAGAACAGCGATCAATAAGGCTACGCCGGCAATGAACAACCTGAGGGGCAACAGCAGACAGCCGAGCAAAGGCAGAAGCCTAGCAGTACCTGAGCCGCAACCTAGTGCATGCGGCGTGAAGCAGTAGGAGGAGTAGCAATAAACATTGACAGCCCGGCACAAATCCCAAAATCCCCTCCAAACAACCCCCAACCAAACCAACACCCAGCCACTCCACCCCAAACTTCTGGACCCGTGGCGTCCTCGAACCCCTCCCTCCAAACCCAACCCCCCCTCCCCTCCTCACCCCACCCAGGACCCCAACATCCCCATTTCTCCAACTCCCCCTGAACGAAGATCATTGTCCCAGTCCAGTCCCTATCGGACAAGTCTGTGGTAAGTTATTCGTGTGGACGTCCAGCCACCTCCAGCACCCCCCCGCCGCCCCATCCCTCCCGGAACCCCCGCACCTGCTATGAAGATGAGGCCATCTGGATCTCCCCCCGGAGTGTGCTCAGGCCGTCAGGGCCACATCACCAGCCGACGTGTCTCTGGAAACCGCCAGTATTGCGTCATCCCTTTCCGCTCTGATCGTCGGTGAGGCTGGTCACGCAGGCAAAGCAGTGGGCCGGCGTCGGCGGACAGTCTGCCACCCATCTCTGGTGACGCGTCGTTGGGAGGATGCAGGAGTGTCAGCGTCCGTCGCCGTGATCCCAAGTACCTCGCAAGTGTCCTGGAGGGACCGGAGTTGATGCAGGGTGCCGTTCCAGCGGAAGATGAGCCGAAAGGGATGGCCCCAGGAGTACTGTGTGCTGTGTTCTCTCAAGAAGTCCGTGGCAATCCTGAAGGACTTGCGCTTTTGGAGGGTGATAGTCGACAAGTCCTGAAACAGCGCCACCGGATGATTCCGGAAACTGAGCGGCTGCCGACGTCGAGCCTCGCGTAGGATCCGTTGCTTCAAGGGGAAGTCCGGCAGGAAAGCCAAGATATCTGGGGCTGGTGCCGAGGCCCGCCGTCGCGGCCCCACCCTGTGGGCTCTGTCTATTCTCACCGGGAAGTCTCCAGGCTCCCCCAAAATGTCACGAAACATATCGCTCAGGTACGCAGCCACGTCCTCCCCTTCTTCTCCAGAAGGAACGCCCCGAACTCTGATGTTGTTGCGCCTGGACCTGTTCTCGAGATCCTCCGCGTGGGCCTGTAGGTCAATCTGCTGGTCCCTGAGTCGTAGCACTTCCTGCTGCAGGTGCGTTATCTCATCATCCCGGGCTTGGCCAGATTCCTCCACGACGGTCACTCGCTCCCCAAGGGAATCGACCTCCCGCCGCACCTCTCGGATCTCCCCCGCCACCTCCTGCTTCAGCGCCTGGAAGTCCTCCCTAAGGGTGCCGAACAACGACTCCAGAAATGATCGGGTCACCGGAGGTTCCCCCCCCTCGGCCCCACGAGAGCTGGACAGAGGGCTCGGGGCAGGTTGGCTCCTTTCTTGTCTTTGGGCGGCTCTGCTCAGCATGTCAGGCAAGGTGCGTTCACCTTTCTTACCCCCTCGGTTGCCCGACATTGTGGCAACAGGCGCGGACCGTGACACAGAGGACACCGAGAAGGTCCTAGGCAGCGCCGGTCGAGATAGGCGCGTCAGTCCTCCTCACCGCGGCACTCCGCGGAACGAGCACAGCCGCGGGCCCACCTCCGCGCTACTATCCTGAGGCGGGTGTCAGCGTCCGTCCCAAACGTGGGCTATCAACGTCGGTCCACCATGCAGAAGAGCGCGATTAGGGAGAAAGGCAGGCAGGCCTCGTTATTACGCCAGCCCCGCAGTGTCCACAGGGGCGGAGTCCGCTTGAAAGGGTCTGGATGGACTCCCCCCGCACCGCGGCAGAGGTGGCACCGGCCTACGGCCCTTCGCCGCTGGTTATGTGCTGCACCACGTGTCCTTTAGTTCCACAGCCTCGTATCTTGGATCGTCTACACCCGGGGGGGCTCACAGCTTGGCTCCGGTGTGAGGCGTGATGAGGGGGGGAGGGGCCCGCTGCAGTCCAAGCCCCCGGGTTGAGCGTCGTTGTAGCCCCGTAGGCCCACCGATGTCCACTGGGGAGGGGGACGGCGGTATGGCCCCCACAGTCCGCCCGGGCAGCTCAGGGCGTCGGGCGCAGTGCCTGTCCGTCGCGCCGCCCCCTCCGACAGGTTGAGGCGCTTTGGCGGGCTTCAGAAGTCCAGTCTCCGGGGTAGGCCTCACAGGCCCTCGAATCCCTGGGGTCGCGTAGTGGGGCTCCCCGGGCCCGGCACGTTGTTGATCGGCCGGTGGGCCGCTGGCTGGTCGCAACGTTCTCCTCCGCCGCTCCGCTGGCAGCTCGGTTCAGGGAGCGCTGCCCCCTCGGTTGTCTCGGCGGCCTCGCTAGGGCTCCCGGGTGCACCGCCGGCTGGCTCCGCAGGGCGGCCCGCCGGGGCTCCCGGCTCGGCGACAGGCCTCTCCGCCGGGGATCTCCCGGCACGGCTCCGCAGCTCTCTGGAGGGTACCGGGACCCCACAGGTCGCGTCGCTACTCTCCCGGGTGCGCTGGGCGCCGCTTCCCGCTTGATCCGGGGGAGATCCGCGGTAGTTGGCGGCGCGTGGGCTCCGGGGCTTCGGGAGCTTACGAGGGATGCGTCCTCTTAGCTCGCCATCTTGGCCACGCCCCCTGCTCAGTTCTTTTAACCAGGCACAGTGCTATAATGGTTTCTGCCTAGTAGGTTTCTTCTCCCAGCCTATACTTCTAGTCGCTCGATTCCAGATTGCCAGGGTAAGCCTGGTGGCCGGGAGCAAGCCCCCTTTCCCTTTGCCCCCATAGGTATAAGAGGTGCAGGTACGAGCAGCCATACCGCTTCTCTCCAGGGCGTAGGTGGGGTGCGTAGCGGGGGCGTGGAGCCAGTCATTAATAGGGACTAGGTGTTCTGCCCAGTAGTAGGCTTCTATGTTGGGGAGCGAGATCCCGCCACTTTACTGATGTCTGTTTAGGGTCGCCAACGCCACCCGAGACTGTTTACCCAACCACAGTAAGGCTCTCAACTCTGCATTTATTTCCGTGAATACCCTACGTGGTAGGGGATAATACTCATTCTGAAAGGCGTATAAAAAGCGTGGTAGCGTCACCATTTTAAACAATGCCGCCCTGCCCAGGATCGTTAGAGGGAGCATCCGCCACCGGTTAGCGTCTTCTATAAAGGTATACACTATTCGCTTAATGTTCCTTTCATGGGAACGGGCACTATCTAGTGTCACAAAGATCCCAAGGTACATAAAACCCTCGCTAGTCGTTTGCAACCTCTCTGGCAAGCCAGACCATTGTTCCTGGCCTCAGGGGTCATAGAGAACCGATTTGTGCCAGTTGATCCGGTAGCCTGCGTGTGCTCCGTATCTTTCCAGCTCTGAGAACAACGTCGCTATTGTAATGTCGGGGTGGGTGACATATAGGAGGACATCATCAGCGTATAGAGATATTTTTTCCTCTGCTGCATCTGTCGGTCCAATCCTAAACCCCCTAATGTCTGCGTTTTGCCGTATAGCACATGCCAGTACCTCAATCGTTAGTGCAAATAACAGGGGGCATCCCTGTCTGGTCCCTCGCCGCACCGGGAAGTCCCAGGATAACACCCCGTTAATTTTAACTTTCGCTCTGGGGTCCGTGTATAACAACTGTACCCACTTCCGGAACTTGGGCCCGAAACCAAAGCGTATCAGGACTCCTTCAAGGAAGGGCCAGTGGACTGCGTCGAACCCCTTTTCAGCGTCCAGAGACAGGAACCAATGGGGGGCCCGTCTCCTGCTCACTTCCTGGAGCCAATTCTTTGTCCATCTGAGGTTCAATCTGGTGGCACTTTCGGGGCGGAAACCCGTCTGATCCAGGTGAACTAGCCCCGATATCACCCCCGGAGCCTAAGGGCAAGGATAGTCGCAAGGAGCTTCACTTCTGTATTCAAGAGGGAGATGGGGCGGTACGACGCGCAGTCATCTGCCGGCTTATCCTCCTTGTAGACCGGAATAATCGTAGCCATTGGAAGGTCAGGTGGTAGCTTTCCCACTTGTACTGCCTCTTCGAAGAGCCCCACCAGATGGCGGGCCAATAGGTCTGAAGTACGCTTAAAGAATTCTGCAGGGAACCCATTACGGTCCGGGGACTTCCCAGCTCGCAGCTTGGTCAGGGCTACCTTGATGTCATCTAGCTTAATGTCAGCCTCCAGGGCCTTTTGATCCTCGTCTGTCAAGACTGGGAGTTCAAGTTGCGACATATAGTGAAGGGCGTCTTCCTGCATCCCCAGGTCCCTAGCTTCATAGAATGACTTGTAGTGTGTCGCAAAGGCCTCTGCTATCAATGCGTCCGACCGCACCATGGTCCCCTGGGCATCCCTGACCTGTTCTATCCATCTGGCATCCCTTTACTTTCTACTGAGCTACGCTAGCAACTTTCCCAATTTGTCCCCCACGTCGTATAAACGATGTAGTGACGCCAGCGCCTGTGTTTTTGCCTCCCCCGTCATCGTGTCCCTATCGTGGCGTTGCACGTCCGTCAACCTTCTAAGGGTCTCCTGTGCTCTAGTGAGTTGGTGCTCTCTTTCCAGTCCCAGTATCTGCGCCTCTAGTATCCTAGCGTCTTTCTGTACTTTTCGAGTCTTCTCTGCTAGCCTGGTCTGCGCTCTGTCACATAGGACCGCTTTAAAGGCCTCCCAGAAGACCACCCTCGACGAGACAGAGCCCTCATTGTCAGCGATGTAAGCCTTAATATCTGCTCTGATGCCCTTCAATATGGCCACATTCTGCAGGTCCCAGGCCGTCAACCTCCAAGAACCCCCCTTCCATGATCCCCCCCACCAACGCTAGAAGCTGGGAATGATCTGAAATCCCCCTCGCTTGGTATTCAGCCGTGTCCTCTGCCGTCAGAGTATGTTGAGCCATAAAGATATAATCAAGCCTCGAGTAGACCTTGTGCACCCCAGAGAAGAATGAGTAAGCCCTAGCTTCTGGATGCAGCCACCTCCACACATCAGTCAAACCCAGCGTGGACATCGTCCTAGAGAGCAGAGTTGGGGTCTGGTCTCTGGATCTGTCTCCTGTCCTGTCCTGTATCGGGACAATCACGTCATTAAAATCTCCTCCTATCACTTGAAGGGTATCCGACGTATTGAGGAGGATATCCGTGACCCCCTTAAGCGTAGCCATTTGCAATTTTGGGGGAGCATAGGCCGAGACAATCGTACATTCCCGCCGCCTCCAGGTACCCCTCACTCCCACATATGTCCCTTGGGGATCACACCACACCTGTGTGGTCTGGAATGGTGGAGTCTTTTTAATCAGTATGGCCACCCCCCTAGAGCCTGTGGTAAACCCTGCGTGCGCCAGAACCTTATATTGCCCTCGAGCCAAAAAAACACATTTGGTGCCCCGTAGGTGTGTTTCTTGCAGCACGATTATGTCAGGGCCTATCCTTTTCAAGTAGGCATGAACCAGCCCCCTCTTTATTTTACTACCAAGGCCATTTACATTCCAGGATAACACCCTAAGCCCCCTCTGCACCTGCGGTGTCTCCGTATGGCTACCTGACATCCGGCCCTGATTCCTGGTGTGAGATGCATGATGTCGGTGCTAATAGAGCGTCCGAGACGCTGACGTGAATGACCTCTGGGACATGCCTAATCCCTCCCTCCCTTCCCCAACTTCCTGTCCCCCCAACCCCCCTGCCCCCCTGACCCCCCCCTGGAACATTCCCCAACTCAAAACAATCAGTACCCCCCCCCTGTACCCCCCACCCCACCTCCCTCCCCCGTCAGTCTCATCATTGCCCGAGATGGGATATAGGACTTTCAGGCGGAGAATGTCTGTCGCCCTCCCCAAGTTCACCCCCTACAAACCAACTCGAAACAGTCTATCTATCAAACATACAAGACAGTCTTATTCTGCAAGACCCACTCATGTGTGTAGTATGAACCAACATTGAAAAACAATGTTTATAGTGTGTAAAAAACAACTTGCGTGTCCTCCAACTATGAGCCGGCATCGTGTCTGTCCAGAGTGTCCCGTGTTCGAGCGTCGGAGTCTTGAAAATCTTCCTGTGAGGCCCCCGCCTCCTTGGCCGAATCTTGCTCCATCTCATTGATGGCCGTCACTAATGGGTGCATTGACTGTGTATCGGAGTCCTTGCTCCCTGTCGTGTGGCCCCCAGGATCCTCCTCTCCCACCAAGCCGGCGGATTCTGCCAGGCAGCGAAACCGAGACCCCGCTTGATCCCCAAGGCCGAGGAGCCCAGAGTTCTGCTGCGGAGTGCCTGCCCGGTTCTGCGTAGGATAGGGGGTCGCCTTCACTCTCCTAATCCCCCGCGCTCTCCTCTGCCTCTGTGTCTTCGGTGATTTCCAGTGACTTCCAGCCATGGTCTCTTCCTCAGTGGTGCTCCACATACCCTCTTCTCGCCTCCGCAGGGGTGGGAGTTCTTCCAGCCACTGCCACGCATCTTCGCAGCGTCGAAGGAGCGCCTCTGCCTCTGTACCTCCTGACTATAGTCGGGGAAGATCATGATCTGTGAGTTTTCCAGGCAGATCTCCCCCATTTTTCTGGCCTCATGCAGTATCATGTCCCGATCTGCAAAATTCAGAAGCGAGTGATGACCGGCCGCGGTCTCGCCCCTACCACAGGCTTTGCCAGGAGTGCCCGGTGCGCTCTTTCAATCACAAAGCAGGTAGAAAAGGGTGCTGTTGGCAGGGTCTTCAGTAGCCAGGCCCATAGGAACTCTACCATGTTTGACCCTTCAATTCCTTCCCTAAAGCCCACAAAGCGGAGGTTATTGCGCCAGGCCCTATTTTCTGCATCGTCCACTTATCACTGCAGCTGCGAATGTGAGGCTCGGAGCTCCTTGACATCCTTTTGCAGGGAGTGGATAATATCCTCTGCCTCCCCCAGCCTGGTCTCTGCCGTGGTCACCCTCTCCGTCGGATTGCGGAAGTCCTGTCGCAATAGCGTGACCTCCGAGCCCACTTCTCTGATCTTGACCTCTAAGGCCGCTCTGGAGGCCTGTATGTTGTCCCTGGACGCCTGAATAGCCCCCATCAGCAGGGCCGTGTCCGAGCGGGAGCCCCCAAATCATTCGTGAGGCTTCGGGGACCTGGAATAGTCTGAATTGTCACATTTGCAGGATTGTGACGGTTAGTAGTTGTGGTACTGTGATTTGTAGCGCTGGCAGGGGCAATGTGCGGTGCAATGTGCGGTGCAAAGTGCAGTGGCCTCCTGTCGAGGGCCCTGGCACTATTTGTTGTACAAATTAAGCACTGCATCCAGAGATGGCTTGGGGTCATCTTCAGACACTTTAAAGCTGCAGACGTCAGGCATCAGTTATAGTGACTCAAGCCTACAGCTCACGTTTTTTTACACACTCACCAGTGTCTAATTTGTGCTTGTGGTTGCAAGTGTTGTGCACCTGCAATTGTTGATTCTGATATATCATGTCAGCGCTTTCTACTGGTGCCCTGCTTCGGGTTTCACGTATTGTACACTAATTGCATTTATGTAGCTCTAACTGCCCCTGATGACGCGTTGAAGCGCTTTAAAGAGGGTATATGGTGCAGGAGTTCAGTGGTCGCTTGGTGGTCAGGCTCCAACAAACCTTGGCACTGCCCATGGACCTTTGGATACTGCTGGGCATCCCGCACAAAAATGGTCCGCTATCACTTTTTTCTTCTTGCAGAATCTGTGACTTTTGATTCTCATTAAGCTTCTAGAAGTCATTGATTTCCTTTCCAAGCTCTCCAACATGAAAACATCTAATTAGATCCCCTTCTCATTACATAATTGGTGCAATTAATTAGAAAATGGGCATTATCTTCAAAGGGATCCATAATTCATTATTTGCTGGCTCTTTCTTCCTACTGGTCTGTGCCTGCCCGTCTTTCTTGCCTGTTGTCACTGACCCTATTTTTTTACTTATTGTTTGCCTAGTTTCTGAATTTTATCTTTTTATTCGATCTGGTGTTGTATTATTATTTATTTTTCCCGGGGCATTATTTAAACGTATTCAGCTTCTTTACTCCAGATGTACACATACGTTCCCTCTAGTGGTTGCCCTGTTAAAAGTGCGCGATGAAGGGGCGCCGATTTTTTTGCTCGGCTCGAGGCTCCCATCATGAACTGCGTGTGACGGCACTGGTGGCGCACTGCCCCCTGGTGGGCGTGCGGAGCAGGCTCTCTGCCTTTCAAGGACTGAGGAGGCTCCCTGGGCCTTCTGCTGCACCTACCCAGTTCTTCATGGCTGCGCCACAATCACCCCGCAGGCAGGAGAGGGTGGGGGGAGATTTCGGTGCTCTGACCAGAAACACATCACATGAGCACAGAAAGCTAAGAAAAGAACAGTCTTAAATCTCAGGCAATCAAAGACCTTCGAGGTTGGCAGTCTTTCGTTTTATCTTTTTTTTGTGTGCAGTTTTATATAGCTCTAACTCGGCCTGAAGGTATTGGAGTGCTTTACATGAGCATCACTTACGTTACATAAGTACACATTCGTTTATGGTACGCGCAAGAAAATGAAGGGGCATATTATCAACGATTTGCGATAATTATTGCAAAGCGCGCTTAGCCTTTTTTTTTAACGCCTGCTATCACTGAATTTCCTTGCCGCGATAGCGCTGTATTATCAACGCGTATCGCAAAGGTGATAGGTGATACAGAGATAGGGTGTAAAACAAGCAATAGCGTGAGAATTCCAGCGATAAATCACCTGCGCTAATGAAAAGCTTACTAATAGGCAAGTGTGTACTTAACCTAACAATCCACCTCCCATTGACAAGATGGTTAAGTCAAGTTTTTTTCAGGTGTTAAATTCCAGCGATAAGCGCGGTTAGCGCGAGTTTTCTTATCGCTTTGTGGGCATTGATAATAGAGGGAAGTTGTGTTTGCGACTGTTTCAATGGAGTTTAAGTCAGGAACGCCTACTTTGCATGTCATTAGCGATATGTATCTCTGACATGCTTAGAGATAAAAAATGTCCGCTATCGCCAAAAAACTCACGCTAAGGCCCATTAGCTGCAGCTTGTTAATAGTGTGATAAAAATATTGCCGCATTAGCAGCACAAAAGTGCAGCTAACGCGGCGATAAAGGGCTTGATAATATGCCCCCTTGTGATTTGCCCAGAATCACAGCATATTGAGCCAACGCCCAGGGTTGAACCTGTAACTAAGCAAACCAGAGCACTACACAGATATAGTGATTTTGGTCTGTCATTGTTACAGATCCAATTTGAATTTTTTGAACATATAAATCCAACCCATGTTAACATGTAGGTCAGTAGATGAACAACACTGACAACCAAACTTTGTTGACAGCGACACTCAGGTCAATGGATGATAAACACAGCCGACACATGTTTCGTCGTATTGATAACTTTTTCAAGGCTCGTATTTCTTTAAAAACGAGGAAGTCAGCGTCCAAACCTCCTCTCATATGTATATCAAACGTACAAAATCCATGTCCTGGGAGCCCCAAGGATTGGAAAATAGTCTCTAGAGTAGACCTCAGGTATAAATCAGATACTCTTGTCAGTGGTTCACCACCATTTATGGTGGGAACCTTGAGAAAAAAAGTGTCTATTTGGCCCGATGTGTGCAAAAGAGATCCCGTAGCGGCTCTATAAGTTATTCAGCGTCTGAGTATCCCCAACTCCAAAGTCGGCAGCTCTGGTCGTTACCTACAGCTTACTAAGTCTGAGAGAAGAAACATGGCAGGTGTGGCGGAGGTGCTGCGCACGAGGCTGAGAGGCACGAGAGAGCCGCGTCTGGCTCCAGTACAGCACACCTTCTGCTGCAGCACCATCTTGAGGACTTAGGACCCACTCATAAGATATATTGAAGGTGGGCGCTGAGGTAGAAAATGATTTACCGAGAGATGGTGAAGCTGAGGGAGACAACACCAAGATGAGATTGAGAAATTTGTGAGGTAGGGGGTGTCTTGAGGTTCCCAGGGAAAGGTGAGGTTTAACCAGCAAAAAAGATAGAGGTAGATAGGGTATGAGTGGTATGAAGAGAGGTAAGGTTTTAGATTAAGGGAGAGAGTGCAAGGGGCAGAAGAAGGAAATGTAGACAGGAAAAGGGTGGGATAGGCAAGGAGTTGAGGTAGAGAGGTAGAGGTAAGGTAGAAAAGGGAGTGAGGCAGAGGTGGGGTATAGAGAGGAAAAGATATCGAGGTATGCACAGAGTGGTGGAGGGTTCCGATCAATTTACCAGGGGTCCTTGGAAGGTGGAGAACCCGAAGCAATTAGCCACTTTGTCCATACCTTAAAATAGGTCTGGTTCTCAGATCAGGGCTAATGCAGAACAGCGGGTGGTTCTCCGAAATGGAATAGCAAAGGGTAATGTAGGCCTGGAAAGAGGTGCACGGGCCGTGGCCGAGCTGTGTGCAGGGTAAATGACCTTCACCCCGCATCCATATTCCCGCATGCTGTCACAACGCGGTCGTAACAACGACCCTGTTGTGACAACGCATACCATTACCCAGCAAGTCGTTACAACGACTTGCGGAGGGGGGAGAAGGTGTTGGATTTAAAATCCAACACCTTCCCTACAGTCTGCACAGACTGGAGTTGGTATGTTATGTTATGTTATGTTATTCGTAATTTGTATAGCGCACGGGCACCCAGAGATTTCATGGCGCTAGAGAAGAGGGAAGATGGTGAGCAGTATCCTAACCGTGTGCTTGTTTGAATAACCAGGTCTTCAGTGCACCCCTGAATTGCATTAAATTGGTGCAGCTCCGAAGTGAAAGGGGAAACGAGTTCCAGATCTTTGGGGCCAAAAGGGCAAATCGGCATCCGCCGAGGCGTTTCTTTTTAAAGAGGGGCAAGGTGAGGAGGGAGAGGTGGGCAGAGCGGAGATTACGAGTCGGTTCGTGTTTGTTTATGAGATGATTTATAAACTTGGGGCTTTTTCCGTGAAGAGCCTTGAAGGTCAGGCAGCCTAACTTGAAGGTTACCCGTTGGGCTATAGGTAGCCAATGAAGGGTGGCTAGCAGTGGTTTCGCCGAGCTCCTGCCATTGCATTTGAATATTAGTCTGGCCGCTTGATTTTGCACAATCTGCAATCGATTGGAAAGGGCCAAGGGGATACCCAGATAGATGGAGTTGGAAAAGTCAAGTCGGGAGATGACCAAGGCAATTACCACCTGGATGAGAGCGGAATGCGTGAGCAGATGAGCAATTTTCTTGATCTTCCTTAACTGGAAGAAACATGAGGAAATCACAGTTCCCACCTGACTTTTTAATGATAGATCGGTGTTAAGGGTGATCCCAAGACTTTTTACTGATGGAGAGGGCGACGGGGGGGATCCCATAGAGGGCGGCCAAAAAGGAGGGCCCCAGCTGGTTGCACTTTTACCCGGGAGTACCAGCTCGGTCTTTCCGGGGTTGAGCTTTAGATGGTTCGTCTCCATCCACCCTTGGATGTGCAACATAGTGGCCTGAAATTCTTCAACGGAGTCTGGGGAGTTTAGGGGAAATATAAGCTGCAGATCGTCCGCATAGTTGTATATAGTAGCCTTCCTGTTTTTTAATGAATGCAGCAGCGGTTTGAGGTACAGATTGAACAGGAGGGGGACAGCGATGAGCCCTGCGGAACGCCGCAGGTGGTGGGGAGTTTGGGCGCCGTAAAGTTCTCAAGCATAACAGCCTGGAAACGGCCATTCAGAAAGGACTTGACCCAACCAAGAGCTGTGCCTCTCAGGCCGGCCTGTTCGACACGGTGTAGTAGGATGGTATGATCCACCGTGTCGAACGCTGCCGACAAGTCCAGGAGCACCAAGGCCTGATGTATGCCCTTGTCGGCATTAGACCTCATGGTGTCCAGGACCGCTAGGATTACCGACTCGGTAGAGTGCGCCTGGCGAAAGCCGGCTTGATTGGGCTCTAGAAAGTCGGATGTCTCTATGAAGCTCGAGATACAGCTCGCCACATGGGCTTCTAAGATCTTTGCACCGAAAGGGAGAAGCGATATGGGTCGGTAGTTTGAGAGGTTGGAAGGGTCGGCGCCAGGTTTTTTAATTAATGGGACCAACGTGGCGTTTTTGAACGAATTAGGGACTATTCCCTGTGATAGGGACTCGTTCAAGAGGGGAAGTATTCCTTGGGGTATTGTCGAATAAACTTCCTTTAGTATGTGCGGGGGGCAAGGGTCGTTAGGAGATCCGGACGTAACTCGGTTCATTAATTCTGCTAATCTCGGTTGTTCTATAGGAGAAATAGCATCGAGTTCGTTAAGGTTTCTGCAGCTATCTACTCTTCCCGCAGTAGTCGGGCTGGACTGGATACTGTTTTTTATATTGGCAATTTTATCCTTAAAAAAGTCATTGAGTTGATTGCAAAAAGTTTCCGTGGGAGCTTGAGAGGGGGAAGTTCTGGTACATTTTACTATTCCAACATCCAGCGCCCCCCCTCCGCAAGTCATTGTAACAACTTGCGGGGTAATGGTATGTGTTGTCACAACACGGTCGTTGTTACGTCTGCTTTGTGACAGCATGCAGGGTAATAGTATGCAGGGTAAAGAGACATATTCATGTGCAGGCCTCTACTGGCAGTAGGTGATTCTGTATGTTGTATTGTCTTCCCCCTCCCTATTGCTCCATCTCCAGCGTTGGTTTGCACGGAGATGTATTAGCAGCCCTATGATGAAGCATGACACAGCTTGCTGAGTGTGAAGGCAGTTTTATTAACTTGTTGTATTTCCCCTACACTCATTTACCACCACATAGAGTTATGTTACGAAGAGGGATTCTGATCCTCTCAACCCTCATCCTTTTGTGTGATTTTGGGAGTAGGCGACTCAAGCCTGGAGGTGCATGGCCAGAAGTAGGGGGTGTAACACTGAAACAGCATAGTCATGTACAGCTCATCATCATGTACACTGTTAGAGATGTGTGAGGGTCTCAGTGAATGTAAGGGAGGGCTGCAGGCCAGTATGGAGGTGCCCTGGCTGAGCTCTATGCAGATCTGAAGTAGCAATGGGTGATTCAGGCCTGGATGGAGGTGCATTTGCAGAGGTAGGGGATGTAACACTGGAACAGCATGGGTGTGTACAGTTCAGTATGTACACTGTTATAGATGTGTGAGGGTCTCAGTGGATGTAAGGGACGTCTGCGGGCCAGGATCGAGGTGCATTGGCAGAGGTAGGGGATGTAACACTGGACCAGCATGGGTATGTAAAGCTCAGTTTGTGCACTGTTAGAGATGTGTGAGGGTCTCAGTGAATAGAAGGGAGGGTTGTAGATCAGGACGCAGGTGCCCTGGCAGAGCCATATGTGGCTCTTTAACAGTGCTGATTAAGGCCAGGATTGAGTTGCATTGGAAGAGTTATTGGTCCAGTGGTGCTGCAGACCATAGTTGGGGTGTTTGGAGTCAAGAGGTGTTCTGTTAGAGCTACGTGGGGTCTCAAGGAAAAGGAACCAGTGGTGCGAATTAGGTTAGGCAATTGGGTTTTCTAGAATCTCGCCCCATAATGCTTTGCTGGGCCTATGGTTCGCATTGTATGTTTGCCCATAATTTTGCTTGGGGTGGTCCTAGGAGGATGGGACCACCACCAAATTGTTCAATATGATATGCTCTTTGTGTTCAAGGCATCTGCTTGGTCCTCCCCCTAGGTTAAGGGGGACCCCAAAATCATCACCTCTCTCATTGCCTGATATTTTTCAAAGTTTATTTTTGTGAATTGGTTATATTCTTTTTAGTATGTAAAGGTAAAGTTGTTTTATCAAAGGTTCTGGGTACAGTAGAGTTTTTGCATGAATTCCATATTAAATGATTTTCTAGTTCAGATGTATTTAGAATTTGATACAAAAAAGTATCATCTCTGCTGACACCAATTGCACCTTCTCTCAAGAAGAGGTCCTCGATGAACTTCTTACCATTACCTGTTTCAACATGGTCCACAAACTTTACCTCTGGCCAAACAAGAAGAAAGATCAATCAAACATGGTCCCAGAACCTAGTGTCTCGAAGGGACCCATGATGTACAAGGCAGTCTTCTTCCAAGGCCAAAACCTGAGTCAATTTCCTTAAAACACAATGTTCTGAGACTTATCACTCCAGACACAACTTGCATGATGTCTATTTCTTTGACATCTTGGTTAAGCTTTGGCAATAAAAATCTCTTCTCAATCCCCTCTTCGTGGCACTCATCTCAAAGGGCCCATGATGGGCCAACTTCCTGACCCTCTGCCTCTGATTGTTTGCTACCACCAACACTCCATTCTATCTGAGGACCCCACAATGCAAAACTGTAGCCTCACACTCTCAAATGCTTTACCTCGCCATTCAGATCCCTTTTATCGAGCCAACTGTCGTAGACATAGAGTCCACTCTTGTTAAAACCTAATCAGCAAGCGTTTCCTCCACCCATCTCTCCTGGGTTATACATGTTTGAGTTGCTTCAGCCACACTAGCATCAACATATTTTTAATCTCAACTTACAAGGGAAGCAGCAACAAACAATCTACTGTGGCATTCCTGACCCCTGCCACATTCATGCGATGCCTGATTCCTTTGCTCTAAATACATCCACGAAAGGTTTGTGATCAGATCTGACCATAAACTCATTTCCACAGTGTTAGAAATGGGGTTTCTGGTTGGCTAGGGTATGCACCGCAGCAATAGAGAACTCACCACTCTAGTTAGGGCAAGTCAGATACACACATAAGATAACCTGTGCTCACCCTCTAGTAGCTTGGCGCAGAGCAGGTAGGCTTATCAAAAAGTCTGTGTGTAAAGTATTTGCGCAACACCTTTCGACAGTAACACAGTGAAAAACAACACGAAAAAGCTCCACATCAATGTAGAAAAATAGTGAATATTTATCTGAATAAAACAAGAACAAAACGACAAAGATCAAATCAATTTATCATTCATGAGATATTCAATTTTTAGTTAAAAAAAGGGTATCACTGAAGATTACTGCGTGAAGCGCAGTGCAGAGACTCTGGAACCGCTCGGGTCCGAAGTAAGTAAACAAAAGTCTGTTCGGTTCTGAAAAACGTAGGCAATTTGAGTAATTAGTTGCATGTTTCCCGATTTTCAAGACCGCTTGGGCCTTGGCAACAAGGAAACACACCAGGGCTTGGTGAGATTCTAAACAAGTGTTTGCAATGTTAGAAGCGCCCGTGCACTTCTCTAGTGGATATGAGCATCCATCGGGACTGAGCTCAGACCTGAACAATGAGACCCACACAACTTTGTAGGCACCTGTGCGCTTCTATGCAAGAGTCTATGGGCCTGCCGGAGGTGGGGTGATTGTTTGCAGCGTTCCGCCGTTGGGGCCACTGGGCAAGTTCAAGGCCAGACTCTCGAGGCCGGGCTCCGCTGGGTGGCTGGGAACAGGGCTCTCGGGACCTTGCGGGTCTGTTGCACGGTACCTTGGGCCTCATTTATGAGGCCTTGCGTCAGTTTTGCGCTTCCAATGCGTCACTTTTTGTGACGCATCGGCGGAGTAAAACATGCCTCCTGTTGCGCTCTATTTACAAAGTGACGCATCAAAGCAGATGCGTCACTTTGTAAACCCCTGCGCTACATTATACCTGCATCAAGTATAATGTATGCAGGGGGGGCGTTTCCCCGCAAAAAGCTTCGTAGAAGTGACGCAGTGAAATCTATGAGATCTCACTGCGTCACTTCTAGGATACTGTTGCGTCAAAGGCGTATGACTGACGCAAGCCCTTTCACATGGGGATTGCCCCATGTGAAGGGAAGCATTGCTGGAGTTGCGTCACTTTTGTGACATACTCCAGCAATGCGTCACTTTTGCGCTTACAGAAATACTAACGTATCTGCAACTCCTAGCGACATGATGCGTCATACATTAAATATGACGCATCAGGTATGTCCCAAGGAGTGCGCACTGAGAAGTGACGCATCGCTGCTTTCACGCAGCGATGCGTCATTTCTCATAAATGAGGCCCCTTGATTTTTGCTGCAACACGTAGCAGGTGGCTGCTTGATTCGTGGTCCTCTCTCCTGGGGTTGGGGTCAGTCGTACTGGAGCGGTGCTTATCCTTGGTGCTCAGCTCGTACAGGTGTGGCACTCCGAAGTGAGAGCACTCGGGTAAACAGATAACGGCAGACTCATGGAAGGCATGGAGATCCAGGCACCAAAACGAAGTGCTGCGCTAAATCCTTCAACCATATCAGCGTTAAAGAAGGCACACTCGAGTATGGGGGAGGGAGGGAGAAAGGGGGAGCACAGCTGCTGGTCACAGAGTCCCGTGAGTGGAGACACAAGGTCTTTGATAGCCTGGAAACCTCTAGGGGAACCGGGGGCAAGCCAGCAAGCCCAGGGAGTTCTTTGGGAAATTGGATGTAGAGGGCAGGTTTAGTCCTCCCTCACTGGAGAGATAGCAGTCAGCAGGCCAACACAGCAGAGTCAAATAATTGCACCATACAAATCAGACATCCTTTTTCTGAAAACCTCACTTCTGGCACATCTTTTCAGCAAAGTCTGCTACAAGTTTGGCATAATACCCTGTCGATCCCAACAAACGAGCGGGTTGCTCTCTATTAACAGGACTAGGAGTTTCTCGTATGGCCCTTACTAAACTCTCATTCGGTCTTACACCCTTGCAATCAATACCGTGGTCCACACAGTCCACCTCACGTGTTCCTAACTTACATTTTTTGACTTTCGTCAAAACACTTTGTTTTAAGATGTCCAGCACCATGCCTACTTTTGATCATTCTCTTTATAATCTTAACATTTACTAAAATATAGCCTTGAAAACAAACTTGAATGGTTTATGGTGCAAAAGACCGCCGCCCCCTTAAATGTACCAACATTTCATTTGTATTTGGCAAAGCATGGCAATTGACCCAGATGCTCTGGTCTGAGTCCCTCAGGTTGACACTCATCTCATATTGCTGTGTAGCTTCCCCATATTTTCTTAAACTTGTCCTGTCTTCCTCCATTGCTCATAGTAACTCTTTCCAGTGTAGATAGCGTTCCCATCTCTGTGATCCATTCCTAAACCTTAAGCTTCCTGGTGGATTTACAAAGTCATACAACTATACATTTGCCATCACCAAGCACCTTTTGCATCTAATGTGATGTATAATAAAACTTTTGTCGCATGTTAAAAGCTGTAAGGACATTCATTTTATCTAACTAGCTTAATTTTAAAATAAATAAATAAGGCACTGCAGCTTCATAAATAGCTCAATTAAAATAATGGTTTAATGATTTTTCTTCAGTTTCAGATCTGCACTACAGGTCTTCTCCTTATGGTACATCATCCCTCAGTGACTTGTGGACTGTTTACCAGCATATGCTTTTTGTTTATTACACTTACACCACTTATCTGAAACAGATATGTTCAGTTTCCAGATTTTATCCAGAGAGATATGGCATATTTTCCATTACTCTAGGCTATGCTGCATGCTGATGTTTGTTTTGTTTATGTCTATCATGACATCTGGGCCCACCCCTTCTCCTGGAGTGGTTTCTTTGTAGCGACCACCCCTCTGTGGGTCTCGTGCATGACAACAATGGTCTGTTTGCGAACATTTTTTAGAATAACAAAATGCGTGTCCTACGTTGACATTAGGGAATTTCCATGCTTTAGTGCAGTGAAAAGCTAACATTTTAATAAAGACAAGTAGGTAGATAGTGGGAAACATCCTTTACAATGCAACTTTTACCACGCAGTGCCTTTACGATGCAACTTTTACAACGCAAACCATTCAATGCATTGCGCTGGGGGGCGCTCTAGAATAGGGAATAGGTTTAATTTACTATCCAACACCTTCCCTACTATCCACGGGGACTTGAGTTGGAATAGTAAATTAAACTATTCACTATCCAGTGCCCAAACGCACTATGCGTTGTGAAGGCATGCGTTGTAAAAACAGCGTTGTAAAGGCCTGCGATGTAAAAGCATGCGTTGTAATGTCAAACATCCGTAGATAGTATATGCATACCACATCTTTATTACAGAACTCTCAGGAGCAGTAATGGCACAATAATACTTCGATACTGCTTGATGTCTAACCACCTCTAGGATATTATTATCTTGAATCTGCAGCTACTAGAAAAGAAGACATGAGCCCAAAGCGATGCTTTAAAAAAAAAGTAAGTTGTACCAGGACTCTCAACCAAACGGAATTTGAAGGAACCTGCAAGAAATGTAGAAATGTTAAGGGACAAGTGGTCTAGAGAAGGAAGAAATATTTTTTTTGCAGTAGCGGCTAGCATTAATAAATTATGGTAGGGTGCGATGGCGCACTACTCGCACTAAATACAGACTGGCAACAGGACCAGCGCGGCACCTCTCTGCCGGTATCCTGGTTGTCCATGAGCAGGAAAGGGTAGGACTTCCTGCTCAGTGAAACGCGATCCAACCAATACTAGAGCTGCTCTCATACCGAGAGCAGCTCCAGGATTGGTTGGAGCAGGCTAACCCAGCTCTCATTTTGAATCTTGGGGCCTGTGCCACAATCTCCAGGCTGTTTCACAGCCTTTGGATTGCTGGGTCTACAGTGTGCATGTTTGGCTGGCCATCTCAAGGCAGCCGGATTGAATTTCTGGGTCTACAGTGTGCATGGTTGGCTGGCCATCTCAAGGCAGCCGGCCAATCCAACATGTTCATTGTAGATCAGTGCAGCCATCCTGCATTTTCAGGATTCAGCCCCGCCCCCCCCCCCCCCCACCCTGGTGCTGTACACAGCGCAAGCCAGTGTGGTGGCAAATAAATAAAATGGCATTTACAAGCAAATGTATTTATTTGAGCTTGCCTGTTGTGCTCATCCGCTCAATATTGTTTTGAAAGAAAACGGTGTAATGGCAAATCAAGTGTGCACAGAAATACAAGCAAAACTTAAAGGTACATGGAGAGCAAAAACAAAACATCAGTGTCAGATGAGAGCAGCAGTAAATAGGATGCTGTTCTAGAACTGTGGCCTTATATGGTATCACATGACAAAGTGCCACAGTGCCCTTTTGATTTATTGGCTGCTGAGAGTACACTAATAAAGATGCATGCATAAGATGAGTTGCTCCTTGTCTTGTTTAAAACTCTATGTTAACCTGTTTGAAAGCTTCAATTGCAACCCCTGCTGGGCCTGTTCTGCCTCCATCTGTACCACCACTTGCACATTTGTCACAAGATGGTGCCCCCGCCCCTGTCTTATGGACTGCAATTTTCACCTGTGCTGGGTCAGCGGCTGCACAATGAAGCTGGTATATTCATTCTCCTGCCAGTGAAGGACAAGTAAATGTCTGAGACAGGGCACAGCTGGGCTGATGTTCAGCAGAACTGTTCTCCCGAATGCCCATTTTTAAAAATAGGGAGGCAGTTTGGTTTTCATAAATTAAAAACAGGGCTTGATGGTCCTTCCCAGCCTGCGTCAGACTTTCCATTTCTACTTGAGGGTAGCCAAGCATCACTTCCATCAGGCTGTGGAGTGATATCACCTTTCGAGCCATCCAGGTCGCCAGGTTTCTGCTGTCCTACAGTGGTGCCCAATCAAATTGCCAGTTCAGAATACAAGCTAGGGCAAAAGATGCCACATGATCTGCCAGCACTACCGCGTGTTTTATTTCTAAAAATGAATTTTGGCCTGAGTGGGACCGCTCAGCAATCTGCCTTGTTACGTGAGTTGCCTAAGTGGGGTGCATGTGCTGGCAAAATGATGCACATGGCACGAGCAATAGCTCGCTAGTCCCAAAAGTGATCTGCGATCTTCGCAACCCTGGCTTTGCGTACAGTCGCAACCTCTTCTACTCTTGAGCTTGTTGTTAACCTATGTGCAAGTCGAGTTCAGGAAATACTAAATCCACTTTCAAGTTATTATGCTTTAATGTGGGGTCTTGGGTGCCCTTCTCTCTCATCTGGTAGCTGGCTCAGGGTTTAATTTGAACCGGAGTTTGCCGGTGGAGGGCACTGTCATTTTTTTTGGGGGGGGGGCAGGATCAGATACTTGCCAAGAGGGAAAAACACAAAATTCTGAAAGACAAGAGACAGAGAAAGATAGAAAGACCATCACATATGAAGATTGGTGGAACCTGCAAGAGTTACATGAAAGGTCAGGAAGTGTCTGGTGGGGATTTAAGACTACCAGCGAATCCTGGGCGTAGTCCTATGCACAGGGTTACTACCAGCCTTGGTATTCCGTGCGTCAGTGTTGAATTGCGCTGGACCACGGGCATCTGAGCAGAGCTTCGGGCACCAGCACTATTTCTTTCACAAATTAAGAACAGAAAGCTGCATATCCACTGAGATGCACATTTCAACGTTCAAGATCCTGCAACAAGTGCAGAACGCAGCAGCTAGGCTGCTACGGAACGTTCCGGCCAGGCAGTCAGCCAGGCCTGCTTTAAAAGCACTCCACTGGCTGCCTGTTAGAGAGAGAGTGACCTTCAAGGCCCTTTGCATTGCTCACAAGAGCATACAGGGGAAAGGACCAGCTATTCTGAAGGACATGATTCGGCCCTATAAGCCCACAAGAGCTCTACGTTCTGACAACAAACACCTCCTTCAGATAAAGAGAATCAGGAGAGCCCGTTCAGGTGGCAGGAGTTTTTCTATCCATACAGCTCACGCCTGGAACTCCCTCCCACTCTCACTACGCTCTGAACCTAATTTTCTCAGGTTCCGGAAACATCTGAAAACGTATCTATTTCCAGAATAACTTCAGCTCTTTCCGCTCTGTATAGGCAGTGTGCTCTAGGTCTCTATAAGCGCTGGGATGCCTCTGGGTAACCGTGCACGGTACAAAATTCTTTAATAATAATAATTTCTCCTAAGGCTTTGTTGGGTGCAGCCACTATCTCTGGATCCCACAGGACTGAACTTGTGCCAGGTTTAATAATGTCCTGTTTAAGAGGGCCTGTTACTGCAGCCAAGTGACACACTGCATTGGCCTTGTTCCACATATCAAAGGACTTTAAATGGAGTGGGGGTGACTTGAGTGCTGCTGGGCTTTTACAATGTCTGGAGTTTTGCCAGAAACCTCTACTTTACCCAATGAATGGTAGTATATATATGGAAGGCTATTGATATGAGTCTAGGGCTACCCTGTGACATTACTGAGGAGACAGGAGTAGGTAAGTAAGTGGGCTTATGACATAGGGTTTAAAATATCATTAATTTAGCCACTGGCATCTTGGCGCACATTGATATAGGAGGATGGTTGCGGCTTCACCATCTTGCCTTGATCTTCAGATGAGCAAATGATGTTGCATGTAGCTCCACTGCCTAGAACGAAGCAACCTATGTGTAGCTCTACTGTTAAGTTTCCCTGATGCTAATGACCTTCCTTGACAAGTTGTGTTCTTGCTCCACAATACTGGTGGGGACTGATCTAGATTCTACAATGACACATATATTCTCTGGTGTCCTCCAGTCTCTGATAATGAGACACTGAAGACTGTCCTTTCGGCCTCCTTTCCACGGATATAGCGCATGGCCATCCAACCCACTTGTCCCACCGCTCCATGTTTCATCTCTTGGAAGCCAGTTCACTGGTTTGCAAACTTATGTAAAAATATTTTCTCAATTGCTCTTACCTTACTTCAGGCTCATGGCTGGATTGGCCCACTGTAGGAAACTGACCGCCCACAACGAGAGCTCATTGGCACATGTGCAATTGATTCCTTCTTTTTTTTTCTTTCTCATCTATAACAGTCCTTCCATGTCTCCTCATTTTTAGGACTGATGCAATAGTGCAGCTGTCTTCTGACCTTATGTGATCAACAGAAATAGAGCTCAGAGAATGACTTCGGCTCCACCCACATGTTTGATGCCTCAGGTACAGATTGTGAGAAGTTAGCCTGGCATATGATGTCCACTATTCTAGTGGGCACCTTGCACCAGTCTAAACGACCCTTATTAATGGTGGTTGTAAAGTCAACCTTATAGACAAGCTATCCTAGTGGTAGCATGGCCCAGCAGTCTTAGGCTAAACTCCAAAGAGCATGTGAAGCTGTTTGTTTTACCAATTATAATCCCTTGAATACCAAATGAAAGGACACCACACAAGGTATATATCAAATATATATGTATTTATTTCTAACACAACCCCCCCTGCACTCTTTATGAGGTCAGAGATCGTAGTAGATCACAAGTTACTCAATTAGCTTACTATAAGTTGCACAAATACAGTTATGCCCTAGGGGCCTCACAAACCATATACTAAGTAAGTGGTATAAGGACCACTTCAGAAATAGTAAATAGGCCTAGGGCCTAGAGAATCGTTGGGGCTACACTAGACGACCAAGGATTAAGAAGTAGGAGACCCACGGGAGACGCGTGCAGTGTCTAAACACAGTCGCGAGTTACCATTGATTTATAACGGGAACGTAAATGTTACAAAGTTAAAGATTTAGGGCGCTTCCGGATGGACTACAACAAAACCACTTTAAAGTGGGACACTTCCAGAGTCAAGACCCATGGGAGCACCGGAGTACTCGTGTTACCTCACCCAGGGAAGCCGGGTGCGTAGGTGCCTTTTGATGTCGGGTTTCGTCGATCGTTTCAATGGAGATCTGCAAAGAAGTGCTGCAGGCGACCAGATGAAAAGTGTCCGGGTGGATCCAAGGGTGGATCGAGGAACTGAAGTACCTGAAAGCAGAGGGGACAGAGTCTGGGTCACTAGCCAGTGACCAGGAAGGAACCAGGTGATGTCAAGTCGATTTCAGGTGAAGAGGTGAAGCTTGTCTCTGCAGTCACGAGGACCAGGAGGCGTCGACGATGACCAGGAGCTGGATTCGAGCTGTCCTACAAAGGATCTAGTTGACTGCGGTGTCGGTATCCGGATTGGACCCAACAAGCCTTGGCAACCGCAACCCACGCAGGAAGTGAAGATTGGCTTCGAGTCAGACCAGCAAGGTCTGGGGAGCTTTTCCGTTGCAGGAAAGCTGGAGCAAACTTGGAGCAACCAGGCCAGCAGTATAAATTTAAAAAGAAGTCTTCAGAGGGCTAACTAGCCAGCGGGCTAGCAACCGGGAAAACGCATCGAGCTGAAATGCAGGAGCAGGCCCCACGTGGCACTCGTGGAGTGTGGAGGGCTGAGCTCTGGTGCAAATGGTGCTCGGGTCTGGGGCTTCTTGTACCCTAATGCACAACTGCGAGTTACCTCAGGAGTTGATGCAGTTAGCAAAATGCAGGAAGTCCAGGGTGTCCAGTCCCACGTCTCTCGTGTCCGTCACGGATCTCAGCTTTGCTATGGAGGTGGATCAGAGTCAGAGAAGTCTGGAAGTCCAGTTCCTGTGTCGCTTAGTCTTTGGGTTCCGGCAGGAGCATCGACAAAGCAAACTGGCAAGTTACTGGTGGGGCCTGTTTGCACAGGGTGGTCACTCCTTGACCACAAGGGAGATGTCTTTAGTCTTCTAGTCAAAATAGAGCATTGAAGGTCCAAGACTTTTGTATCAGAGTTTCGTTCCAGGATAATCTAAAGTCCTGGGGACACAGCTCCTATCTTAATACTGATTTTAGGGGCTGGATTACCTGCTAGCTCCCTCCTATGGGTGGACCTGGGAAGGGGGTGGTTACACCCCTTTCCCTTTGTCCAGTTTCGTGCCAGAGCGGGGCTGGAGTGCCCCCGCAACTGGTTTGAACCGGGCTATGCATGGAGCACCTTGTGTGCCCCAGGCAGTGCCTGGAAAAGCATCTTTACATTGAACCCACCCTGCCCCAATACACTACAGGCTGTTTGGGGAGGTGCTAGCACCTCCCTCGACAGGAAACCTATTGTCCAGGCTTCCCTTGCTGGAGTTTCGTCCAGCTGCAGGAGGTCAGACTAGTGTCTGTGGCAGAAGCATCCATTTTGTGATGCTGAGGCTCTGTTTAACTTTAACCGGGTAAAGCAGTAACTACATGTCTTCTCCCTCTAGAAGGGTGGAATGCTACCCCCGCCGCCAGGACTGGCAGGGGGGGAAGTATTCCAAAGTGTTTGACACCTTACACGACGTTTTGATAAAGCCAAACGAAAGTTAGCATTAACCGGGAGGATTATAATGCACTTAAGAGTATATGGTATGGCTATATCATAGAACAGCTATAAGGAGATGGTTCCGAAAGCTGCAGGGGGGCTCAGCTCATGCTAGGGCACCCTCTCACATAAAACCAAGCGCTCTGCCTCTAGGATTGTTAATGCCTGCCATAGGAGTGACTTATAGGTTACTATGTGTCTTTATATAAGGTAGATATAGATATACTATATCTAAGTAATGGGGTGATTACACCACCATACCCAAGCTGAGTGATCAGCCTGTGGTGTCAGTTTAGATGGCCAGCCAGGGGTGGCATAATGGTAGGCCTTGGATACATCTATGCCCTGGGTACCAACGGTACACTATACAGGGGCTCACAGAGGTGACCCAATACCCAATCTGGTATGTACCTAAAGTACATTGTATCAATTTAGAGAGATAACAGCTGGGCTGTGGGTCTGATTAGCAGGCCCACAGCCACACTAAAGTCGAAAAACCAGAGAATCACAGCAAAAAGTGGGGGTGACCATAGGAAGCAGACTCTACTCTCCTACACAGATTTTTATTGGTACGAAGTTGCGTGCTTCTACGAAAAATTAGTATTTGTATTGCCATTTTTGCCTTTTTTTAAGCTTTTGCTTAATACGGTAGGACAAAGTTTGTTATGATGACAAACCAATGATCTAGGCTATAGACCCGTCCTGGATGTGATGAAAGGCTACAACAGGTGTAGTAGACTGGACTTATTTATTGAGAAAAGCATACATTAAAGCCAATCGACATATAGGTTGGGTTGTTATTACACCATGGTACAACCTGTAGAGAGGTACTTTGTTACATGAAATCTTACAGATAACCACAGCAAGCAAATAGTTTGGTGCTGGTTACCTCCTCTGAAAAACGATGGGGGTTGAAAATTCACACTGTGATGGTCCTAGTTAGACCTTTTTAGGAGGAAATTATTTTGAGTTGTGAACTGTGATTTGTATATATATTTGTAATTTTATGACTGCATGTGGGAAAGTTTATGTTTAATCCAGTAGGACTGAGTAGATTAGATTACGAGTCAGTGATAAAGTTTATAAACCTGATTAGTTCACCGGGAAATATGATGTTGGGTGCTGTAGGTCTGATCTCTTCATAATGGATAGAAAGGACAAAGTCAATAGTTCTGATAAATTTATTGTAAACGTATTTGTTCATACCAATAGGCCTTTAACGATGGATTGTTATTATTTTAATAGCTGTGGACAGATATTTTGTTGCATGGAATTGCACAGATTCCCTTAGCAGTCACGGACTTTGGTGTTGGTTACGCCCTCTGACGAACACTGGAGATTAGAATGTTTGCACTCCGATAATCCCTATGGGGTTCTCTTAGTAATGATAATAGCTTGTTTTGCCAACTGCAGTTTTGCATATATTTCAATTGTAAGTCTGTATGGCTGAGGGTTGCTTTATGGAAGAGCTGATGCTTGCTCAATTGAGTAGGGCTGACATGGTTATGATTGCGGGCCAGTCATACAGGCTATGGACCTGATTTATTCATTGGGACAAGTTACAAATGATACCATAGCTCTAATCTATTTACTATGAAAAGTTACAACAAAGGCAGTAGGCCTGACATATTTATTGTCAAAATCATATATTAAAGGATTTAGGGCCATATGTAGGTAAACTACATTTACCGATTCTAAAATACCGAATTTTACCAATTGGGTATTTTGGAATCTGTAAATGCAATGTAGGTAAAAATTTGGTAAGTATTACTGAATCGGTACGATTCGGTATTTACCGAATCGGTATTTACCGATTCGGTAAATACCGATATTTACTGCATCGGTAAATACCGATTCGGTAAAAGGGGAAACACATTGAAGGGTGGCAGGGTGTCACTTTGACACCCTGTTGCACCCCTTAGTCGTGCATGGGTGCACATGTGGCACACATACATGCCCTAAGGACTAGGACTCAGGATCACTGGGGAACCTTTTCTGGATCGGTGGGTGGCCTTGACACAGGCCAGAGGCGTCAGGTGTAGAGTGGTCAAGGATCAAGGATCAAGGATCGAGGATCTGGAGGGCACCAGAGTCCTTGGTGTCGGTTTCTTGTGGACAGAGCCAATGTCCTAGGGTGTTATGATCTTTCTCAAAGGCAGGCAGTCCTCCCAGGGGTTGTAGAGGTCACTGGCTGCAAAACAGGTGCCAACTTGACCCTTCTAGACAGGTGTAACCCTTGACTTTTCTGGGCAGGTTGCTCCCCACGCCGCACAGCACCACCTGTGTGCCATGCCCTAGCCCAGCTGCTGCTGTTGACTAAGTTTGAGGTCCTCCTCCACCCGCAGGCTGCCACCTGCGCCTCATCCCTGGTGGCCAGTGGTAGGCCAAAGGTTTGCTCTTGCTCCCTGTATCTTGCTTAATTGTTGTCTTATTTTTTCATTCCTCCTCCCTCTCATGCCATTGCTGTGGCCTCTTGCCTTTTGTGCTCCTTGCCTCATGTACCCCGTAATTTGCTGTTCTATGCATTGTTTCATCTTTGCTGATCTGTGCATAGTTTAATTTTTTTCATTCCTCCTCCCTCTCGTGGCATCAGTGTGCCCTCTTGCCTTTTGTGCCCTTTTGCCTTGTTTCCTCCGTAATTTGCTGATCTGTGCATTGTCTTAATTTGTTATTCTTCCTCCCTCTCATGCCATTACTGTGCCTTTGCCTGTTTTTCTCGCCCCTTTTTGCCTTCTGTCCCTCTCGCCGTTCCTCACTCCTGCTTCTCGCCGTCCCATTTTCCTGCCGCTACGCCCCCCCCGCTCTCCCATTCGCCTGCTCCCACCTCCCAGCTGCTCCCCCCCACCTGCCCTTCTTATGGCGGCCGCTGTGCAAGCCCGTCTGCACCCCTCCGCACCTGGACCGCGTCCAGCGCCAGAACCCCTGGCCACAGTGAACCCAACAACGCCCGTCTCCACTACGAAGCCAGCAGCCTCCACACACTCAACGCCGGAATATCTCGCGCCTGCTGCCTGGCCGCCTGAAGCGCACCCAAGGACCCTTTTCCTGCCGGAACTGCAGCTTCACCAGCATCCGACCCTCCAACACACCTACCAGGATAGAACCCAACTACCTCAGATGCATCCTTCCCAACACCTGCTTCGCCCGCAAACACGCCGTGAAACTCTGGGACCTTCTCTACAAAACCTCCCCTGAAGTCACCTTCCTGACGGAGACCTGGCTGAACCCCTCCTCGGCACCGACATCGCCATAGCCATCCCGGACGGCTACAACATCACCTGCAGTGACCGCACAAACGGAATAGGAGGAGGAAGCGCCATCGTCCACAGGAACACTCTCAGAGTCTCAACCAACACCGACGACACCCTCAGCACCTCCGAACACCTGAACTTCCAGATCCACACCGAACCCAACACCCCCCACAGAGGAACCCTCGTCTACAGACCCCCCGGACCCTGACCAATATCTACGAATAGAATTAAACGTTGTAGGGACATATCTGCTCCTGCAGATATGCCCGCAACTGTAGGATGGTGCACCCTGCCTTGGGGCTGTAAAGCCTGCTAGAGGGGTGACTTGCCTATACCTTAGGCTGTGCTAGTTGGCATGCCACACAGGCAGTGTGCAATGTCGACTTTGTTGTTTTGCCTGCACCAGGGCATGCATGCTGCTATAGCAGCCGGCACGGTCTAGGTGAGGGGACCTTGGAGGACTCTTTTCAGTCCCAATACCCTAGGTAACTAGGTACCAATTACTAGGGACTTACAGGGGGCCTGAAGGGCCAATTGTGGAACAGTTTGTGGGAAATAACACTGTTGCTGGGGACCTGATTAGCAGGGCCCCAGCACACTTTCAGTCGAAGTTGCACCAGATACCAGGCAAAAAGTGGGGGTTGTACTGCAACCAAAACCCATTTTCTCACAATATGGATGTAAATGGTTTTTATATCCATTTCACCAATTTGCGCCCATTACATGATATGCACAGATATCACTTATTCTCATGATTTTCACATAGAGGGGGTCAAACTGTGTGATGTCAGTGGTACAGTGTGACACGTCAGTCACAAGAGGCGTTTTTGCACATTATTCCCTCTTGCTTTCCGCAAACATCACAATCGGAATAAAAATGGAGCCCGGTACCATTCGTAAACAGCATTTCGTTCTCAGTGTTTTTCCAGCTATTCTAACCAGCGTTTTTGGGATGAGCCCCTTTGTGTATTGCAATTAGAATCATTTTGTAGTGGTTTCCATAATTCGTTTTCTGTGTGTGGATTTCTGGGTAGGTTTCTGCAAAGTAAACAGTTGTGCTGTTTGTACATTTTTCCAACACATATTCCTATTTCACTGATGTAAACAGAGGAGGCACTGTAACACCTATTGCGATAATATGGACTCCCAAAAATGGTGTCAAATACTTTTTATATATTTCGGTGAGAAGTAGAAATGTCCAAGAGAAGTCCAGGTGAGGGATGCTGTGTTTATGTACCTGGCTTCAGGGGCTTGGCACATAAGGGGCAGCTGTCTAAAGCAAGATGCCCGCAGGGACACTTTGACTGTCAGAGGGGGCATCGGACAAGTAAGAGTTGTCAGGTTGAGAGAATAAGGCACAAACGCCCTCTACGTGCAGTGTGTGCACTATGTAAACTTGCACCACTTTTCTGAGCCTTCTAATCGCCTCTGGCCAGGAAAGTTGAGATGCACGAGGCAGGGGAAAATGTGGAGATCCCCGTCAATAGGTCAGTGCCTACCTATCGTAGCAAACGTGCCAACGGTCCTAAAACAACCACGTAAAACTGATCCTTTTTCCCAGGTGTGGTAGCTAAAAACAGCCATAATGGGCTACAGTGGAACCTTGACATCAATTGATCCTGGTTCTGCTGCATCAGCTGCACTATTGATAACTGCGACCCTGTCAGTGCCTCTGAAAGTTTAAAGGGCTGAAGTAGAGCCATCCATGTGTTCAACTGGCGTTATTGGCCTGGCATGCGACTAGCTCTGCTCCAGGAGAAACTGCATGGCCTTCCCGAAACACTGTCTTGCCTGGCATATCCTGGTTTCCCGATACACTCTGCCTCTCATGATTCACATATGCGGTGCAAAATTGCTCCGGGTGAGTACGAAACTTTGCAATTATTTTTGTAAATGCCCCCTTGTGATTGCCCATGAATTTCTCCTTTTAATTTATGCCCTCTGGGACTAAAACCTGTCTGCTCGAAATCAGGAAGCATTCCACCAACATATCAACTGCAAAATCTCGCGAGCCAAAATATTGAGGCACAATTATCTTGACGTACGTATGAACCTTCGTAATATTTTGAAATTTAGGCCTCAATTTTGGTCCCATAATATGTTTGTCCTCGATATTCTGACATACAACCAAACTAGGGTCTGATGCTAGAAAGTGGCTGATGATTTTCCCTTCTTGTCGCCTGGCCCTTTCCCAACATGCATTTCACCCCTGTATGAAGTAATATTTATTTCCATATCCATATAGTGCGTGCTAAGCTGCCTCCCGTGCGCTGCTCTCCCTCCCAAGATGGCCACCTTCCAGGAAGTTGATCTGTGTCTGACACTCGGCTCCAAGTACAGTCAACAGATTTTTCACGGGGATGTCTTCGTGTTCCAGCCAGGCGCAAACCCTCCTAAATTAAAATGCGTGGAGTGGGCTTTCGAAAAAGCTTTGCTCCATTATCAGGGGCGGTTCTTAGAATTGTAACTGATTAGCATTTCTGGCGCGCGCACAACTGGCATTTCAGCCCAGGCCTGAGCCAGAAATTGATTAGCCTTCTGCTACAAGTATGCAAAGCAAAACCGCTCCGCTAATTGAGGGAAGCTGAGCCATGTTTGTGCAAGTTTTCCCTGTTAAGTCAGCATCCTCCGGTGCGGGGTCCTGTTTCCATTCTCTGCCTACCTGCCCCCTCTCTGTACCATACATACTGTACGTACACGAGGCAGAGAGGTTCTGTTCCCCATTACTGGGTCAGCCAAGGGTGGTGCCTGCCTGCACGGATTGGCAAGGAGGCAGTGGAAACTTCTAGAGGGGGATTAGAGGGCCCCCTGCCTTGTACTGTGCATAAGTCATGAGGCTGAGTTGCGACATCCACCCTGGTTGTCAAGGCATACGTTCTTGTGGCACAACAAGGGATATGGTGTAATCTGAAGGCAGGGACTTCCAAACTTTTCATTCTCCTAGAGTATCCCGGCTTTGGTAGTGACGTCAGCCGCCTAAGATGATTGCCAACATTACGGTCTTATAATTGATTAATCCCGCCACGCCAGGTGACGCCTTTCGCAGTCTTTTGCTGATCCTGTGGAGCCCTGACCTCATGGGTTTAAGAAACCGCATCTGCGCATGGAATGCCACAGAACAGCGCTTTGTGTCATACATACCATCAGTATGGTGGTGGTTGGGCGTTCTTCTTCCAGCACACAGCGGGGTTTGGAGAGGAGTGTCCTAAGAGGGTCACTGACTCTGAAGACAAAACTGAAAATACCAGCAGCAGATCACCCAGACTCTTCAACAGAACCTGTCATTTGTCAACCCGTCAAACGTGCTGTTGGCCAAGAACTCAAATTCAGGGTGCACCACACTGCCCTTCAGAGGTCCGACTGGAGCCATTTTTAAGTCCGATGATCGTCCTTCAAGGCAGGATTTCATCTTACTCATGGCTCCAATACTGCTGCATTAGCCATTGTGGATGATCTAAAGACAGCATGTTGGATTCTTTTTGGGCTCTTTCTCCACCGTCGACACCGCTGATCATCTACTCTTCTTCAAGTGGTTCTAAGAAGTGGGTCTAGACGGTCTAGACTCCTGAGTTTATTGCTTTCACTCTTACTTTTCTCAGCTGTAGTTGGCTGCCTCTTTGGATGCTCCCCAGAATTTGGACATCTCGCCCCACCTATTTCATTCCTGCTTCAGACTGTTGGCCAAACTGTTATCTGCTTTTGGCAGTGAATCCTAGATGACATGCAAATAATGCCGCGCCTACAAACGACTTAGAGGGATTCTTCTCCTCTCAATCTCTTCTGTACTGTCCTCCGCCGGGTGGTGGAAATCTCCTAATCTCCTAAAAAACACAATGTCTAAAGATGTGTTGATCAGCACAATGTGAAAGAGAGCTCTTTGGTTTTTTCCATCAGTCATGCATTGTTTTGTTTATTCAGAAACACACACAAAGACAACTTTGCAGTAGCCTGACAAGCCGAATACATGAAACGTATCACATAAAACATATGGTATTACCTACCTTCCACGGTGACTTCGTACAAGGATTTCCGATCACAAAAAGTGTGGATGTTGTGCACTGGGTAATAGTGATAGTAGGTAGGCTAAGGCAGGTGGACATGTATTGGTTAGAAAAAGCCCTGCACTAGCTAGATAATATGATAGAATGTCGGAACGGAGGAGGGAGACCTGTGGGAGGAGGTGAGTAGAACATTAGTGTTAGACCAGGCATCCTTGGTGTAGTTTCCCTCAGGCCTCATGTTTTTGCTGACTTTGGTTTTGCTGGCTTTAGGACTCTGGGCACTTTACAACTGCTAACCAGCACCAAAGTGAAAGTAATGTCTGCTTTAAACAGTGTAAAATTTGCTTATCCACAATTGGCATATTAAATTTACCTATAAGGCCCTAGTAAAGTGTGCTATGTATGCAGGGCCTGTAAATTAAATGCTACTAGTGAGCCTGCAGCATTGATTGTGCCACCCACTTAAGTAGCCCTTTAAACACGTCTCTGGCCTGCCATTGCTGAGCCCTGTGTGCACAGTTTTAAACTGCCATGTCGACCTGGCAAGTTAGCCTCTTGCGGGGATCAAAGTTTCCTTTTTAATATATATGTCACCCCAAAGAAGGCTCTGGACAATCTGGAAGTTGGATTTCCAATTGAGAAGAGATGGGACCCCTAAGTTTGCTGTCTCTGGACTCACAATTTAAATCACAACTTATGATGAAGTTGGATGTTAAATTGTAATTCTGAAAAAATGCCATTTTTATGTCTTCTCACTTTAGCCATTTGGTGCCTTCCGCCTGTCTCTGAATACACGTCTGGGGTGGATGACTATGTGCATTTACTCTAGACAGAAAAAACAATTCCCTTAGCTAAACTAAAATCAACAAGCAAATGTATACATTGAATAATAGAATTGACTGTGTGTTATTAGTTTAACTATTGCTTGTTGATTTAAGTTGAGCCAAGGGAATTGTTTTTTCAGTATAGGTTTGTACCTCATTTCCCTTGACTATATTAAGGGGTCTCTCTCTCATTTTCATTGAGCATTCCCTCTAGACAGCCACATACAATGGGAGTGTAGGTGTGACTTTATGAGACTTAATGGGCTATTAACTGACATGCCAGGAATGCGCATGCGCAGGCTCCCGCGCATGCTCAGTTCCCAGAAGAAGGCGCAATGGAAACAGATGCGCTGCTGATAAGGTAAGTTTATTTTAAATGTTATTTTAAGGCTTTTTAATGTTATTTAATACTGCGGGCGGGAGGCGGGCGGGAGGCCAACTTCTGTTATGCCCGAGTGTGTGGAGATTTGCCTAGTTTCTCTGCTAACATTGCAAAAGGCGGAAGGGGCAAATTTCCACACATTCCATGGGCGGAACGGCAATGTCCGCCCACCCCTAATTGTGCCCCTACTGATGGGGAACGGAGCTGACGTGTGCCCTTTAACTCTCACTGATGCTGTAGGGGAATGATAGCAATTAAGGATTTGCGTCCTCTTTCTCTCCCCCAGGCCTATGCGGGCCATTACCTGTTCTAAGTAGGGCCAGTGAACAAGATCAAAGGCCTTTTCAGCATCGATGGTGAGTAGGACATAGTCACCAGGGTTGCGCAACGCTTTCTCTATGAGATGTAAGACCCTCTTGGTGTTGTCACTGGTCTGTCGCTGAGGGATAAATCCTGCCTGGTCGGGGTCTATCAGCCTGGGCATATAAGGAGCTAGTCAATTCAATAGGATACCAGTGTATAGTTTCAAGTCAATGTTCAAGAGGGAGATGGGCCTATAGGCCCCACAGCTGGTCCTATCTTTCCCTGTTTTCGGGATGACGGCGATTGCGGCCTCCAGCATGGATTTGGGGATCGCCCCTGGGGACGCAAAGGAAGTAAAAAGCCTAGTCAGTAGGGATGCTAGTCTGGGCCGAAACATTTAGCTAGCTTAAGTCGTGAAATGGCTGCTATGAATTCTTCAATTCGTATGTTCCTTTCTATATGTTCTGCCTGGTCTGAGGTCAGTGTGGGAAGATAATCGTCCATATCCTCCGCTGCTAGCTGCTAAAATTTTGAAACGTCTCAGCAATAACTGTGTTGTCTGTGATCACTGTCCCCCCTTGATCCCTGATCTCCTGGATCCCCTGGAGCTGCCTAACCTCTCTTAATTTGTGTGCTAGCAGCCACCCGCCTTTGTCCCATCCAACGTAAAAAGAGGGGCGCAGGCGTAGTACGGTGTATTCTGCCCTGTCACGATCAATAGCTGCCAGTTGCACCTGGATTGCCGTCAGTTGGCGCCAGGTTCCCGGAGCCCCTGTGCGTTGGTGCATTTTTTTCAGTTCCCAGACCCTCTGAGTTAGGTCTTCTCTCTTTTGTTTGGGTTCCGCATATTCTGCTGACGATATGGCGAGTAGTACACCCCTAATTACCGCTTTCAGGGCTTCCCATCATGTGGACTGGAGTGTTTCTGGGTTGTCATTGTGTGATAAATACTCATCAAGTGAATGTTGTATCTGGGTCACTATGGCCGTGCGGTGTAAGAGGGTGTCCCGTAGGTGCCACTGTTGCGCAGGCTGTTGGATAGGTGGTAGTGTGAGTGCGGCCACAACCGGTGCATAGTCAGACAGCGACGCCACTAGGATTTCTACTGCCGCCGTGATATCGTGAAGCGCCCCACATAGCCTATCAGATAATCAAGTCGCGCATAGGTTTTGTGGGCGCCAGAGTAGTAGGAGTATTCTTTGAGTTGCGGGTGGTAGCACTAGGCCCAAGTTGTCTAGTCTAGTCAACCTGGCCTGTGTGTTGTGCCGACCTATCAAGAGTGTTGTCAAATACCAAGTTAAGGTCAACCCCCAGCATAATCGTATGCTCTGCAGTAGCTTCGGTGAGAGCCTCGTGCAGAAACCGCTCCTGTCCTTCATTGGGAGCGTATATGGACCCGATGACTAGCATGTGTCCCCCGATTGTAAACTGATAGGTAAGCAACCTGCCCTTAATTTCTGCCACCTTTTGTACCACCTTCCCTTTTAATGTCCGGGAAACTAAAATCGCTACCCCTGCCGTCTTGGATGGCTTGGAGGAGAAAAATTGTGTGGGAAAAATGCGGGACCTGAGTCGATGACAGTCTTTCGAGAGAAGGAAACAGATGTCTGCAGCGGTACGCTCCAAGTATGAGAGGATCGCCCGGCGTTTGACGGGATTATTGAGCCCTCTCACGTTAAGCGTGAGAACTTTGAGATTATTAGCGGCATCTAAAATGTTAGGTCCGACGTGCGCTAAGGGTGGTTACTATGCAGCAGTAGGGTGCACCCGGCGTACAAGCAGCGCGACTATGGGGTTCGTGAAACAGTGGACGGGGGACCCCAAGAACAAGAAGAGATAGGAAAAAGAAAAAAAACATGGAAAACTGACTTAACAGGCACCAAAAAGAGTTTTGAGTTTATAGTTCAGCCCGTCATCTAGAGACGATCGACAATGGGTCTTTATGGGAACCATGTTGTTGCTGAATTTGTCTCCCTTGCCTCCCCAGCCACCAGCCCCATTGTCGGAGCAAGGAAGAATTTGTGTGCCACCCAGTGTTCACAGGGTCTGTGTCTTTGCCAGCACCTCTGGCAGGGCGTCCAGCACTACCTGTTGCAATTTCGAGATTTCTGCAGGATCAGGTCTTTTGGTGCGGCGCCGTCGTCCTTGTTGCCGCCAGCGTGGTTGTGTTTCTCCAGTCCGGTGAGTGGAGCTGCTGCCTGTATCGTCTTCCTCTGAGATGTCGACTCCTAGCAGCTGACTTGCTTCAGAGAAGGAGGGGAGTTGGTACAGTTTGCTGTCAAATCGGAAAATAAGTCGGAATGAGTGCCCCCAAGAGGTAACTAGACATAATATCGACTTCACAATATCGAATGGACAAAATATCGAGTTAAAAATATCGACAATAATAAAATATCGATAACAAAAATATCGTTGGGAAAAATATCGATTAAAATAATGATAACAAAATATCGAGTACAAAAATATCGACTCAAAAAAATCGACAAGACAAAATATCGATAAATAGTCAAAGTAAAAAATATCGATAATATGTAGAAAAAAGGTAAAAAAAAAAAAAATAATTAATAGTAATATAAATTGTAGTTAATGTTTAGGAGCGGGATGTTGGGTTAATAGGGGATAAGGGTGGGGAGTAATTTAAAATAAATAATTAATTAATATATGTTTGTAAATATTTATAATTATTAATTAATTGGTAAATAATTTATATTAATTAGTTATTTAATTAATATAAATTTGTACATATTTTTATTAGTAATTAATTGGTAAATAATTAATATTAATTAGTTAATTACATTAATTAGAGTAATTTTTTATATATAATATTTTGTTATTGTTAATTAATTAATTTGGAAAAAATAATATTAAATATTACATTAAATTAATTACAGCTAATGTGCTAATATATTAACTTCTTTGTTATTGTTATAAATTGTAGTTAATGTTTAGGAGCGGGATGTTGGGTTAATAGGGGATAAGGGTGGGGAGTAATTTAAAAAATATAACTAATTAATATATGTTTGTAAATATTTTTAATTATTAATTAATTGGTAAATAATTAATATTAATTAGGTAATTAATTAATATAATTTAGTACATATTTTTTATTAGTAATTAATTGGTAATTAATTAATATTAATTAGTTAATTACATTAATTAGAGTAATTTTTTATATATAATATATTGTTAATTAATTAATTGGGAAAAAATAATATTAATTATTACATTAAATTAATTACAGCTAATGTGCTAATATATTAACTTCTTTGTTATTGTTAATTAATAATTAATTGGTAATTAAATAATATTAATTAATTTTGGGTAAAGGAGTATTTTTAGGGTTCAGGGTCAGTTTTGGGTTTTTGGGTAAAGGGGTATTTTTAGGGTTCAGGGTCAGTTTTGGGTTTTTGGGTAAAGGGGTATTTTTAGTGTTCAGGGTCAGTTTTCAGTCTTTAGGTAAAGGGGTATTTTTAGGGTTCAGGGTCAGTTTTGGGTTTTTGGGTAAAGGGGCATTTTTTAGGGTTCAGGGTCAGTTTTAATTTCTTGGGTAAAGGGGTATTTTTAGGGTTCAGGGTCAGTTTTAATTTCTTGGGTAAAGGGGTATTTTTAGGGTTAAGGGTTAGTTTTCAGTTCTTGGGTAAGTATATTTTTGGGTTCAGGGTCAGTTTTCAGTTTTTGGGTAAAGGGGTATTTATAGGGTTCAGGGTAAGTTTTCAGTTTTTGGGTAAAGGGGTATTTTTTGGGTTCAGGGTCAGTTTTGGTTTTTTGGGTAAAGGGGTATTTTTTAGGGTTGAGGGTCAGTTTTAAGTTCTTGGGTAAAGGGGTATTTTTAGGGTTCAGGGTCAGTTTTCAGTTCTTGGGTAAAGGGGTATATTTTTGGGTTCAGGGTCAGTTTTCAGTTTTTGGGTAAAGGGGTATTTTTAGGGTTCAGGGTCAGTTTTCAGTTCTTGGGTAAAGGGGTATTTTTAGGGTTCAGGGTCAGTTTTCAGTTCTTGGGTAAAGGGGTATATTTTTGGGTTCAGGGTCAGTTTTCAGTTTTTGGGTAAAGGGGTATTTTTAGGGTTCAGGGTCAGTTTTCAGTTCTTGGGTAAAGGGGTATTTTTAGGGTTCAGGGTCAGTTTTCAGTTCTTGGGTAAAGGGGTATATTTTTGGGTTCAGGGTCAGTTTTCAGTTTTTGGGTAAAGGGGTATTTTTAGGGTTCAGGGTCAGTTTTCAGTTCTTGGGTAAAGGGGTATTTTTTGGGTTCAGGGTCAGTTTTCAGTTTTTGGGTAAAGGGGTATTTTTAGGGTTCAGGGTCAGTTTTGTGTTTTTGGGTAAAGGGGTATTTTTAGGGTTCAGGGTCAGTTTTCAGTTCTTGGGTAAAGGGGTATTTTTAGGGTTCAGGGTCAGTTTTCAGTTCTTGGGTAAAGGGGTAAATTTTTGGGTTCAGGGTCAGTTTTCAGTTTTTGGGTAAAGGGGTATTTTTAGGGTTCAGGGTCAGTTTTCAGTTCTTGGGTAAAGGGGTATTTTTGGGGTTCAGGGTCAGTTTTCAGTTTTTGGGTAAAGGGGTATTTTTAGGGTTCAGGGTCAGTTTTGTGTTTTTGGGTAAAGGGGTATTTTTAGGGTTCAGGGTCAGTTTTGGGTTTTTGGATAAAGGGGTATTTTTAGAGTTCAGGGTCAGTTTTGGGTTTTTGGGGTACAGGGATATTTTTAGGGTTCAGGGTCAGTATTGTGTTTTTGGGGTACAGGCATACAGGGTAAATATAAAATAAATTTATATTAAATCAATTAAATGAAAAAAAAAAATTACATTAAATTATTATGTTTTTAATTTATTTTAAATGTATATGTATTAGTTTTGATTTTTTAAATATGTTTTAATGTTTTTATTTAATATTTGTAAAATTTTATGTATTTTACAATTATTTTTCATTATTAATAATACTTTTAAAAATACGATATTTTTAAATTCGAAATTTATGTACTACGATATTATTTATTCTATATTTTTGTAATTACCTTTATGAAGATATGACTCCGATATTTTTGATTTAGATATTTTTGTGTCGATATTTTTGTATGTAGATATTTGGTCTGTCGATATTATGTTATACATTCAACATAATATTAGTATTAGGAATATAAAGTGTGCAAATAAATAATATAAATATTAAAAATAATTGAATAAATTTTAGTGACAAAAAGTTGCAAATTTTTCTGCAAAAAAATTAATTTAGTACTACTCTGCAAAAAATATATTAAAAATAAATGTAAATAAAATTTATAAAAAATATATAATTATTTGACAAAATTTTATACAATAACATTATACTAAAGTAGCAATTCTAATTTATACATGGTCAGTGTCCAGCACCTTTCCTGATATTAGTTTGACTGGAGTAGGAATAGTAAATAATAATTGGTCAGTGTCCAGCAACTTCCCTGATAATAGTTTGACTGGAGTAGCAATAGTAAATATTAATTGGTCAGTGTCCAGCACATTTGCATATAATTGTACATTACCGTGTTATTATATTACAAAATAATGCAAAATGGTTTTTTTCACAAAACTTTATTAAAATGTTTTAATTTTTTTATGTGTACTACAATACAATCACAATCAAAAAGAACATAACATTTTTTTGAAATGTAGTATTTGCAGAATAACACATTATCATTTATGTACATGTTGTAAATTATCACACAAAATTATTTAACAACATTTTTTCTGTAAATAAACATATTTATCATCATTAACTTTGAGTAACAAGTATTTATATTGAAATAAATAAATAACCAGTTTTTTTTCAGCTTCTTCCATTTATATTTAATAATGTTAATATTATATATTAATATTATTAACTATTTATTTTTTAAATTTACATTTTTATAAAGTAACATGACAATTATTATATTTGCTCAAGATATGGAAATACAAATTAAGACATTTTTTGATACATATTTCAGACAATGTTGTTTTTAAATGAAACATATACATATATTATGTTGTAAACTTTATAACTGTATAGGGGAAGAATATGTTTAATAATAATATCTGGTATTGGCAAAAGATTATTTATGCAATTATATACTTTTATAATACTTAGAAATTATTATAAAACATTTTGTAATAATTAATAAAAATAATAACAAATATATGTATTATTATTATTAATTACTAAACATAATCATTTATCTCTTCTTTTCTGAAAAACATACATTCAGAGAAATAAAAATACATTATTTCAGGGCATTGTTTATATATTACATGGTTATAATTTTTTTATTAATAACAATAAATAAGTTATATTATTTATTATTATTAATTATTACCATAAACAATTATAATGTTTAGTTATAAACAAACACAAAGTTATTCAAATAAATGTACACAATAAGAAATTATTTACATATATTATTTCAAGTGTTACATAATTTTTTAATATTATTAATATATAATAATTACTATATATTAATTAATATTAAATATATTTATATTTTTTAAACAGTTTCAATTATAATGAGTCTAGTGTATTAATTTGTTAAAATAACAATGTGTATGTATTATATTTTTTGACTATAACATTGTATTTTCTATGATACCTTTTCAAAAATGGTTTAAGGGGACTACTTTTTTACCGCGTAAGGTTATTGCGCTTCATTCAGGACTGGAGAAGCTCGCGGTTGGGTGTTGCTTCGCGTGGAGAGAGATAAGGTTAATTTTACATACAATTTATAACTGAGTGGTAATGTTTGAGGGTATATTCGAACTGTGTTGTGTTTTTGTGTGTATGTATGAATTGTTTATGTAGCGTTTAGGTGAAATGTCGTCGTTATAGATGCGTCGTGTATGTTTTACTTCTAGTGTTATTTTAAGTGTTAGGGAATGTCTTCTTACATGGTTAATGTTAATTGTGAGTGTATTTACAAATGTTATGGGCTATTTGTGGGTGGGTTTCGTTATGTATGTTTTTTTACAGGTTCCGGTTCCTCGCATGAAAACTACATGGAAGGAAGCGTGTTTTTTTCCGGAGAAACTAATGTATGACTTATTATGGTTATATTTTGACATGTATCTCCTATTTTTCGTGTTTGGCAGGAGCGGATTTTAACATTTTTAAACATTTTTCGGGTTTTTGGAGGGTTTCGTATTGGATTGATACATTGATATGTGTGACCGTTTTTTAAAAGTTGTGTGTATATCACTTTAAATACTAAAGGGTCCACACTACTGTTTTCGGGATTTCCTGGAGCGTTTATTTCATTTTTACTTAATTTTCGGGTTTTTGAGAGTTTCCCATATTGGAATTGTCCTACATTGCAATGGATTGTATGGATTGTATTTTGCTTCATTACGTCTTTTTCATCTACAAAAATTGTAAGTATTTAAAGTACTTTTTTTATTGGGTGGGAAATGTCGATCTTTATGTAATGTGTATGTGTGATGTAATTATAAATATTGCATATTTGTTCAGAAATAATGTCCCAAATTTTGATAAGTTTCTTAAACAAATATGTATTATTTATAATTGTTTAGAAATGTTTATGATTTTTATATTTACCATTATTGTAAGAAGACATTAGTATATTTAGTAGACATTTTTATAGTAGGCTTTTAGCTATTATTGACAGGTATTCTAATCCTCTAGTTGTAGGATATAGTGTGACTTGACTTTGCAGTAGTCGGAACATTTGTTTAGTTTGTTTAGTTAGTTTTGGACCAATTTGGGTCACAGATTGTTCCATTCTTAGTTCTTGATAGCTTTGTTCTTTTTTCAAAGCTTCTAGTAGGTTATGGAATGTGGGTTTGGCTCTGCTTGTGGTAGCTTGGAAAGCATTATGCCACCCTTCTACACTGTTGTTTGTTTTAGCCTCTTGGTTTAAAGTACTAAGATAGACATTCCACCAAGGGATTTGGAATTTGGGTTGGCGTCGATGTCCAGATCTGTGCAACCTTCCCACCCAAGTATCTTCGAAATAGTCCAGTAATGGGGTTAGTTTATCTTCATTCCTCTTGTAATATGTGCTGTCAATTAATAAATTATAGTGTTCCGCTACATCGGTAACAGGAACGTAGGCCAGTGCTATCAATTTTTTAATTTGATAGGCAAAGGTGCTATCTGTTGAGTATAGAATACTTAAAGTTGATTTCTGGAGATGTCTCCATATGCTCTGATTGAAATGATAGTAGCAACCCTGGATTGCTGCGTGGGGAAATGTTTTCAAAATGCTATTAATCATAGCTAATTCGAAATCAATAATTATTTCTTGTGGAAAATAATTATTGATTTCATTTTTGAGAACATTTAATATTTCTGTATAAGTGTTTTGCTGTTTGTTAGGTAGCAAACAGTAAATGAAAGGGATGTTATAGTTATGGTATAAACCGTGGATGGAATATAGTTGATAAAAAGGTTTTGGGCATGGTTTAAATGTTCCATCCATCATCCATTGGGGACACTGTTGGATTTTTCTTAAATTACTTGCAGTTGCAAACATTATGATTCTGTTTGTACTGCTTTCATTGTCAAAAAGGATACATTTGTCTTTATTGTGTGTGATGCACATTTCTGGTGAAATAATAATTTCCTCAAAAGTAGTAGGGTTGGGTTGGGTTGTGGTAGTGAGTCTTTTAGTGTATGCAATTGTGCGTTTAAGCGAGTCAATAGAGGGTAGTTGACCTGAAGCATGGGCTGGGACTTTTAACAGTTCTTCTTTAAGGATTTGTGTTGTTGGTTTATCACTTTGTGTGCTAGCAGTTTTTATACTTTCTAAAGCATCTCTTATTTCAATTTCTGTGACATTGGGGGGATGATTGTGTTCCCTGGTAAATAACACATTAGTTTCCTCAGTAGTAGCCCTTCCATAACATTTGTTCGAGTAATATTTGGTACATTTCCAGAAAACTTTTCTACCACTTTGTCTTTCCTGATTATAAACATAACCCATATAACATAACAGTAATTTATTTTTCTGTGACATAACAAATTCTGCACCTTTTGTCATTTTGTTTTACTTGTTCTAGGAAAGAGTAGAAAGAAACAAAATCAAAAAACATATATTTCACTTTGTGGTGCAAACATAATTAATGATGTATTTATACTTACAGTTACTAAAAGTAGTAATCACAAATGCAGAACTGTATTTTGAAGGATTTTCTTGTATGTATTTCTTTATTTACTGTTGGTATGAAAATATATAAATGCTAAGTTAATGTTTACACATAACAAACGTTTTTCCTAGGAAAAAGCAGTTTTCTATTTTGCTTAGTAGTACATTTGATGTAAACATTACATATACTTACTTGTTTAAATAGTTGAGTTGTAGTATTTGGTGGAGTACATCAAGGTAGTAAAGTTCAGATCTGTAGAGAAGATAGAATAAATAAATGTAAAATATTATAAATAATATTTTAAACCGTTGGGAAATAGGAAATATTTAAAAGTATACAAACTTCTAAATAAGTAGTTTTGTTTGCTGTAGGTAGAATAGATGTATGATGTATTCAGAATATCTGTAGAGGAAATATAAAATAAATAACATGGTGTTAAGAACATAGTTTTCGTTTTTTTCGGAAGTTTTAGACAAATTACAAGTATACTTACATTTTTTACAAGGGTAGTCTTGTCTTTTGGTATAGTTGATGTTGGATGTTTTTATTGGATCTGTAGGGAAGATGTAATATGCAAGATATGTTGTTTAGAAAATAGCATTTTTAATATTGGGTGTTTACAAACAAAAACATATATACTTACATGTTTAATTAGTGTAGTTTTATACATTTGTAGTGTTGAAATAGGAAAATCTCAGAATATCTGTGAATAAAATGTTTAAAATAAAGAATGAATCTTGTGAAATAGTGTTTAAAAACAGCAGTTGGTGTATAACAGAGCATTAATATATACTTACTATCTGATTTTCCAGGTGAAGAAATAGGAGCATGTATTAGGAAATTATTTGGAGTAGTTTCTATCAGAAATGTAGGAGGAGATACAAATTAAATAAGTGCAAGAGTTAGGAGATATAAGTAAAATAGTAGACTACTAATTTAGATTTCTAAATAATGCACTGTAACTTACTTGAATAATTAGCTAGTGAGCTGGATCTTTAAAGATGTTTGTTCAGGAACAAAATCTTCAGAGTGTTGGCATCTTCTTTCTATAGAGTTAGCAGCAACAAATGGTAGAATGCATGTATCCCTTTTATAGTATGTGTATTTTGTGTGCTTTGATTTGATTGGTTGTAGGATGAAATGAAGCATTGTATAGGCTAGTTTGAATTTTTTGTTGTTAATTGGTGTGTTTGTTGATGTGAGAATGGTGGTATGTGGTGATTTCCGCATTAAAGCAGGTTAGTTGTTAAATAAAATAGATGTGTAAGTGAAAAAAAATAATGAAAATGTTAGTTAAATCTAACGATTATTTTTCAAATGATAGAACGCATTTAATAGAATGTATAGCAAATGTAGATAAATAGGAATGTTATAAAAGTAACAGGTATTATATGTAAAATGTTTTTTGTATAGAGCAATGACTTGTATTGACGATTAATATGGTATTTTAGACATGAAAGGGTACAAAAAAGAACTCGATATTGTATTTGAAACGATAATTTTGTACTCTATATTTTAGTAGTCGATATTTTTGTAGTGTTAGGGGTAATTTCATTAAAAACGATATATTTGTAGTCGATATTTATTAAGGCGATATTTATGTACTCGATATTCTAAAGAGTCGATATTTTTTACTCGATATTTTTGTAGTTGGTGTAATAAGTATACAAAGTCGATATTTTTGTCGTCGATAATTTTTCAACGATATTTTTGCAAGTCGATAATGTGACCGTCGATAATATTTCAGTGATCCCCCCAAGAATATGAGATGTTGCGCTGGGGCAGATATGCAGTGATAGGTCAAAAAGTCTTGCACTTTTGCAGAGTGAGGGCAGCTAGGTCTTGGTACAGAACTGGGGTTTGATCTCGGAAGCTGATCGGGTGCATTGATCTGGCCTTATAGAGGATTTCCTCCTTAGTGCAAAAATCTTGGACGCATGCCAATATGTCCAATGGGGGAGCTATGTCGGAGCGGGGAAGACCCACCCTGTGTGCTCTGTCTATTTTGAGGTCCGAGTCGAGCCAGTTACCCAAATTTGTGGTTAAAAAGTTCTCTCACATAAGTGAAGATGTCGCCAGCCTCCTCTTTCACTCTCACCCAGCGAATTCTAATGTTATGACAACGGGAATGGTTCTCCAGTTTCTTGCGATGTGTTTGCAGATCTACCTGCTGATCATGGATGCGAATGACCTCCTGTTTGGAGTATTTTTATAGCACGGTTGTATATTTATGTGTGCATTCCACAAAAAGAAATAACATAACTATATAACACAATACTATTTAGAATGCCCTTTTGTCTCAACAAAAGTTTTCATCATCTCCACAGCTAGCCCCCACAATTCCCCTGCTTTACATCAAAAAACCTTGAGGGCTTGGCCTCGCCAAGTGCATGCATGGTTTATTCGTACCTAGTGCAGCCATGCCATGGGGCACAGAAAGAAATCTTGAATCTGATCAGACTGGATTACATACATTTGTGAACTGCTCTCCCTCCAGAAAGTTAAGATCCACCATAGGTTTCTGCTGAAAGCCCACTCTTTTTAGTAAACCTGATTGGGAGGCCACCCCATCAAGGGTAAATCAGCCTAGTTGTGGGACAAGTTGCTAGTCCAGACGACTGCTTTTCTTTGAACATTGTGTTTGGCAATTCGTGTATTTCCATAGCATGGTTTAATGTGTGTGTTCAGCAGATAGAAATAAAATAACAATAGAATGCAAAAAAACTAATGAATACCTTTTTTTGCACAGTTATACCTACATTCTTTGTTTTATTATTCACTTATTTAGTGTGAAGATTTATGTAGCAAAGATCAAGTCAAAATGACATCAAGCACAATTTACATTTTACAGAAAGTTCTACATCTATTGTTAAAGCAAGTGACCTTGCTTGAACAAGGTCTTATGCAAATTTTCACTATGATGCTGGTTTGTACAATGTTTGCAGCAAGTCATTGTAAATGTGGAACCTATTACTCCTGCTCGAGAAGGAGCCACTCTTGGATCATAGTTACATGCATGCCTCTTGGAACATAGAGATGCTCCTGGCGATGGTTTAATGTCGAGTGATGCAAGGCCTGACTTAGAGATTGGTGGAAGAGTAGTCCATCACAAACATGGTGGATATCCTGTCCGCCTTATTACTTGAAGGATATTCTGTCTGCTTTGTAACAAGTGAATTACAAAATATTACGGGTGAAATAAGGCAGACGGGATATCTGTCATGATTGTGAAGGTGCATCCTCCACCAAATCAGGCCCTTAGTCCTAGGGTAGGAAGGGCCAATGGAATTAGATTACGTTTTGGTAACTGATATTTGGAAGGATAGAGGACGTGGCTTGACGGCCAGAGCTGCTGACTTTGGAACTGGGGAACCAAGAGTCCTCGCGTCCGACCAACATCCTGTGATACTGGGCAAAATCCCTTACTCTCCACTGGTCTAAACAATTAAATGATTGTCACTTAGTATATTGTACCTGGTGCTCATGTAAAGTGCTCCAATGCCTACGGGTTGAGTTTGTGCTATCTAAAACTGCAAAAGAAACCCAAAAAATATATATATCATAGTGTCAGTTTGAGGATTCATGTTTGCACAGCTGCCAAGCTGACCTAATGCTAACAACATACATGAGGTGGACTTCGGGTCTGAAACTTTCATCAACTGGCATTCTTCAACAAACCTTCTTCAGTTCGTCGGCCAATGGCTTGAAACGTTTTCGCTTACGTCCTGACGCAGCCCAGTGGAGTAATCACTTTACACCTAATGCTATTGGCTGTTTAGGTGTATCCTTCCGCCTCCAATCTAGTGCTTTATTGAACTGCTTGAGAGACAACGTTCTAACTCTGCTGCTTCTGCTTGCTTCATCTCGCGGTAATGTGCTAAGCATTAGCATTTTAAACCCAGCCTATTGACAACGTTTGTTTTGTTTGGTCAGTAATTCTTCCATTCTTCTCTGAAAAGAGACCTATGATGGCGCAGCTCTAGATTCTGGTGGGATGTAATTCCAAACATTGCTTCCCAAAGAAGGATTTTGTGAATGTTTTTGGTTTTTGGGTTTTGGAACTGACATGCTATAATCTGGCATCAGTGGTGCAGCCTTTGAAACAAAAAAAAAGAAATTGCCTGAGTAATGTAGCTTATCCGTTGGTACTAAAGGGCGAGTTCTTTAAATATGCATCATCTGTGGCACAATGAAGGAGAGAGTTCTGTCCACAGCCAGGGATCACTTCTGGTGCAAGGGGAATTATCTCTGGCACAATTACAGAATAGTCAGCACATCGTGGCACATGTGGCACGTTATGTGACATGTATGTTCTTTGATATAATGGTGACGAAATTGTGGGGCAGTAATGGACTAAAGATATGAAATAGTCCTGGTTACAACGGTGGGCAGCATCTTTGATGCAATCACCATATTTTGTGACATTGTGGCAAACACTGTACCAGGAGCAGAAACAGGTGATGAAGACCTGGCTGTATTTTGACATAGGCACATCCAAAGGGAGCTTATTATGACTTGGTAGTCTAAATGTGGTACCCTGTCCCTTAGGATATTGCAGTCCCTCTCTGTTTTTACAGATGTGCTTTGACATAACCAGCCCTCTCTCTAGTATGATCTGATTATTCTGTGGCATAACAGGGCATGTTTTTCTCGGGCATCAAGGGCTTCATTGCGGAATACTGTGCAGCAGACATGGCCTGCCAAGAAGCATCTTCTCTGTCACAGTTGACATGTCCTTCGATAAGGACATAAAAAAAATATTGTGTTTCAGTCTGCATTATTACCAAATCACTCAAGTGAGGGAAATAGCAATTGGCTTTTGCAGTGAGTGTTATTTTGTGTTATTTGCTGAACTTGTAATAGGGGACGGATGATAATAAAAACCCACAAATTATACATATATTAGTATGTGTGTAGGGTCTTAAGCAAAAAACGATTTTTGCTTAAAGATCTTGCTGAAATACTATGGCTTAAAATTGTTGCTTAAAAGCTTGCCCACTCTCGTACCTCCTTAAGACCCTACACACATATTTATATATGTATAATTTGTGGGTTTTTGTGGGGTGGTTCTCCATAATGAAAGAAAGTAGTAATGTGGAGTAACCCCCTTTTTGTGTATCAATAATTTTTTGTAATTATTTGACTATGTGATCATGTCAAATTGGTCTATGTTCGGTATAACATGCAGTATGATGACTGGTGGGGTGCCGATACACGGCTCTATTGTTGCTTTCAATCACCGGTCCATAGCGGCCAACTTGCCGATACACGGCTTCAAATTGAGAGTCTTTTTGAAATCTGGCGCCGTCAATTGTGAAGCGCCAAGAGGTAAAAGACATGAATATATACAAACTTAATAATGGCCGCGCTATTTGCATGTAAAATTGAAATGTTTTTGGCGCCCTCATTGCTTTCTATGACCGCTTGCAATGACGTGTTGACATATAGCTAAGAAACACTTGCTTTGTGCTAAACCCTGATGAAGAACTAGACGTCCGAAACGCGTCTGTTTTGTTGCCGGATTAAAACGTTTTGACCACCCACCATGGAGTGCTTCTACTTTGGAGAATTAAACAGAGTTTTTGAGCTTGGATTTGGACACGCGGTACCGGCGTGTTGAAGCGCCCGCCCACGAGTGGCCTGGGATCGTTTGGTATGACTGGAGCTTGAATATATATATATATATATATTCACTGAAAAAAACATAGGTTTCAGGTCTTATATAGTTAGGAATTAGCATTTAAAAAACCTTGGAAATTCACTGAAAAAACTATAAGTTTTAGGGGTGTTATAGTTAGCTGGACATTTCACTCATACAAAACCATTCAAATTGCTCCTATATAGTTAGTTGTACTAACTATATTTCGCGCACCCGCAATCCACTGTTGATGATGTCACATATTACATCATTCATGACATGGTCAGTGACATCACTTATGACATCACTGATGACATCATCCAGTGAATGTGGTTTGCTTCGTTATTTAAATATACATTATATATATAGCAATTTGCATTGAGGAATGAGTGGATAAATAAAAATAAATATTTGGATGGAGGATTTAGTAACAGTGTAATTTACTGTTTACTTTTTCAATGTATAGTGTCTCACTAAATATAGTGGATAGTGACTAAACTGTGTGAATATCTGTATCACTTTGTCAGTTGTTGTGTAAACTGGTTCTCCAGTTGCTTACTAGCTATGTGAAAGTGTATTTTAGTTATTAATTAGTTAACTGAGTATTTGTATGGGAGAGTGAATGTGTGTGTGGTTCGGTAGGTGGTGTGTGACTGCCCAAACATGTGTGAATAGTTGATTCAGTAGATATATGAAGTTAAAACTATATATTCTAACAGTTGTTTGGGTGAGTGAATATCTTTATGGGTGTGGTGATGAGCAAATATATTTCTCAATGGTACATGTCCAACAAACTAAAAAAATAAAAGGCAGTGTATGTGACAGTATAAGTATACATAAGACTCAATGATTGTGTGAGTGACTGTATACTTGTAATAATGATTTTATAATACACTAAGTATGACTTACTATCTAAATGAATAGATGAAGTGGTGTTTGTATAAGTGTGTAGCTAAGTAAGTATGTAAGTATGATCCATTGTTTGCATAAGTGAGTAGGATAACTTCATATGTGAATAGGTTGTGTGCTGGTGTGTAATGTCGATATAGGTGTATAAGTATTTTTGATAGTGTTCTATTGTTCATTGACAGCATGCATGAGTGAATCTACAGGTAAGTGATTAGATGTGTGTATATATCTAGGAATCACTGAGTGGGTTTTTAGATACTTGTATTGCTGTGTCAATGGATTCAAATATGTTACTCTGTATTTTACAAAGAGTGATGAAAGATTTTACTAGAGAAGGAAAAGTTGTATGTGATTGTCACGTGGATGATGTCATCAGTGATGTCATCAGTGATGTCATTTGAGATGTCATCAGTGATGTCACTGACCATGTCATGAATGATGTAATATGTGACATCATCAGCAGTGGATAGCGGTGTGCGCGAAATATAGTTAGTACAACTAACTATATAGGAGCAATTTGAATGGTTTTGTATGAGTGAAATGTACAGCTAACTATAACACCCCTAAAACTTATAGTTTTTTGAGTGAATTTCAAAGGTTTTTTAAATTCTAATTCCTAACTATATAAGGCCTGAAACCTATGGTTTTTTTCAGTGAATTTCCAAGGTTTTTTAAATGCTAATTCCTAACTATATAAGGCCTGAAACCTATGGTTTTTTCAGTGAATTTGCAAGGTTTTTTAAATGCTAATTCCTATCTATATAAGGCCTGAAACCTATGGTTTTTTCAGTGAATTTGCAAGGTTTTTTAAAATCTAATTCTATTAGCGCATAACGTTTAAATATATTAATATCCTTGTGGGACCACCTGAGCAGCCCTAGGGGTTCAGGGTGTTTCTACCCTGCCCCCTTTTTGTGTTCTACACATTTGTTTTTCTGCTTTCTTGTGCCTCGGTCTACCGAGCACAAGATGGATGCCAACACTTCCTGGTTAGAAGTGTTGACAGCCAATGAGCATGCAGCTTTCTCGGGAAGGCATGCTGATTGGCTGCCACTGTCTGTCAACGCTCCAAACCAGGAAGTGTTGGCAGCCATCTTGTGCCTCGGTAGAACCAAGGCACAAGAAAGCAATGAAACAAAGGTGGAAAACTCGCAAAGGGGGCAGGGTAGAAGCACCCTGACCCCCTAGGCCTGCTCAGGGGGTCCCACAAGGACCCCTAAGGCCCCAAACAAATATATATTTTTTTTATTTACGGGGTGCGCGTACCGTACGCGTGCCGGTACGCGCACTTTTCGCGTACCTGCGCGTGCCTGCGCGTACCCCGTGACTTTTTGCCTTGGGGGTCCTTGTTGGACCCCCTGAGCAGGCCTAGGGGGTCAGGGTGCTTCTACCCTGCCCCCTTTTTGAGTTCTACACGTCTGGTTTTCTGCTTTCCTGTGCCTCAGTCTACCGAGGCACAAGATGGCTGCCCACAATTTCTGTTTTGGAGTGTTGACAGACAGTGGCAGCCAATCAGCATGCAGCTCGTGCACGGAGAGGTACGCGTACGTACACGTACCGTACGAGTGCGCGTACGGGTACGCGTAGGGTGCGCGCATATAGATATATATGTGTTTTCAAATTCAATTTTCTCCACAACTACTGGAGGGATATACATCGTTTAAACAAAAGGCACTACTGCGTACCAGTCCCTACCATTTTGCCAAGTTTGGTGTAATTCCGTTCAGCGGTTCGGGCTGTAGCCGTGTCTAATCATCCTATGGAAAATAACATGGGGAAAACACTTTTTGGGACCCCCCTTTTTTCTCTGCCCCCGCTTCACGAATCTACTCAAAACTTTCAGAGAAGGAGCGGAGCATAACTAGCCATCTTCTTTGAGAAAACATAGATTCATCAACCGGCGCCAACGTTATTGCCAATAGAATATTGCGGATTTCCTATGGAAACTAGGTCCTAACTATATATACCTACTGGCGACCGCCAGTAGGTAATTACCTACTGGCGGTCGCCAGTAGGTATATATAGTTAGGATTTTTTCTCTATGGGATTTTTGAAAATTCTATGTCTAATAACTTTGGCGTTTGTGGACGGAATTGGCTGAAATTTTCAGGAAAATGGAACATTTTGTTTCTGAGCAGCCCCTGAAAATTTGGGGGGGGTTTGTCAAGGGGGGGCCGAGAAAAAAGGGGGGTCCCAAAACGCGTTTTTCCCATGTTAATTTCCATAGGGCGGTTGGACTCACTTTTAGCTCGAACGGCTGAATGGATTTGCACGAAACTTGGCAAAATTGTAGGGACCGGTAGCCCGATGTGCCTTTGCTAGGTCTCAATATATGTGCTCCAGTGGATTTTGAGAAATTAACGTTCAAAAAAAGATATATATCTGTGACAGCGCTCCGGGCAGCGCTCCGCTTCGCGTACTTTTCGCGTTACGGAGCTTTGCGAAGCGAAGCTGATTGGTTCTCCGGCGTCTGTAAACATTCCAAACAGTCCGTAGCGGCCGCCATCTTGAGGAGGCCAAAGCGAAGGGGCAAATGACCATAAGGGGGAATAGTAGATCCTCCCTGACCCCCTAGGTTTGATGTGGAGGTTTTAAAAGGGCCACGCGGGGCGAAAAAAAATCAAAAAAAAAAAATCGAACGGGTGAATGGATTTGCATGAAACTTGGCAAAATTGTAGGGACCGGTAGCCCGATGTGCCTTTGCTGGGTCTCAATATATGTGCTGCAGTGGATTTTGAGAAATTAACGTTCAAAAAAAGATATATATCTGTGATAGCGTCCCGGGTAGCGCTCCGTTTCGCGTACTTTTCGCGTTACGGAGCTTTGCGAAGCGAAGCTGATTGGCTCTCCGGTGTCTGTAAACATTCCAAACAGTACGGAGCGGCCGCCATCTTGTCTCTCGGTAGGATCGAGAGACAAGAGGAGGCCAAAGCGAAGGGGCAAATGACCATAAGGGGGCATAGTAGATCCTCCCTGACCCCATAGGTTTGATATGGAGGCTTTAAAAGGGCTCCGCGGGGCAAAAAAAAAACCAAAAAAACGTTTTTTTTGGTGGGGTGCGCCTGGTTAGCGTAACGGGAAGCGGACTGGGGAGCGTACTACAAGGAAACAAGAATGATTGACTTTTAACTTATTGTATGTTTATAGACTTTTTTTTACATTTTTTTCTGCCGAGTGACGTCTCGGCCTATCTCCACGGGATGCAGTCCCTACCATCTCGGCGTTTAAGCCCAGGGGGACCGGTAGTGTGGGAGAGATAACGTCTGTTAACGTTCGATTCGAAGGAAATCAAGAAGTGTTGAAAAACATTGTCTGCGCCATCTTACCTTTTTTCAAATGCCACACTTTTGTCGTGCACGGCAGCCATTTTAGATGCCTTGACCAGACCCACTCTCTGCACGCTGTCGATTCTTAGCATGGCTCCCCACCCTCGCAAGCATCTCCCCCAGGCACTGGTCACCCCCGCTCTCTGTCTTATGCATGGGCAATAAACCTCCCCCATCTGCGCTGCTCTTCCCTGAGAATCACACTCTGTGCCCGCCCGACACCTCCCTTTCGCCCTATTCACTACCGCACCCTCTGACACTCCTCTTCCTCTGTGTCCGATTGTCCAGGCCGGTCCCAGACTATCAGGTAGCCCTGCAGATGTACTTTATGGCCCCAGCTGTAAAGAATCACCCCTCTTCAAAGGAGTTACAGTAGATCAAGGCCCCCACCCGATGAGATCCGTCACACCACACGCGTTCCTACTATCTGAAAACCATCCTGTATTGTGATTGGGGAGGGGACCGAGCCTGAAGCGGAAGATTCCAGGGATGCCTCTTTGTACATCAAAGTTTTTACAATTATGTGTCACATTAAAAATATATAGCACTCCAACAAAGTAGTAGGATTATAAAACTTATAAACTATAAAATATAAACAACGCAACAAAAACAGTAAAAACATTTAAACATTTTTAGGAAAAAAGAAAGAACAATGGTCAGTAGCGGTCGGTTGTGCGAATAGTCCCAAGGCAGCACAACGTCCTGAGTTCTGGACGGCACCCAGGTGATGTTGCGTGGGTGCCGCACTGGTTTTGGGTATCCTACAATGCTGCTCCGAATAACGGCGTGGGGCGTCCCGGGGGGTGGCTCGTCAGTAGCGGTCTGTTGTGCGAATAGTCCCAAGGCAGCAGAACGCTCTGAGATGTGGATGGCACCCAGGTGATGTCAAGTAAGTTGCCGCACTGGTTTTGGTATCCCATAATGCTGCTCCGAATAACGGCGTGGGGCGCCCCGGGGGGGGGGGGGTGAGGCGGCGTGAACGGGCCTCCCCAGGTGGAGGCTCGTCTGCTGTAGTGGGGCGCCCCTTTACCGTTTCAGCTGCCATTCCGTGGGACGTCCCGGTGGGTGCGGGGGGAGGCCTCGTCAGTAGCGGTCTGTTGTGCGAATAGTCCCAAGGCAGCAGAACGCGCTGAGATGTGGATGGCACCCAGGTGATGTCCAGTAAGTTGCCGCACTGGTTTTGGTATCCTACAATGCTGCTCCGAATAATGGCGTGGGGCGCCCCGGGGGGGGGGGTGAGGCGGCGGGAACGGGCCTCCCCAGGTGGAGGCTCGTCTGATGTAGTGGGGCGCCCCTTTACCGTTTCAGTTGCCATTCCGCCCGCTTTTGGTACACTGTGCCAAAATCCGCCATTCAGCTGAGTTGCGCCCACTCTTGCGGTGCAGCGATAGGCGGCTGCCACAGGACTCTCAAAATGGCGGCAGGCTCTTTCCTTTTTGGGCCTGGTCCACTGAAATGGCCCTGGGACACTTTGGAACTCGGACGCTTGTCTACTAGGTCTTGGACCACATTCTCGAAAGCGTCCCCTCAGCCTTGAGGATTCTACAAAAGTCTTGGGGGCCCCCGACTCCTGCAGGCTTCCGGTGGGGAGCGGCTGCCATGATTGCTCGCGGAATGACCACGACGGAGCCACGAGATGGTGGTGCTCTCATGCTGACGCCAGCTTCAGTCTGAAACATCCAGAAACAAGGTGGGGCTTTCATCGTTTGGGAAAAAAAAAAAGTTTTCATCCAATGAAAAGTGTTATTTTTAGGTCATATGATCAAGCCTTCCATCATTAGGAAACCAAAAGCAAAATGAACCAATGAAAAGTTTTATAAACAAGTCACATGACCTGTTATGCGGCATAGGGTATAAAAATCGTAGAAAATCAGTTGGCACGTGAGGCGGCGTCAGTAGCGGACCGATGTGCGAATAGGCCGAAGGCAGCACAACGCGCCAAGATCCGGATGGCACCGAGGTGGTGTCTAGCAAGTTGCCGCACTGGTGTGGCCATCCTACAATGCTGAAAGTCGGCGTGGGGCACCCCGTTGGCCTGTGAGTTCGCATCAGTAGCGGACCGATGTGCGAATAGGCCGAAGGCAGCACAACGCGCCAAGATCCGGATGGCACCGAGGTGGTGTCTAGCAAGTTGCCGCACTGGTGTGGCCATCCTACAATGCTGAAAGTCGGCGTGGGGCGCCCCGTTGGCCTGTGAGATGGCGTCAGTAGCGGACCGATGTGCGAATAGGCCGAAGGCAGCACAACGCGCCAAGATCCGGATGGCACCGAGGTGGTGTCTAGCAAGTTGCCGCACTGGTGTGGCCATCCTACAATGCTGAAAGTCGGCATGGGGCGCCCCGTTGGCCTGTGAGATGGCGTCAGTAGCGGACCGATGTGCAAATAGGGCCAAAGGCAGCGCAACGCGCCAAGATCCGGATGGCAACGAGGTGGTGTCTAGCAAGTTGCCGCACTGGTGTGGCCATCCTACAATGCTGCGCCGAAAGTCGGCGTGGGGCGCTCCGTTGGCCTGTGAGTTCGCGTCAGTCAGTGGGGGTTGTTTGAGGATCTGACTGCATTGGAAAGCAATGTGATGCTGTGCGTCGCCCCCAAGATGAAGGTTCCTCGGCTGCAGTGGGGCGTCCCTTGGTGTTTCACTCGCTATGCAGCTGAGTTGCGTGCGCACTTGCGGCGAATAGGCCGAAGGCAGCACAACAATGTTTTCGGAATGGAAGACACCACAAGGCGCTGAGATTCGGTTGGCACCGAGGTGGTGTCTAGCAAGTTGCCGCACTGGTGTGGCCATCCTACAATGCTGCTCCGAATAACGACGTGGGGTGCCCGAATGGGGGGGGGAGGCGGCGTGAACGGGCCTTCCCAGGTGGAGGCTCGTCTGCTGTAGTGGGGCGCCCCTTTACCGTTTCAGTTGCCATTCAGCTGAGTTTCGGCCGCTCTTGATGCTACAGCGACAGGCGGCTGCAACAGGACTCTCAAAATGGCGGCCTGTTCTTTGGATTTGGGCTTGGTCCACTAAAATGGCCCTGGGACACCTTAGAACTCAGACGCTCGAATTGTTTTTCCTTTCCTCTACATGCAAAAAAGGTAAATGCCCGGTACGTTACCTGCCTCATCTGCCACGATGTACTCTCCAGAGGAACCGAAAAAAAATATAGTTATGGTAACTATACCATGCATCGTCATATGGAGAGGTGGCACCGATTAATTATAGTGCTGCACAAAAGAGAGATTTGGAGGAGAACCCCCGACCTGCCAGTACATTCACCAAAGAAGTGGCACTGACAGCATCAGAGGCAAGGGAAACGGTCCCAAATATTTAGAAGAACTTTGGAAAGATTAAAATGACATGTTTAGATTATGGCAAATTAATTTCATGTGGACAGATGAGTGTTACTCTAATAAATACAGCATATGAACATCATCATAGTCGATGGTTGGTAGAGACATTTTGACTATATTCTGGACCTGCCCGTCCTCGCCCAAAATGGCGCCGGAATAAATGGGACTCGTAACTCCTTGTTGTGTACTGGTTGCTGAACCTTGAAATCACGAGATACGTATGCAGTTTTGAAGCACATGGCGGGCGGGGACGAGAATTGATTGAATATTTCGACATCCCTATTGATATTAAGTTCTGATGTGTTATTGATTACTGTACTATTGAAAGTTCGAATTAACGTCACCCATGGTACTTGCCCGCAAATGTATATCTAGATAATTTTATTGTAACTGGCTCTGTCGTATTTTAATTATAAAATGTACGTCCACCGATTCCGCAACTGTTAGACACCTTAGTTCTTGCAACCTAATGGCCCGCCCGTTACGTTGCTCTACAGTGTAAATGTCTACTCACCATATACGATTACAGTTTGCTCCGTGGCCGGCCCACGTGGTTATAGGCCCGTATTTGTATACTGACATTTTCACAATAAAGGTTTTTAAAAGAAAACATGGTAGTAGTATTTACATTGGTAAAGTTTTTAATAATAGTCACTGTTTTAGAATCAGTAAAAGGCAAGTGAAATAAAGCAGTCCAATTACATGAAGGGTAAAAGGTATAATACGCAGGAACGCAGTAAAGATAAATGGTCAAGGGCTGTTGTGTTTTCTACTCCTGCAACATAAAGTGATCGATAAGAATTTGATATTCAGGCGTATCGGCGACTAAGACAGCAGGCCGAGCCTCTTTTGCTCAACGGCTCCGTCATGGGACGAAGAAACGCCCTTTTTCTCGAAAAAGGAATATATTTTACTTGCAGGACAGTTGTAAATTTTCCGGGAAAGTACATTAGCCTGGAACATTATAACATATGTTTAAGAAAAAATAATGTTCGAAAGTAATAAAAAGCGTAATTTTTAGGTCATATGACCAAGCCTTTCATCATTAGAATAAGAAAAGTAAAATGAACCAGTGAAAAGTTTTATTAACAAGTCACATGACCTGTTATGCTTACGTTACGCGCTGCGCGCCGCGCCCCGGATCGCTTCCGGGAAGCTGCGCTTCGCGCACCGGAGCACTTCCGGATGCGCTAACGCGGCGCGTCATATGATGCATTACGCGACAACGCAGGTCCAGAATATAGTCAAAATGTCTCCACCAACCAGCGGTCGGAACACAACCCCTTTCAGCAGGCTAAATAGTTCTGTTAAATGACAACAGAAGGGACAGGCAACAAGAACCATCAGTCAAAGAGGGGAGGGCAAGTTCTTCTCTACCGGGTCACGTTGGGGCGCTACCAGAACTGATCGAATTGGTAGTCTAAAGTGTTTCTGGATGTTTCAGACTGAAGCTGGCGTTAGCATGAGAGCACCACCATTTCGTAGCTCCGTCGTGGCCATTCCACGAGCAATCATGCTAGCCGCTCCCCACCAGAAGCCTGCGGGAGTCGGGGGCCCCCAAGACTTTTGTAGAATCTTCAAGGCTGAGGGGACGCTTTCGAGAATGGAGCCCAAGCTCTAGCAGACAAGCGTCCGAGTTCCAAGGTGTCGCAGGCCCATTTTAGTGGACCACGCCCAAATCTGAAGAGCCGGCCGCCATTTTGAGAGTCCTGTGGCAGCCGCCTATCGCTGCACCGCAAGAGCGGGAGCAACTCAAGTACATGGTGAGCGAGACGCTGTAGTCAAAAGAGCGGGCGGTAAACAGCTGAATAGCGGAAGAGGCACAGTGTAGCAAAAGCGGGCGGAATGGCAACTGAAACGGTAAAGGGGCGCCCCACTACAGCGTGTCTTTAGGTGAAACGGATTGTGGGACAAGGTCAAGAATGGAAGAGTCACCAAAAGGCAAAAAGTTCCGCTTGACCCCGGGAGCCGGCCACCTATGTCGGGGGCGATCTCAGGCCACACCAGGGCAACACGACTTGCGGAGGGGGCCGGAGCCAAGCGCCCCCTCCGAGTCCGCGCCATGACACCGTCCCTCGGGGGCCTCCGTCAAGCGGTTCAGGGTGGCACCGCATCACATTGTTTTCAAATGCAGTCACGTCCTCAAACAGCCCCCACTTACATTGAGAATAGTGAAGCTGTAGCAAGTACAAATAGGCTTCAGACAGTGTTACAAGCACTCCTCAAAACTTTGAACTATCAGAGTGCATGAGTTTCATGCTCGATCGATTGAGCTAGCCGGATCGGGCAACAAAAAGTATAAAATAGTTATGTAAATAGTTATTTAATAAAATGTTTTACCCTGTTACTTTGCTGGTGTGTTGTATATATTTGTAATATTTGCATAGAGTTTATCGTTATTTTGGGCGGGGTGGGTGGCGGAGCCGAGCTGTCTTGCAGCCATCATGGTGTGGAGCTCAGTTCATCTCACTAGTTTTGTATTTCTCATGAGGGGTTGTTCCTAATTTTTCTATTTTAGCGAGGTCAAAAAGAGATCCCATTAGTGGCCTACTGATTTTGCTCGATTCCTTTTGTTTTTTTACACGATTTTTCACTATCTGCAAAGACTAAACAGAGTATTGCGACTCTGTGCTTGTTTGTAAATAGAGAATGAACCAAAGAGAACCAATTCTAAAACAGTAAATGCTTGGATAACAATCAATCAAATGGAGAGAGAAGCAGGCACGACGGATTACAACGGGGGCAAAGGCCTGCGTTAACTACCCTTCACTATCTGCAAAGAGAGAGTACTCCTAATAGAAATGAGGGGGAGGTGGGGGCAGCATTCAAAGCAGATCAGTGTGCATAAACACGAAAATGTTTTTACTTACCACGTACTTGACATTCGACAGCTTATGATATTTGCTATTAAAAAAACATTGAAATTCACTGAAAAAACCATAGGTTAGAGACCATATATAGTTAGGAATTAGCATTTAAAAAACCTTGAAAATTCACTGAAAAAACCATAGGTTATAGACCATATATAGTTAGGGATTAGCATTTAAAAAACCTTATTTTACTCACACAAAACCATTGAAATTCCATATATAGTTAGTTGCACTAACTATATATCGCGCACCCGCAATCCACTGCTGATGATGTCACATATTACATCATTCATGACATGGTCAGTGACATCACTGATGACATCACTGATGACATCTCAAATGACATCACTGATGACATCTCAAATGACATCACTGATGACATCACTGATGACATCTCAAATGACATCACTGATAACATCTCAAATGACATCACTGATGACATCTCAAATGACATCACTGATAACATCTCAAATGACATCACTGATGACATCTCAAATGACATCACTGATGACATCACTGATGACATCTCATTTGACATCAATGACCACATCACTGATGATATCATTCATGTGACAATACAATGCATCTCCTCACACTTTAATATAACCTCTGTTACACCCAGTGTTAAATACAGAGTATAATTTTTGAAACCATTGACACACCAATACTAGTTACTACATACGCACTCAGTGATTCCTATGTTTAAACACACATTCACTCATTTACCCATACAATCATTCATACATACAATCACTCATCTTTACAACACTATCATATGCACTCATACACCTATACAGACTCTCACACTCTGTCACTCATCCATGGAGTTACTCACACACCTAGTCAGTCCTGTAAAGAATCAATCACACTTCCATTTTCTAATCTATACAGTTAAACATAGAGCACCTTACATTTTGAAACATATACTAACACATACTTACTCTCTTATACAATCATTGATACAAGTACACATTGATCTGCACAGTCACACACCTCCCAGCCAGCCACACACACACTCAGTCTCCCATACAAATACTTGGGCAATCAATCAATAACCCATATAGTTACTCATATAGCTACTGATCAACACATGCAGCAGTTTACAGAACAACAAACATAATGATGCACAAATTAAGACAGTTCAGTCACTAACCCATGCACTCAGTTAGACACATTTAATCACTCACTCATACAGTCAGTCACGCACCTACTAAATCCTTCATCCAGACACTCCTACATCTACTCATTCTTCAATATGTAAAACATATTTAAACTTTACAGAAACACACAGTCACTGGATGATGTCATCAGTGATGTCATTTGAGATGTCATCAGTGATGTCATCAGTGATGTCACTGACCATGTCATGAATGATGTAATATGTGACATCATCAGCAGTGGATTGCGGGTGCGCGATATATAGTTGGTGCAACTAACTATATATGGAATTTCAATGGTTTTGTGTGAGTAAAATAAGGTTTTTTAAATGCTAATCCCTAACTATATATGGTCTATAACCTATGGTTTTTTCAGTGAATATATATATATATGGATAACTCCAAGCGCTGCATTTTGTAGCTCCCAGCCTCCGGCGTAGGTGCCAGCCAGTGGCAGCAGCGGTTGCTCAAATTATGCAGGAATTCTTGTAAACTGTCTCAAATAGCAGAAGAACAAGATGCGGCACACCAGAAGACAGCACAATAATTTTATTGTGCACCAAAGTAAGGATGACGCGTTTCGGCATAAGCCTTTGTCAAGTGATTTCCTGTATACCAATCTCCTTTAGAAATAACCTCCAAGGTTCATAGACATAGTAGACTGATTCACAATTTTTTTAACTATTCATCGCTAGGCGAGTTACTTGAACCATACCATATTTCCCCATACAGTTAAGGCTTAAAATTAATACTGCGTGTTATATTATCAACCTCTGAGACAGCAGTCACCATGATTGTATTCACACATTGTTACCGGAGATCACATTGTTGTCAATAAAGTTTTTCATTGACGCACCACTTGACATCTAGCATGAGTACGATTGTTATGTCGTTCAAATGGTGCATGAGGCGCTGTTTCGGCAACAATTTAAAATGCTATCAACAAAATAATTCATACAATTGTGGCTAAGCTTCCAACATGGCACCCCGCATCATGATGATAATTCATAATACATTTAAGCATTTAAGTCAATGATAATTAATTATAATTTCGTTATTTCTATTTATTAATTACTTAATTACCTTCCCACACTATACCCCCACAACCTCGAAGCCCACACTTAAAATATAACTAAAATAAATATGTGTAACACAACTTACATAATTGATAATGAATGAATTTATTAACTAACAATTGATCATTATTTGTTAATTAATTAATACCTAATTTATGTCCCACCCCATACCCCTACAAACTCAACAGCCCACACCTAAAATATAACTAATATATAAAGTTATTAAACATTTTACATAATAATAATCCATGAGATAATAATAAATGAATCAATTGTTAGTTAATTATTAACTTTCCACCATATTTCCCTACAAACTCAGCAGCCTGCACCTATTATGTAACTAATATATAGTTATTTCACAATTTACATAATTAATAATCAATGAAATAATATATTAATAATGAATTGTTAATTAATTTTCACTTAGTTAACCTCCCACCCTACAAACCCAGCAGCCCACACATAAAATGTAACTAAAAGTATAGTTGTTACATAATTTATATATTTAATAAATTACATAATTATTAATAAATGCATAATTAATTGCAAATTAATTATTACTTAATTAACTTCCCACCCTATATACCTAGCAACCCATTACAACGGTGCAAAATGACTATTAGCAATTAAATTAACAATTCTAAATCACTTAATAGTACAAACTATATTTATACATTTTATTAACAATTATACAAACACTAATGACAGAAAATTAATATCTGAACAAAACACACTAAGATAATTATAAAACGATTTTGCAACTATATTATTAAAAATGATAAGACAACAATATTCTTAGCAATGATATTACTTACCTGATAAAATCGATATTCTTGACAACAATATTTCTGCATCAAGATATTTTTGTCTCACAATATAGTTTCTGATATTTCTTACTCAATTAAAAAACTAGATATTTTGTCAAAACACCTCTTGTGCAGGCACCTGATGAGAATGGGGTGTGAGAGCATGCACAATGCTACAGCGAGGTCCAGGAGAATGAGGGCTGCCATGTTTCCTCTGACAATGATCATGCAGATGTCATCTGTGGTGGCAATGAGTGCTCTTTCTGTACTGTGCTTGGGCCTGAATCCAGACTGTGTGGTGTAGAGGAGCTGGGGGTTGCAAAAGTGTTGATGAGGCATCGGTTTCTATAAGAACTTTGCTGGGTATGGTAGGAGGGATATGGGTCTGTAATTGGAAAGTGTCGCTGGGTCAGCAAATAGTTTCTTTTTTTTGTTTTGAAAAATCTTTTTTATTCAAAGAATAACATAAAATACAAAATACAACAAAAAAAACAGATGTAGTACAATGCATCAATGAAAACTTCCAATAATCGCAACATACAGTCAGATACAAGTTCAGGCATTGGGTTATCGTACAAAAGGCGCACATCGTTGTGCCACATTTAGATAATTTAAATATCTTCATCGTCCACCACAAGGGAAGGAGGGAGGCTGACAGGAGTGCATAACAAACGTCTACTCTCATTCCAAGGGCCCCAGATTTTTGTCCATTTATGCGGGAAACCCCTACCTTCATAGACAACCCTCTAAGCTTGCATGCACCAATCCATATCCGACTCCCATTCCGTGTATCTTAGCTGAACTCCTCCCCTCCATGTTCTAGCAATATTGCGCTTCACCACCTTGCAGCCCAATGCAACACACATCTTCTCAGTACGTGATAAATATGTGGCATCCCAGATGTTTAGTAGACACACCCGGGGGGTAACAACTATAGGTGAATTACAAATGCTGTCATACCAGTGATGACCTTCTCCCGATACCAGCATGGTTTCTTGAGCAGGGGCATGAGGGTGGCATGTTTCCAGGTGTCTGGGAATGTGGCTGAGTCAATGGAGGCAATGAGGATGATGTTAGTGCTTCACTGATTGATAGGAGGGATTTGGCGAAGGCGTGGTTAGGTAAGGGTCAGATGGAACCCCTGATTGGATGGCCTTAATGGTAGCAGCGATAGATGGTGGAGACGGTAGTCCACAAGGTCGGAGTCTGTTGATCAGCCGTGATGGGAAGTTGAATTGTGACAGTTACCTGGTCTAGTTGAGGGTTGAATTTGCTAGTATGGAGGTGATTTTGTTACAGAGAAGTCCTGAGAGCTTGTTGCAAAGTTCTTGTGAGGGGGTAATGTTGTTGGAGGTACGGTGAGATCTTTAATAATGGCAAAGGTTTCCCTGCTGCTGTTAGTCCTGGCACATATGTGATCTGCAAGAGTTGTGTGCCTGGTGTTCCGTATCTTTTAGTGGCAGTGTCTTAGGGCCGATTAGAAGATAAGAAGTAAGAACTCCTGCCCAAAGGCATTTCAGGCCTCTGCAAGGAATCATTGCCATGGTGAGCTCCAAGAAATGTCACTAGTGAGGCCACGAGGACAGCACCTTAAATGGATCTGAGCATTTGACTCACCACACATGAATAAAGAATAATCAACACATCTCAAGAAATAAAGATATTGTTCATCCAAAGAAGAGCTGATGATGCATAGTGCATGATGCGCTCCCTGTTATATGGAGACATAGTAAATAAACTATTGTTTGGCCTAGAACAATTCTTTGATGAGATTTATCCTAAAGTTTACCATACAGAGCAGCATATTTACAAGCTCCTTGCACCACCGGAGCATCAATTTAATGGATGCTCCGGTGGGGCAGTGTGCTGGCCCATATTTACAAGGCCAAGCAAAACTACCCTGTATAGCTTTTCATGGCCTTGTAAATATGGCCTCCTTTCACGCATTATTCGGAGTGATAGGGGCATTCCATCGGTGTTCCCAAGAAACACTAATGGATTTTCACGTCTACCCAGATTTACAAGGTTTCGTAAACCCAGTGGTCGAAGTGGGAGGGATCAGCAGGTCACGGCGTGCCCCTACTTCTTCAATGCCAAGGATTCTGTTCCCCTACTTTTTTTATTTTGAAAATGCGTCCCAGGACGCAAGAAATCACCATCGCCTTGAAATAAACCTCGGCGTTCCTGGCATTCGAGGACAGGCGGCAGAGAAGTAACAGGACTCTGTCTTTTCTTTCTTGCCCAGAGAAGAAAAATACAGTGTCCACTTCTGCTCTGCAACTTCAGCTACCCCCCACACTCTTTCCTTCTTCACTCTCTTTCTGTCTAATAGTTCTACTCTTACTGAAAACCGGGGGCCTCATTTATGAGGCTGTGCGTCACTTTTACGCCGCCGGTGCGTCACTTTTTGTGATGCACCAGTAGCGTAAAAAATGTGCCTTGTTGCACCATATTTACAAAGTGACGCATCTAGGTAGATGCGTCACTTTGTAAACCCATGCGCCACATTATACCTGCGCTAGGTATAATATATGCAAGGGGGCGTAATGACGCAAGAAAGGGTCGTAGAAGTGACGCAGTGAAATCTATGAGATTTCACTGCGCCACTTCTGGGACACAAATGCGTCAATTTCTTACTCCTGCCTCACAGCAGGCGTAAGACTGACGCAGGCCCTTTCACATGGGGCTTGCCCAATGTGAAAGGACACATTGCTGGAGTTGCGTCACTTTTGTGACACACTCCAGCAATGCGTCACTTTTGCGCTATACAGATACGTCAAAAATACTGACGTATCTGTGACTCCTTGCGCCATGATGCGTCATATTATAAATATGGCGCATCCAGCATGTCGCAAGGAGGGCACAATGAAAAGTGACGTATCGCTGTTTTCACGCAGCGATGCATCACTTTTCATAAATGAGGCCCCGGGACTTCAAGAGGGTGTTCACACTCTCTTTCCTCTCCTTTCTTTTATTTGCTTCCCTGTGAAATGGATCCAAAAAAGAAAAACTTTTTGCTGGAAATGTGGTATTTTTCTGACATTTTAATTCCAAAGTGCAGCATCTGGAATAAAAGGTTAAAAATATGAAAAATAACTAAATAAAGTATGACAGAGTGGTAGCAAACTGGCCAGATTGATTATATTCACACCCAAACACATTAGCGCCACTTTTACAGTGAAGCGCTATTTTTGTTTTTTTGTCTTTGTTTTCACTGGGCTGGCAACTAGTGCACCAATCCTGGAGGTACTCTCAATGTGTGGATTGGAAAACAAAATGTGTGCTGCGGCTCTGCGTTCAGGGATGTGGTCTTTTTACCATACTGCTTACATTTTGTAAGGATATAAGCAATGGACATTGAAATGGGTCCATTCAAGGCCCTGTAGTCATGTCCTTAACTTTTCAGGCAAAAGCACTCACTGATTTCTGAATAGTGAGTGTAAAAGTGTTACGGTAACAATGTTGTTCCTGCTTACATTTCACATGGTTTCCTAAATTTTGCATTCCCTATGAGTGTTTGCTTTTTTCCAGGATGTTGTTACTTTTTTTTGTAGGGTTCATATTGCTCTTGTCTAGTGCGTCATTTAAATTGGGCCGCATCCAGGTGTTTATAGCTGGCGGCAATTGGGTTGTAGTTGAAGGCAGTGTGAGTTTTTTCTCAGTGGGGCAGTATGGTGTTCAGTAGGGATGGGGATGTGGCACTATGGCTGGAGCTGCTGAATTTGGAACTGGGGAACCTGGTTCAGCCTTAATAACCAGTCCACCAGACCACTCTCCTGAGAGAGCACAATCCCATACTAGACCTTAGAATGCTTCGCAAGACCCTAGAAGCCCTGGTGTCTTAGTGCCAGCAGGTGGACCCTAGCAGTGGCAAGTGTGGGTTAACCTTCAAGGTTTGTCCACCGCAAATCCATACTGAAGTTCACCTCCAGTCTTGCGAGCAGGCCTATGAAGCAGCACAGCCTAGTTCAACAGTGACTCTGTCACTGTGGTGACAGGACCCTTGAGAAGGGCCAGCTCTAGAGCGGTGCAACCGGTGTGAACGCACCGAGTGCTGACTTTGTGGAGGCATTATGTTTGCAAGTATATTAAGGTTTTTAAAGCGCTTGCTGCCTCCTTCCTGGCCTCCAGCAATTTTCGGCAACAATAAAAATGTCATGATGACTCTGGTGTTTAATGGGGAAACAACCTTTACTACGCGGTCAAAACACCGCAGTGCCAACTCAACGCAGATTTTACAACGTAAATCGTTACCACGACTTGCACTGGAGGGCGCTCTAGACTAATAGTGTGATTTACTATTCCAACACCTTCCCTACTGTACGTAGGCTGGAGTTGGAATAGTAAATCATACTATTCCTAAGTCCAGCACCCTACAGCGCAAGTTGTGGTAACGACTTGCGTTGTAAAAGCTGCGTTGTGATGTACCGCATTGTGATGTACCTCGTGGTAACGTCATACATCCGTTTAATGTTCTTCCTAGAGAGAGATCATTTTGTCTATAGGAAGTTTTGATTCATGGAAAGGTAGCTCAGAGGGTTAATGTACATGCTGCAAAGACATGTACCATGCAGATCACAAAGTGCACATAATGTAAATAGGTCAGTGGGTTACTGCTTTTGTCAGAGAGATCATTTAGTTACTTGTAGTTTATAAGTTAAAATCCTAACATAGAACAGTGAGCTATTAACTTTCATCTAAGAGCTGCATGCAAACTGCAAGGCATAGATTAGAGCCTTATGTTTCTCCCCCAGTCTTTGAATATCCTAATGTTGTAAAAAGTGTTCTTTTGGACAGAAATAAATTCTGATTATTAAAGAGAACCCGCAACCATGGCATTACGTTTTAAATTCTGAGTTTGTGTTTCTCCAGACCAATCACTATTAAACTATACGGCCCAATAATATGGTTGTCATGTGACTCCTACACCTTGTAGTCCTTAGTCTTATGTATCATTTCTATACAGTGATTTACACACATATTGATTGTCTCTGAGTAATATGTGTGATGTAAAGTGCTCTGACACCTTACACTGGTATGAGTGGCGCTTTGAGAGAGAGTGGTTGTTGAGACTTGAGGGGCACTGTTAAAGGGTGATAGTGAGGGAATCCATGGCGGAGGTGGTCATTGGGGGGCAATAACAAACATTAATGCACCAGTGCTAAGGCTGGCCCTGCCCTTGAGGACAGTCTGCCTCATCCATAGGTACCTCCATCGGCCTTGTTTCAGAAGTAGAAGCTGCAACTCACCAGGGATTGGCAATGCAGGATTTGCACGCACACCAAACTAAGTTCGCAAACTTCACGGTCTCTCTGCTTCATTCACAAGCACATTTAACATGTGCTGCTTGCTGTGGGGCCACTGGAATTAATTATTGCAGCAAAGGAGGACAGAATTATGCCGCAGTGTTGACTAAATTATGCATTAAAAAAAGGCTGCAGCGTAATGCAGTATATTTTCTGATATTTTATTATTTTGACATGTGTACACATGCAAACAGTCTCTGGAAAGATTTTGCCTTATTAGTACCAGTGTAACATGCAAATGCAACAGTGAGAAAGGTGAGCAGTCAACATTTGCAATAAGCCATCCACTCCGCAGCAAAACTAGTCACATTTGTTATTAACTTTTGATACGTTTGAGCTATAAACAATGTATTAGTTTAAATGGTCAGATCATGTAGCAGATCTTGCATTATGAGGCAAATATGGCAGAGCCATAATTATACAGAAAACATTTGCAAACTAGGATATTTTGCCATTCATGTTTGAACTGCTGTAAAAGGGAGAAGTGCTGATGACAACCTCCATGGCTCGGTGACAAATGGCTTGTGATTCCACATTTTATCGTATTTGGGACATTCTGTGATTAGAAGCCTATCCCACTTTGTGAATGTGTTTTAATGTCAATAACTCATTATATCCTTAAGTAATTATGTCTATCCATTTGTTGATTAAACTGGGCAGTGAAATGCCAAACAAATACTAAAAATTGGGATGTCTGCGCATTCTGGCCACACCTCTGGCTTCGCCCACTGATCCAATCCTTGGGTTATTCCCACCCTCTGATTCTCCGCCCACAGTTCCCCTACCTTTTTTCCTCGCTTCGACCACTGCGTAAACCTGGGAATGTGTCAGATTTCAACGCATCCCCAAGGGGGAGGGGAGGGCGTGAAAGTGGTGCAACAAGGAGAGTACCTTTATTTGGCCTCATTTTTTGCTCTTTCTATGTGTTCTGCATTCTGCAGCAAGAGAACAGCCGCTGTATCTCTGTGTTTCGTGGAACAGAAAATGTCAGGTATTTTTTCTTTTTTTACATGAACTCTACCAGCATATGTAGGAAAAGGTTGCTACTTCTGTTTCGGCTCAAGGTGTTCAAAATTATATATGGCAGCAATGGCACTGTGTTACAGCATTGACTTACACGCAGAGTAGATTGATTGCACGGTTGATTATGCAGGTATTGCCATAGCTGTGGGACAATATTTTTAATGTTATGACTGTGGATTCATTTTTGGTATGATTTTAGTGTATGCAGTTTTAAAACCAAGTATTTTATTTTTATGAGTTTTAACTAACGGGCTTTTTGCCAAGTTAATAAAGGATTACTTGATTGATTGATGATTGACTGGAAGTGCTGACACTGTGAAAGGGGCAACACCACAATACATTAAAATAAGCATTGTTAAAACCAGTAGGTTGCGCCCTATGTGAGAGCTATTGGCATTGCCAATGTCTTTTAGCCAGGTTGTGGAGCAGTGTGGCTGTTGTACAGCATGACTAAAAGAGTAAAAAAATAAGAGGTATGGAACAGGACGGTAATGGGAAACTGAAAAATAAGGGGCATATTACCAACAAATAGCAATATTTATAGCTAAGTAGGGTTAGCGGCAATATTTTTATCGCCGTGCATCACCGGTTTTTATCGCTGAGATAACTTGCTATTAGCAAGGTTTGTCTCAAAAGCGATAAAAATCCAGGCGATATCAGCGAAATGTGTGAATATCGCTGAGAATACAGCGATATTCACGCATTAGCGACGAAATGCTCTTAGCCATCTTATCCACCTCCCATTGGATAACATGGCTAAGAACTGGTCTGGGCAGGTGTTAAAGTTTGGAGATATTCACGCTTAGCACGAATATTTCCATCGCTACGCCTGCCTTGCTAATAGGCGATAGCGACGTTAGCGACTGCTGTCAGTCGCTAATGGGTTGGGTACGCCCACTTGGCATGTCATTAGCGATAAATATCGCTGACATGCAAAGCAGGCCCCGAGCGGCTCGCTATCACCTACAAGCTGTCGCTAACTGCTGTTAGCGACAGCTTGTTAATAGGGCGATAGAATTATCGCAGCTTGGCGGCCGAAAATGGCCGCTAACGCGGCGATATTCGCCTATCGTCCTTCGTGGTAATATGCCCCTTAGTGCTATAGCGCAGCCAGCGTTGGCAGCATGATAACGCTTTTTTGTTCTTATGGCTGTAAGGAAACTGCCATTTAAACAAAAAACTTAAGCATCATGTCGTGATACTGTGAGATCCATTTATGCACCAATGCTGAGTTGCGTCTCAGGAAGTGAATGGAAGACTTGGCCCAGTTAATATGTGCAAGTCACTGCCAGGCTCAAAGCAGGTGCCTTCTTTCTAGGTGTATGAGGTTCCAATAATGCCTCCATGTTATACCAACAACACTCTTTTTAAGAAATATTTTAAATAGACCTTTTTCAATTCTTTATATAAAAAAGAATGTCTTATCTGTTCCACTTGGCCGCTGGGTGGTTTTGTTTACAGAAACGTTAACACCTTAAGGAAAATCTATACATTTTGAATTTGCTTTTTTATATAATTCAGACATTACAGATACACCTCACACTGCACAAATGCTCACTCTTGGCTCACAGGTGTAACATTTCACAAAGAGCAGTCACATAATGCCGCCCCTGTAGCAGGTCCCAAGTTTGTTTACGGAAATAATTAGCATAGTGCCAGACTGACGTCAGGAGACACTGAAAGTACTTTTCATCCCAGACTCCCTGAACTAAACGTTCATGCCCTTCAGTGCAGACAGTAAATCCGCCTGTCCTCCTGACACAGAAGCACTAAGACAGGCTCTCGGTGTGTTAATCTTTTCAATCATAGTGTTTTTTTTTTCGCTTGAAGCATGAGGAGGGTGTCAACACGGACAACGGGAGAAAGGGTGGATAAGAGGCACAAGGACCATGCAAGGGAGAGTGGGAGGGAAATGGGCAACAGGACGGAGGAAAATTTGCTATGGCCATGTCATAGACCATTATTGAGTCGAAGCCTACCAGACATTGCAGTTTTCTGATTTTCTAATTCTATCTTGGGGACATTCTAAAAGCTTTCCTGGTAATGCATTCCGTCCATTACTTAATAATGGCTTTGTGTTTTGCAACTCACATTTGTTTGCTTTCTGTTTGTTAGCTTTATTTGTTTTAGGCTGTCCAGCATGAGTTTGCCCCTCCGTGGAGCCTAGCCTATTTACTGTATTCTTCCACGAGTGCTCACTCTCTGTAAATATGGCTTTAAATCTTGTTCTTATCGTGCCACATTTGCTGTACAGTCAAAGAGAGAGATAAAATGTCAGGTTCAGTCTTCCAAGGGAGCTTGGTGTTTACTTTTCTTTCTCTGACGTCATAGTGAAAGGATTTGTGTGACAATCTTGCTGTGAAAGGACAAGCTTTTTTCTAGCACACGACAACATTTAATTATCTGTAAATTAATGGTGCAGATATTTCAGAATATACCAGAATTAAGAAAGCACAAATGAAGCAATTTTTTTTAAATTCTAAAGTGTGGTGGAAACAAATATTTTAATACAATCAGAACAAATCAATGCAGTAGGCAATGCCATTTCCACACATTATCATTTGTGTGCTGTAATGGTAATTTCAATTGAAAATGGATTGTCTGTAATGGCAGTGCACTACCACATCATGCATACCCACACTAAACCACTCCACTCTATTCCCCCCACTCGAAGCCACTCTACAACTCTCTACGACACACCACTCCACTCTACAACACTCCACTCTATGACATGTTACTTGACTCTACAGTACACAATTTCACTCTACTCCATCCACTCCACTCTATGCCACACCACTCTACAACACTCTTTGCCCCTCCACTCTATTCCACTCCACTCTACAACACTCCACTTCACTCGATGCAACTCTACGACCCTCAACTCTATGTCCCTTCACTCTACTCCACTCTCCGCCTCTCCACTCTGTGACACTGGACTCCACTCTACTCCATTCCAATCCCTTATACAACACTCTAATCCAGTCTACACCCCTCCTCTCTATGTCCTTCACTATACTTCACTCCCTTCACAACACTCCACTCCATGCCACTCCACGCCACTCCATGACATTCTATGCCATTCCACAAGACTCCAACACACCACATTCCAGTCTACTATACTCCACTCAATGCCACTCCTCGACTCTCTATGCCACTCCGTTCTATGACCCTCTACTCCACTCAACAATCTACTACATTCTATGCCATGACACTCTACTCCACTGTACACAACTCCCTCTATGCCACTCCATGCCACATTATTCCACTCTATGCCACTCCATGCCACTTTATTCCACTCTACACCCCTCCACTTTAATCTATTCTATTCCACTCCACTCTACTACACTCTATGACACTCTACTCTACTCTACGCTTTCCACTCTACTGCACTCCATGTCAGTCTTTGCCACTCCACAACACTCTACACCACTCCCTGATCTGCCACTCCACAACACTCCATGCCACTCCAGGACAGTCTATGCGACTCCATGACATGCTGTGTCACTCCAGCTATGGGGGTTTTGTAGGGAAGAAGCAACATGGACAGTTTAGGGGGGGGTAAGAAACAGGAACAAAGTAGGAAAGAAGCAACAACAGTTAGAAGAACATCCAAAATGTTAAAATTGTGAATGAAATTGAAACTGGTAAGAGTAAGAAACTTACTGAAGCTGAGATTTGCCAAAGAAATTGTATGCCAAAAGACGGGGAAGAACACATGTACTTGGTCCATGCTGCAGGGAGGGGCAAACACAACAAAGTATGGGAAGCCTATGGGAGGTAATCAATCGAAAGATCGCAAATGGGAGTGACAATGAAAACAATCAATGGAATGCTGTAGGTGGGTAGTAACCCCACTGAATAGAAATAATATGTCCCGCAGCACGCACCGTGGTAGGTCAGACCCTAAAAATGCCACATTGCAAAAAGAACTTCAGGGCAAATAAACAGCGGTCCAAGGAGACACAGTGTGCTCCCTCTGATGCTCACATCTGTCACTCACCCAATTGGAAACTGTCCCTCATGAATAGCTTGTGATTTGGGAATTATTACTGAATGACTAGGGCGTCAGTAAACTTTCAATGCATGGTGACCATAGCAGCAGTCACATATCACAACTGAAGGAGGGGGAACATTACCAACTTGCTATCTCTCTTTGATCCTTGGTAATTTTGGTTATTACTTTTGGAAAGCCTGCTACTTTGGAAAGTGTAGGCTTTGCAAGTAGGAAAACTATTTGCAACATTGGGCTCAATGTCTTTAAAGACACCCATTACGAGGTCCCCTAAAGCCTAGAGTGTTACTTCCTCACACCTGAACTTAACATTTCCGTGGTTCCATAATTAAGTAAATTAACTCCATGGGGAGTGGAAATAAAGGGGATTGTGGGTTCAACCCTGAGAATCCCCTAAATTATGATAATTATTGGTAAAGCTTGTAATTCCGGGTTCAATGTCCCAAGTAAATCTTCATTCTCCTTTGTAGTTGCCCCAGGAGATTTCAGTGTTTTTTCTGCTGCTAAGATTTTTGGTGGAAAAATGGCAAGTGCGCTGTAACTCTGCAGATCTCATAACTCCCATTGGCGTACTGACACCATCTGGAATGACATGGCCCTCATAACGAGGGCCTTTATGTTTAAAGGAAGAGACTGTCACCTGAGAGCCTCCAGAGCCCTTTGCACCTGAGATAAAGACACAGGGCGCAATTCACAAAGATAAACTTAGACCTGAAGTCTAAGTTTAGACCTAAAGTCTAAATTTAGATTTCAGATCTAATCTTAGATTTCAGGTCTAATCTTAGATTTCAGGTCTAATCTTAGACTTCAGATCTAATCTTAGACTTCAGGTCTCGAGTTAGACTTCAGGTGTAAAGTTAGACTTTAGGTCTAAACTTGGACTTCGGGTCTAAGTTTACCTTTGTGCATCGGTTCCACAGTGTAGATGTTTGAAGCCTTCAGAGAGGCTTTTCTATTCCCCTCTTACCCCTAACTCGACCAAAAGGCAGGTGAGGACTCCTCATGGCTCGGCAGCGTTCCTTGCTAATTTGCTTTCCATAGACGCAAGTCTAAGCAGACATTGGGCGGAGGAGGCTTTGAAAAACACAAAGGGGGCCCTGTAGTCCAGTCACCCATCTTGGGTTCCTCTGACAGGCTGTCACCCCGGCCCTTAGTCAGCCCTATTACCGAAGAGGCCTTCCTGAGTTCACGGGATATCTGATGATCGCCCCGCCCCCACACCCGCGCCCTAGGCTTGGCACAGGAAGGGAGGAGATCCTGGCACGGTTTGGAGACTAGATTGACACAGCCTTGAAGAAGCACCGCCATTTTAATCAAGACATTTACAGAAGTAATTCACATTTGCCTCGCTTGTGTTTTCTTAGAAAATACTGACATTTTCATTCTTGACATGCTTTTTTCTTCTTCCTTTTTTTTTTAAAAATACAAGGCGAGCCAAGTGGAAGAAGCCTTCCTGTTCTCCCAGCCACCTCCGCCCAATTAAATCCTCACTGCTGAGTAAACGACCTGCCATTTTGTCAAGTTAATAAGCTAATCCTATCCCCCCTTGTGGGCATGAGAGACTTACCAGCGACCAGTCATACTTGAAAGCACAAAAGAACCTCTAGGGAGAAACCTGCAATCAATGTTTGTGTGCCACTAATCCTGTGGGAAGCTTGCCGTGCCTCTCATTTCCGCATACCTAACAGAATAAGAGAGCTGCCCATTGTTATTCGATTATAACTCTTGGGTGTTTGCTTAGCCAGCTCACACTCTTTACTCACTTCATGTCAGATGTGAGGAGCATGTCCAGTCCTGGTGTTATTCTTTGATTATGGTGCTTGTATTTTTAGTTTTGTTATTACAGAAGTAGAACTTACCATCTACAAGAGTGGATGAGCCTCAAATATGTGAGATTTTTGTGTAAACTGGAGTGGGTTTGTGGCACTGTAGCAGTGCTTAACCTGTAAAATAATAAGTGCCAATGCCCTGACCAGGAGGCCACTGCAGGTTGTACCATTAATTGCCCCATCATCGCTGCCAATGATGGTACCAAAACAACCACTAACCACTTTAGCGCTGGTGGTGCCCAGTGCAACAATCTTTTTTGGCGTCACCCCCAATTACCTCTTCCTCGGATTCCCTCACTACCACCATGCAAAATGTCACTCCTCTCTCCAGGGGCCCCTTCTCATATGCATTACATTTCTTTTAAAGCACTGGTAAAGACTGGCTTTACTAATCCACTCAGCTATAAAGCACAGATCTGTGATCTGCACAGTACACATTCTTCGCATCGGGCATGTTACCCCCCCTGCGCTACTTTATGGGAGTCCAAACGGCCACTAGACAAAACTCAGATCACTCTCTGCAGCAGGTACATTAATCCCAAGATTTATCTTGACACTTTTATTGAGGCCTGAAAGCTGGACGGACAAGGAACTCTCAAGCAGGGGTTTATAAATCATAAGTTGCTAAACACAGCACTCACGGTCAGCTGCGATCGCCCCATAACTTGCAATGGAGTAGTCTCACCTGTGGTCAGACTTGATGTCCCCATAAATTCCAATAGAGTCCCGCCTCTGCTCAGCATCGATAGCCCCATAGATTTCAATGGAGTCTCAGTCATGGTCAGTCGTGATGGCCCCATAGATTTCAATGGAATCTCACTCATCGTCAACCGCAGTGGCCCCATAGATTTCAATGGAGACTCACCTTTGGTCAGACTCGATGGCCCCATAGATTTCAATGGAGTCTCACCCATGGTCAGCCTTGATGGCCCCATAGATTACAATGGAGTCTCACTAATGGTCAGCCACGTTGGCCCCATAGATTTTAATGGAGTCTCACCCATGCTCAGCCGCGATGGCCCCATAAATTTCAATGGAATTTCACCTGTGGTCAGACTCTATGGCCCTATAGCTTTTAATGGAGTCTCACCTGTGGTCAGACTCGATGTCCCCATAAATTTCAATAGAGTCCCGGCCTTACTCAGCATTGATGGCCCCATAGATTTCAATGGAGTCTCAATCGTGGTCAGTCGCGATGGCCCTATAGATTTCAATGGAGTCTCACCCATGGTCAGCAGCGATGGCCCGATAGATTTCAATGAAGTCTCACTCATGGCCAGCCGCGATGGCCCAATAGATTTCAATGGAGTCTCAACCGTGGTCAGACTCGATAGCCCCATAGATTTCAATGGAGTCTCACCCATGGTCAGTCGCGATGGCCCCATAGATTTCAATGGAGTCTCACCCATGGCTGCTGTGATGGCACCATAGATTACAATGGAGTCTCACTCATGGTCAGCGACGATGGCCCCATAGATTTTAATGGAGTCTCACTCATGGTCATCACTTCTGAGCCGAGACTCTAGCTCACCCAGGTGGGTCGGGCCGGGCAGTGCTGTAGACTAGTCTCACATAAGTTGTTCAGCAGCGAGCTGCTGAGACAGCCTGAGAGGAGCCATCTCTTTCAGCACCTGCGCCTAGAAGACAGCGCTAATTCCACAAGACATCTTCCGCAGTGCCGAATAATGTGCAGCCGAAGCGAGATAACAGCTCTTCTATTAGAAGAGACATACCCTGCTGCCCCCAGTGCCCGAGGGTAACGTGAGCAGACGCCCTGGCTCCGGGCACCGGCCATAGCTGCAGCAGCTATGACTTCAGGGGAAGAGCTCTCACGCTATAGAGCGGAGGGGTGGGGGCGGGCATTTGGGGGGAGGTGAAGGGCAGCCTCTCTTCTCACTGTCCTGGTAGGGTGACCAACTGTCCGTAAATTTCACGGACCGTCCGTGAATTGGACCTCACGTCCGTTGTCCATGAGGATCCCTTTTACGCACGCCTTTTGTCCGTAATTTTGGGCCTGGCAGGGAGCAGAGCTGTTCCCCTGCGAGAGGCCTCAGCTCGCTGCTTAGCATAACAGCAGCGCCACACGCCCATTGTCATTCTAAATGCGTAGGGCACTAGGACTTAGATGTAGGTCGCCAAATACCGGTCGGTAACGGCCAATTTCGGCCGTTACCGACCGGTATTTGGCTTTTGAGATGTAGGTGGGTCTGAATTTACAGAATCGGTATATTTACCGATTCGGTAAATTTACCACTTCGGTATTTTACCGAATCGGTAAATATACCGATTCTGTAAATCCATATGTAGGTGACACTCCTAAGAGTGCCACAGGCCCTTAAGAGTCGGTATTTTACCACCCAATCCTATTGGGTGGTAAAATACCGATTTCAGGTGTGCATGCACATCTGTGCATGCACACCTGTGCCATGTGACACACAGACATGCCCTTAGGGCATGTATGTGTGCCACATGACACACATGCCTGTACTTGGGGTGCTAGAGGGTGTCAAAGTGACACCCCCTGCACCCTTGCAGGATTCGGTATTTACCGATTCTGTAAATACCGAATCGGTATGTCACATTGATTCCTATGGGCTTCAAGGCCCATAGGAATCAATGTGAAATACCGAATCGGTATTTACAGATTCGGTAAATACCGACTCTTACAGATTCGGTAATTTTTTACCTACATCTGCCTCCTTCCTATTTACCGACTCTTAAATACCGATTCGGTATGAGTCGGTATTTAAGAGTCGGTAAATAGGAATTACCTACATCTGGCCCCAGGGGCCCGATGTAGGTGGCAAATACCGGTCGGAAACGGCCGAATTCGGCCGTTTCCGACCGGTATTTGGCATCTTGAGATGTAGGGGGCCAGATTTTACAGATTCTGTATATTTACCGAATCGGTACATTTTACAGAATCTGTAAAATACCGAATCGGTATTTTTACCGATTCGGTACCTTCCAGATGTAGGTGGGACTCTTCTGAGTCCCAAAGGCCCTACAAATTCGGTATTTTAAAACACAATCCAATTGGGTGTTAAAATACCGAATTCATGTGTGCATGCACATGTGTGCATGCACACCTAGCCATGTGACAGACAGACATGCCCTTAGGGCATGTCTGTGTGCCACATGGCGCACATGCCTATTTTTGGGGTGCCAGAGGGTGTCAAAGTGACACCCCCTGCACCCTTGCCAAAATCGGTATTTACAGATTCTGTAATTACAGAATCGGTATTGCCCATTGATTCCTATGGGCTTCAAGGCCCATAGGAATCAATGGGCAATACCGATTCGGTATTTACAGATTCGGTAAATACCGAATCTTAACGATTCGGTACTTACAGAATCTGTAATACCTACATCTCCCCCCTTCATATTTACCGACTCTTAAATACCGAATCGGTAAAATTCGGTATTTAAGAGTCGGTAAATATGAATTACCTACATCTGGGCCTTGGTAACCCAAAGGGCCAGGCGGGGATGCACATAGGGACACACAATCCACTCCAGCCAGGCTGGTGCCACCAGCATCGCTCCAGCGTCATCCACACTACTTTTCCAAGAGCATGGGACAATGTCAGCTTTGCAATCAGGTGCACGAGAGGCACAAATTGAACACCCGCTATACAAAATGCACATATCATGTTTACATTTCAGGGAGTAAAGCATACAGATCTGTTGTTTATTTTGTGTTTTTTAGATAATGAAATTTCGTCTTCACTATACTTCAAAGCGCTGGAAGGGCATTTTAATACTTGTTTTACGTATCCCCATTGTAAAACTCATGATCCTGAGTACTACCATGCAAATGCATAAAACAAAATACAAATAAAACCGTCAATACAAAACTGAAAGAAGTATGAAAATGTGGGACAAAAAGACACGCAGATAACATGCTATTTGTTTATGTGTGATGGTTGTATATAGCATGCGTTCGACCCGAGGACATTAGAGCGCTTAACATGTGCACCATATTGTACAAGATCAGTTCATGTTTTTTTTTAGTCTTGGAGATTCTGTGTGTGAACCCCAATACAACTGAGTAGCAAAATACTGATGAATTGTTGAATGTCCGTGTCCATTCAGCAATTCATCAGTAACCATATAAATATATTATTAGCATGTGTAATACTACAAAAAGACCTGCACAGTAGCTTAAAGCTGCACGCACACTGTAAAACTGTGAAGTGCACGATTGTCTCAACCTATTATAAATTTATTTTGACTTGCACTTAAGAGGTTGTTTATTTACTTACTTACATAATATCACACAACCTCCTTTGATAGGTCTGTAAAACTTACCTTTTGTCCCAAAGTTTTGTCCTGAATTTTGACCTTCTGTCCTGAATTTTTGTCCTGAATTTTGACCCTTTGTTCTGAATTTTTACACTCACCGTCCTGAATTTGCACCCATGCCAGTTGGTCACCCTATGTCTGGGACAGGAGCTGCAGGCCTCCATCTAACTGTCTGCGAGAGGGGCTGTATCCTTCATCTCACTGTCCGAGCAGCGAGCCTTCCATCTACCTGTCCGAGCCAGTGTAGGTAGGTGTAGGTATGGTGGTGGCCTGTGTGTGATTCCCATAGGGGCTTAGATGAAGGCAACACAGCCATACCGGCCTCTGTAGGTGATTCTCAGTGGGGACAGGGAGGGAACCATCTCACTCTCTGTACTTGATATCCTTAGGAGCTGAGATAAAGGGCTGCAGCAGCTTACCTACTGTGGGTGGGTGATTCCCATAGAAGACACCGAGGGAGTCATCTAACTCCCTGCAGGTGATTCCCATCAGAGGCAGCGAGGGAGTCATGTAACTCCCTATACGTGATTCCATGGGAGGCAGGGAGGGAGTCATCTAACTCCCTGTGGGTGATTCCATAGGAGGCAGTGAGGGGATCATCTAACTCCCTGTAAGTGATTCCCATAGAAGGTAGCAAGGGAGTCATCTATCTCCCTGGAGGTGATTCCTACAGGTGGCAGTGAGGGAGTAATCCAACTCCCTGTAGGTGATTCCATAGGAGGCAGTGAGGAAGTCATCTAACTCCACGTAGGTGATTCCATAGGAGGCAGTGTGGGAGTTATCTACCTCCCTGTGGGTGATTCCCACAGGAGATAGTTAGGGAGTCATCTAGTTCCCTGTAGGTGATTCCCACAGGAGACAGTGATGGAGTCATCTAACTCCCTGTAGGTGATTCCATAGGAGGCAGTGAGGGAGTCATCTAACTCCCTGTAGGTGATTCCATAGGAGGCAGTGTGGGAGGTATCTAACTCCCTGTGGGTGATTCCCACAGGAGACAGTGAGGGAGTCATCTCGCTCCCTGTAGGTGATTCCCACAGGAGACAACGAGGAAGTCATCTAATTGACTGTAACTGATTCCTATAGGAGGCAGAGGGAGTCCCCTCACTCTCAGTAGGTGATTTCCATAGGAGTCAGTGAGAGAGTCATATAACAGCCTGTAGGTGATTCCATAGGAGGCAGCGAGGGAGTCATCTAACTCCCTATAGGTGATTGCCACAGGAGGCAGTGAGGGAGTCATCTAACTCCCTACAGTTGATTCCTACAGGAGGCAGTGAGGTAGCCATCTAACTCCATGCAGATGATTCACACTGGAGGCAGTGAGGGAGTCATCTCACTCCCTGTGGGTGATTCCCCTAAGAGACAGTGAGGGAGTCATCTCACTCTCTGTAGGTGATTCACATAGGAGACAATGAAGGGCTCATTTAACTCATAGTGAAGGAATCTTCTCGAAGATGGCGGCCGCTTGAGTGGTCAGTGCAGAGCTGTTACGGCGAGGACGCTAACTTGGATGAAACCCTTTGTAAAACGCACTGCTGAATAACCCATCACGCATATCTGGCATACCTTGCTTTGAGGCTTCTTTTCGGCGCTGAAATGGAGAAATGTGGCTGACCCTCGCACGGCTCGGGTCTTCGAGGCAGCGTCTGAGGGCTGTGCTGTGGGTGCTGGAGGCTGTCATTCACGGCTGCCGCTCCGAGCCAAGAGGTGGGCGGAGTCAACTGCCGAATCGAAAACAGCCGCGGAGATCGTATTGGTGTCAGTGGAGTCGGGAGAGGAAGCAGAAGCCCTTCTGCACCGGGAGCTGTTATCGAGCTGAGTATCGTCAGCAGAGGAACGAAATGGCTCCTAAACAGAACCCCAGCTCGAAGTCGAGCAATGCCAGAAAGAAAGCTGCAAAGGATGAGGCAGAGGTTGTAATAACCGACCCCACGCATGGAGAAGACTTTTCCTTACAAGGCCAGCAGAGAAAGAGACAGCAGGGGGCCCCCAAGACCCGATTAGCTACCGCTACGGTTTTTGATCTGCTGGTAAAGGCTGGTAAGGATAAAGGGCAGAAGGTTTTGGGAGAAAGTGCTCCCTTGGTCCTGCATGATTTACCTGGGAACTCTGATGCACCCCATATTCCCCAAGCATCTGGGAGAGATCCCGTGGAAGGAACGCCTATTGAAGTAGGTTGCATTAATAAGACACTACCTTGTAGCAATAAAAATCTGGAGATTGCGAGTGATGGGGAGATTAGATCTGCGGGTATACCCAGCTCATTAGAAACCCTGTTAGAACCCCCAGCTGTTGAAACTGAAGATTTGATTGATGGGGGAACAGCGGAAGCCGCTGGTGAAAAGGAGAATGACCCTAGTGAGGCTTTCTTTTCAGTCTCCGAAGGCGGAGGTGAGTGGTCCGAAGAGGATGAAGAACACAGCTCTTGTGAAGAGTCAGATACTGACCCCGAGAATGATATGCCGGCCACTGCCATGAAAACCAATAAAGCTGCCTGGGGACAAGAGCAAAAGCAAAGAGAATTAAGTTGGGACCACTCCTCTGCCCTGCCTTTAATAGGTACTCCCCTGATGGAACAGACACAACTATCCCTGTTGGAGTCTATACACCAAGAGATTTTAGCTCACAGAGAGGAGACGCGTCAGGATAGCCGGAAATCGCAGGCTGCGATGAGGAAAATGCAGGGAGTGGTGCGGAAACTCTCTAAAGCTTGTGCCACTACGGGAGATAGAGTGTCAAACCTGGAGGAGCGTGTGGTGGCAACGGAAACCAAGGTGGCAGGAGCTGTATCTAAGGTTGATGCTCAATGCTCTCAGGTGTTAGACATACAGTGGAAGCTGGAAGAGATGGAGAATCGGCTTAGAAGGAACAATCTGAGGGTTTTGGGAATTCCGGAGGGGGCCGAAGGTTCGGACATAAGGGCCTTTATCATTAAACTGTTTCAACAAGCCTTCCCGGAGTTATCAAGTTGGGATTGGCCCAAAGAGCTACAAAGAGTGCACCGATTTCCCTTTAATCAAAGAAGGAGCACCAAGGAAGGGGATAAACCCAGAGCAGTACTGATATTTCTGGGTAATTTTGTCCTTCGACAGGCGATCGCGGATAAGGCAAGACCCGATGCCAGGAGAAATGTAGATGGGGTGTCGTTCTTTGTTCGCCCAGACTTCTGCCACATGACTGTGGAAAGGCGTTGGCGTCTTAGGGGGTTGATAAAACCCTTTCAAGATAAGAAACTTCAAGCCTATTTGATTAACCCTGCACAGTTAAAAGTAATTAATGAAGGGAAAACGATGTACTTTTCCTCAGAAGTGAAGGCTAAGGAGTATCTAGACAGTCTGGGCAAATAGATTCTGATAAACTGGTAGTTTAATTGATTACAGAGGTATAAGGTACAAGGGTATTACAGGTACAATTTATCCCATTGTTAGCTTACTGGTAAGGGTTCTCAGTGCGTAAACTTTTCAATGTACATCTGAATGTACTTTTTGTTTCTCTTTTTTGGGTTTCTGTGGGTTTTTTATCTTTCCTTTTTAGGTTCCTGAAATGTATTTCTAGTTGTCCTCGCTGTAAACTATGCATTTCATCACATGCACAGACTAGATATGTGCGCCTCACAGTGCGGGGGGTGGGGGGTAGAGGTGGAGGGGTTGGGGTGTAGGGGGGGAGGGGTTGGGGGTGGGGGGTTGGAGGGGTGCAGAAGGTCGAAAATGAAAAATGGGAATATAAAATGCATTACTGTTTTGACTGATTTGACCGGACAAAAAGAGCAGACAATTAAGGGTAATAGAATTAAGCGACAGGGCTCACAGGATCATCAAACCAATAGCTATGATGGTAGACTGTAATATCTGCACACTGAATGTGGGCGGCCTAAATGACTAGAGAAAGAGACAAAGATTGGCCCACTTTGTTAAATTCAATAAAATAGATGTACTCTGTCTCCAGGAGACGCATCTCCCTTGGGCAAAGAGGCACCTTCTGTTCTTAAATGGTTTTGAGCTAGTTGCATGCTCCTCACAATCTACAATGATCAGGGGGGTCGCCATTTTGGTGAGGAAATCCCTGTGCGGTGTCAAAAGGGTGAAGACTGACAGCCATGGGAGATGGGCTATCTCAGAGCTGGAAATTGGCCTAACTTTATGTGTAATTTATGGCTCTAATGGAGATGACCCAGAGGTTTTTGATTTTCTGGAGATCGAATTAGCCGGCTGGCCGGGACCTCTAATAGTTTGTGGAGACCTAAATATCTCAGCAAACTGGGGTAATAATGCAAAGTATGGTGGTCGAAAACCCAGGGGTTTCAGAGCAATTAAAGCACTTATGGGATCGCTGGCCTTAACCGATGTCTGGGGCACTAAAGAACCACAAAACTCCGGCTTTACATACTTCTTGAACCCAGCCCAGAAGCATTCCAAATTGGATTATTTGTTTATTACCTCTTCAGAAATTAATAAAGTTACCATCACTAGGCTACCGAGGGTGTTGTCGGATCACAACCCATTGGTAGTCCTGTATAAAAGGGTTGGTGGTCAAAGAGGTAAATCCCCCTGGACTTTTGAGAGGAGATTGTTGACAGACCTAAGATTTGTAGCCCATTTAAAGAACTGGTCGGAAGCTTTTTTTGATGCTAATAGATATAGCGCCTCCCGAAATATAGTATGGGAATCTTTCAAAGCGGCTTTGAGAGGCGAGACTATTAGTTTTTCAGTAAAAATGAAAAAGGAAGATAGGTTGGAGGAAACCAAACTGTTGGAAAGACTATCAAATATGGAAGAAGAGCATGTCAGGGTTATAGCATCAGGTGGGGATGGAAACAATAGCTATAATGCCCTCTCTGCTATTAAGGCAGAGCTACAGAAATTGATCACTCAAAAGGCGATAGGGGAATATCAGGCCACTAGAACCAGTCGTTATGAAGCAGGCGAACATGCCAGTAGAGCTCTTGCTCTCCGCTTAAGACAAGAGAGGTCCAAAAATGTAATCTCAAAGATAGTGGAAAGGGGTAAAGAATATACTGAAACTAAAGAGATTCTACGTGTTTTTAAAGAATTCTATCAGAAATTATATGATGAGGAGAGTAGGGTTGGGGAACAGCAAGATAGTTTGGAGGATTCAGGACCCGCCTTGATACCTTATTACGAGAAGAGTTAGATAAGGATATTACCCAACTGGAGATTAAGACGGCCCTACATGATCTGGCATCAGGGAAGGCTGCAGGCCCCGACGGTATTCCCTTGGAGGCCTATAAATGCATAGAATCGGAAATCATTGTTCTCCTGCTAGACCTTTTTAATGGGATAGCTTGTACAGGCCAGACCCCAGATTCTTGGAAAGAGACGAATATTATTATATTCCATAAAAAAGGTAAACCCACTGAGAATCCGGGGTCATACAGACCTATTTCGCTTATCAATTCTGATACGAAGCTATATTCTAAGATTTGGGCTTTGAGGTTGGGCAGGTTCATAGGCGGTCTCGTCTCTCCGTGGCAGCATGGATTCGTCCCCGGACGTGGCACGACGGATCATACCAGCAGAGCTATTGCTCTATTTGACGCCCATGCCGCCACGGGCGGGGAGATGGCCATGATCCTGCTCGACGCAGAAAAGGCTTTTGACCGGGTGGTCTGGGGCTATCTTTGGGATATCTTAGCAGGAAGAGGGTTTGGACAGAAAACTATAAGAGCACTTAAGGCGATGTACCAAGATCCAGTTGCCAGTGTGACGATTATGGGCGAGAAATCGAATCTGTTTTCTATAAAGAGTGGAACCCGTCAGGGATGCCCGTGCTCCCCGATTCTCTTTTCCCTTTTCATTGATCCACTCATTCAGGCTATATTAGGGTGTCCTAGGTTAAGACCAGTGGTTTTTAACGGATATGAAAATAAAGTTTTAGCTTACGCGGATGATATCGCGGTATTTTCATCCGATCCCCAGCAGGCAATGGAGGTTCTGTCTGATCTAACGAAAAAATTTGGTGCTAGGCAGGTTACTTATTAAACGAAGCAAAGACCCAGATCATTTGCACAAGGAATATTGTGAAAGTTGATTCTAGATTTGTGGACGCAGCAGTTTATCTAGGGGTAACAATCAATGCTACTGTAGATAAAATTGTGGAAGATAATTTTACACCACTTATTAAATCAATCAAATCCGATCTGAGAAGGTGGGACGGGCTACATTTATCATTGATTGGGAGGGTGAATGCTGTCAAAATGACTATGTTCCCTAAAGTATTATATTTATTTCGAGCCATTCCATTATTTCTTGAGGATAAAATAATCGCGAATCTAGAGTCAATTTTTACCAAATTTATTTGGCAATTTGGGAAAGTTAGACGGTCCACTAATCTGTTGTCTCTACCAAAAGATAGGGGGGGTTTGGCTCTCCCTAATTTAAAGCTGTATCATTGGACCTGCCTCCTGACCCAAATGACTGTGCTTTTCCAGCCTGATACATTTCTTAATGACGTAACCTTAGAAATTGAGCGTCCTCCTTCCATATTTGAGCTATTGCTAGGAAGGAAGGCGCTGGGGCTAATGCTTTGTGAGATTGACCGTAGATTCTATAAGAAGGCAAGGTATAAGATTATTGATGGTGTCTGGCGAGTTTGGATGGTCTGTAGAAAGTTTTGTAACATCCCCAAAATTAATCCATACCTACACATTTATAACTCTAGTCTCCTCTCAGCGACAGAAGCAGATAGGACTTTCAAAGTATGGGGAGGGTTGGGCATCAAATCATTGTGGCAAGTAATGGAGAGGGAGTAGTAAGTTTTGATGTTTTACAAAATAGGTATGGAATTCCAGACAACCATTGGTTTGTTTATACCCAACTGATACGCTCATTGAAGGCTCAGAGACCAAAATTGACATCCCCCGGTAGTTGTCCCTTATTGGAGGCTATGACTAGAGGGTGTAAAAAAATTAGGATCTTGTGTAACATTTTTATCTCAGAGATCCAAGATGATGTTGATAAAACAGAGGTAGTCTGGGCCAGAAAATTGGGTAACCCAGATATAGACGTTGATCAGGCCCTTCTATTGAATAAAAAGATTTTTAGAGCCACGAATGTAAAGGCCCAACACTACAAGACCGTATTTAACCTGTACTATACCCCGGCGAAATTATTCGCTTTGGGGGTCAGGACTGATGATATGTGCCCAAGGTGTGGGGATGGTCAAGCAGACTTATTACATATGTTTTTTAATTGCAACCTTTTAACCCCTGTTAAAAATGAGATTGAAAAATGTTGGGAGGGGCTGCTAGGTCTTAAGATCGACCTATTCCCTACCCTAATGATTTTGGGTATGAATTCTAATTTAAAACTAGGAAAAGAGGAAGAAGCACTGATTTTTATATCTGTGGCTGTACTTAGGCTTTTAATTTCGGCAGGATGGAAGGATACTGTGGCCCCCTCCTTCAAAATGTGGTTATCTAGGCTTCTGGGAATCCATAATATTGAGTCCTGCCTATATGAACAAAAGGGATCAAAAACACGGGATTTTGGAGGAAGGCTCTGGGCACCTGTCACAGACTGGAGGAGGTTGAAGTTGTAGGAGCATTGATGAAATTTTCCCGTTACCACCTTGACTATATTTTTTAAAGATCAAACTTTCATGAATTGTAAATAAGGTGTATTCGGTCCTGTCGTATTGAGCTGCCAGAATATTTTTGTACTGTCGTATAACCCTTTGATTGTGTATTTTTGATGAGTCTGACTTTTTAAGAACTACTGCTTTTACGTCTGGATTTTATCTGCATTTTTTTTTTTTTATTCATTGTAAATGCATTAATATTTCCAATAAATAAAAAAAAAAGTGAAGGAATCGTCTCACTCTTTTGCAGGTGATGCCCATAGGAGGCAGTGAGGGAATCGTCTCACTCCCTGTATGTGATCCCCAATGGAGGCAGTAAAGCAGTAATGTCACTCCCTGTAGGTGATTCCCATAGGAGGCAGTGAGGGAGTCATCTAACTCCCTACAGTTGATTCCTACAGGAGGCAGTGAGGTAGCCATCTAACTCCATGCAGATGATTCACACTGGAGGCAGTGAGGGAGTCATCTCACTCCCTGTGGGTGATTCCCCTAGGAGACAGTGAGGTAGTCATCTCACTCTCTGTAGGTGATTCACATAGGAGACAATGAAGGGCTCATTTAACTCATAGTGAAGGAATCTTCTCACTCTTTTGCAGGTGATGCCCATAGGAGGCAGTGAGGGAATCGTCTCACTCCCTGTATGTGATCCCCAATGGAGGCAGTGAGGGAGTAATTTAACTCCCTGTTGGTGATTCCCATAGGAGGCACTGAGGGAGTCATGTCGCTCTCTGTAGGTGATTCCCGCAGGAGTCAGTGAAGGAGTCATCTAACTCCCTGTAGGTGATTCCCACAGGAGACAGTGAGGGAGTCATCTAACTCCCTGTAGGTGATTCCCATAGGAGACAGGGAGGGAGTATTCTCACTCCCTATAAGTGATTCCAACAGGACGCAGTGAGGGAGTCATCTTGTTCCCTGTAGGTGATTCCCATTGTAGATAGTGAGGGAGTCATCTAACTCCCTGCAGGTGATTCCCATAGGAGACAGAGAGGGAGTCATCTAACTCCCTGCAGGTGATTCCCATAGGAGGCAGCGAGGGAGTCATATAACTTCCTATACGTGATTCCATAGGAGGCAGCAAGGGAGTCATCTATCTCCCTGTGGGTGATTTCTACAGGTGGCACTGTGGGAGTCATCCAACTCCCTGAAGGTGATTCCATTGGAAGCAGTGAAGGAGTCATGTAACTCCATGTAAGTGATTCCATAGAAGTCAGTGAGGGGATCATCTAACTCCCTGTTGGTGATTCCATAGGAGGCAGTGAGGGAGTCATCTTGCTCCCTATAGGTAATTCCATAGGAGGCAGTGAGTGGGATCATCTAACTCCCCGTAGTTGATTCCGTTAAGAGTCAGAGAGGGAGTCACGTAACTCCCTATACGTGATTCCATAGGAGGCAGCATGGAATTCATCTATCTCCCTGTAGGTGATTCCTACAGGTGGCAGTGAGGGAGTCACCCAATTCCATGTAGGTGTATCCACAGGAAGCAGTGAGGGAGCCATCTAACTCCCTGTGGGTGATTCCCACAGGATATAGTGAGGGAGTCATCTAGCTCCCTGTAGGTGTTTCCCACAGGAGACAGTGAGGGAGTCATCTATCTCCCTGTAGGGGATTCCCATAGGAGGCAGTGAGGGCGTCATCTAGCTCTCTGTAGGTGATTCCCACAGGAGACAGCGAGGGAGTCATCTAATTGACTGTAATTGATTCCTTATAGGAGGCAGTGAGGGGGTCCCCTCACTCTCAATAGGTGATTTCCATAGGAGGCAGTGAGGGAGTCATCTAACTCCCTGTAGTGAATCCCACAGGAGGCAGTGAGGGAGTCATGTAACTCTGCGTAGGTGATTCCATAGGAGGCAGTGTGGGAGTTATCTAACTATGTGGGTGATTCCGACAGGAGATAGTGAGGGAGTCATCTAGTTCCCTGTAGGTGATTCCCACAGGAGACAGTGAGGGAGTCATCTAACTCCCTGTAGGTGATTCCACAGGAGGCAGTGAGGGAGTCATCTAACTCCCTGTAGGTGATTCCATAGGAGGCAGTGTGGGAGTTATCTAACTCCCTGTGGGTGATTCCCACAGGAAGCAGCAAGGGAGTCATCTATCCCCCTGTAGGTGATTCCTACAGGTGGCACTGTGGGAGTCATCCAACTCCCTGAAGGTGATTCCATAGGAGGCAGTGAGGGAGTCATGTAACTCCCTGTAGGTGATTCCATACAAGTCAGTGAGGGGATCATCTAACTCCCTGTATGTGATTCCATAGGAGGCAGTGAGGGAGTCATCTTGCTCCCTATAGGTAATTCCATAGGAGGCAGTGCGGGGGATCATCTAACTCCCTGTAGTTGATTCCATAAGAGTCAGAGAGGGAGTCATGTAACTCCCTATATGTGATTCCATAGGAGGCAGCAAGGAAGTCATCTATCTCCCTGTAGGTGATTCCTACAGGTGGCAGTGAGGGAGTCACCCAACTCCATGTATGTGATTCCACAGGAAGCAGTGAGGGAGCCATCTACTCCCTGTGGGTGATACCCACAGGAGACAGCGAGGGAGTCATCTAGCTCTCTGTAGGTGATATCCACAGGAGACAGCGAGGGAGTCATCTATCTCCCTGTAGGGGATTCCCATATGAGGCAGTGAGGGCGTCATCTCGCTCTCTGTAGGTGATTCCCACAGGAGACAGCGAGGGAGTCATCTAATTGACTGTAATTGATTCCTTAAAGGAGGCAGTGAGGGAGTCCCCTCACTCTCAGTAGGTGATTTCCATAGGAGGCAGTGAGAGAGTCATATAACAGCATGTAGGTGATTCCATAGAAGGTAGCAAAGGAAGTCATCTAACTCCCTATAGGTGATTGCCAAAGGAGAGAGTGAGGGAGTCATCTAACTCTCTGTAGGTGATTCCCACAGGAGACCGGGAGGGAGTATTCTCGCTCCCTGTAGGTGGTTCCCACAGGTGGCAGTGAGGGAATCATCTAACTCCCTGCAGGTGATTCCTATAGGAGACAGTGAGGGAGTTATCTAACTCCCTGCAGGTGATTCCTATAGGAGGCAGCGAGGGAGTCATGTAACTACCTATACGTGATTCTATAGGCGGCAGCGAGGGAGTCATGTAACTCCCTGTAGGTGATTCCATAGGAGGCAGTGAGGGAGTCATGTAACTCCCTGTAGGTGGTTCCTACAGGTAGCAGTGAGGGAGTCATCCAGCTCCCTATAGGTAATTCCATAGGAGGTAGTGAGGGGGATCATCTATCTCCCTGTAGGTGATTCCATAGGAGGGAGTGAGGGGATCATCTAACTTCCTGTAAGTGATTCCCATAGGAGGCGGTGAGGGGATCATCTAACTCCCTGTAGGTGAATCCATAGGAGGCAGCAAGGGAGTCATGTAACTCCCAATACGTGATTCCATAGGAGGCAGCAAGGGAGTCATCTATCTCCCTGTAGGTGATTCCTACAGGTGGCAGTGAGGGAGTCATCCAACTCCCACTAGGTGATTCCATAGAAGGCAGTAAGGGGATCATCTAACTCCCTGTAAGTGATTCCCATAGGAGGCAGTGAGGGGATCATCTAACTCCCTGTAGGTGATTCCCATAGGAGGCAGTGAGGGAGTCATCTAACTCCCTGTAGGTGATTCGATAGGAGGCAGTGAGGGGATCATCTAACTCCCTGTAAGTGATTCCCATAGGAGGCAGTGAGGGGGATCATCTAACTCCCTGTAGGTAAATCCATAGGAGGCAGCAAGGGAGTCATGTAAATCGCTATGCGTGATTCCATAGGAGGCAGCAAGGGAGTCATCTATCTCCCTGTAGGTGATTCCTACAGGTGGCAGTGAGGGAATCATCCAACTCCCTGTAGGTGATTCCATAGGAGGCAGTGAGAGAGTCATCTAACTCCCTGTAGGTGATTCCCACAGGAGACAGTGAGGGAGTCATCTCGCTCTCTGTAGGTGATTCCCACAGGAGACAGCGAGGGAGTCATCTAATTGACTGTAATTGATTCCTATATGAGGCAGTGAGGGAGTGACCTCACTCTCAGTGGCTGATTTCCATAGGAGGCAGTGAGAGAGTCATCTAACAGCCTTTAGGTGATTCCTACAGGAGGCAGTGAGGGATTCCTCTCACTCCCTGTGGGTGATTTCCATTGGAGACAGTGAGGTAGTCATCTCCCTCTCTGTAGGTGATTCACAAAGGAGACAATGAGGGGCTCATTTAACTCACAGTGAAGGAATCTTCTCACTCTTTTGCAGGTGAGTCCTATAGGAGGCATTGAGGGAATCGTCTCACTCCCTGTATGTGATTCCCATAGGAGGCAGTGAAGCAGTAATGTCACTCCCTGTAGGTGATTCCCATAGGATACAGTGAGGGAGTCATCTAACTCCATGTAGGTGATTCTTACATGAGACAGTGAGGGAGTCATCTCGCTCAGTAGGTGATACCCACAGGAGGCAGTGAGGGAGTCAACTCACTCCCTGCAGGTGATTCCCACAGGAAACAGTAAGGGAGTCATCTAACTGCATGTAGGGAATTCCCACAGGAGGCAGTGATGGAGGCATCTCACTCCCTGTGGGTGATTCCCACAGGCGGCAGTGTTGGGAGTCATTTGACTCCATGTAGGTGATTCTTACAGGAGACAGTGAAGGGCTTTTGCGAAGGAATCGTCTCACTGTTTGCGGGTGATTCTCATAGGAGCGAATCGTCTCACTCCCTGTAAGTGATTCCCACAGGAGGCAGTAAAGGAGTCATGCTGCTCCCTGTAGGTGATTCCCATAGGAGGCAGTGAGGGAGTCATCTAGCTCTGTAGGTGATTCCCATAGGAGGCAGTGAGGGAGTCATGTCGCTCTTTATAGGTTATTCCCACAGGAGACAGTGAGGGAGTCATGTAACAACCTGTAGGTGAATCCCATAGGAGGCGGTGAGGGAGTCATGTCAATCTCTATAGGTGATTCCCACCGGAGACTGTGAGGGAGTCATCTCCCTCCCTGTAGGTAATTCCCACAGGAGGCAATGAGGGAGTCATCTAACTCCCTGTAGGTGACTCCCACAGGAGACTGTGAGGGAGTCATCTAACTCCCTATAGGTGATTCCCATAGGAGGCAGTGAGGGAGTCATGTCGCTCTCTATAGGTGAATCCCACAGGAGATAGTAAGGGAGTCATCTAACTACCTGTAGTTGATTCCCATAGGAGGCAGTGAGGGAATCATGTCACAGATTACGGGTGATTCCCATAGGAGGGGCCTCGCTCTCCACGAGCAGGGGCTGGGGTGGGAGCTCTCCGAAGCTCGGTTCCTGGGTTTTTGCCAGGAAGGTCCAATCCCCAGCCTTTGGCAGACCTGCTCCAGATGCATTTTTGGTCCATACTGTCAGAATTACAAGGCCTCCCCTGCTCGCGGGGGCTTGATTAGCATAATTTACTCCACATTGTTCCAGAAATCGACTAATCAATTTAACGTCAGAAATGGATTTGAAAGGGCTCGCTAGCCTCAGTCTCCACCCAAAAATGTAAATATTTTCAATAGCTGAGCAACAACCGTCACTGGCTGAGCCCCCACTCCGCCTACACTCTGTTCTATACCCTCAGCATCTCCCCCTCTTGTTAACTGTCTCTTTCCACCAATCCATAAACCCTTTCTCCACCCCTCCACCTTGAATCTACCCGTCTACCCATCTCGGTCCCCTCTGCTGCTCTATCCACCACTGTCCTTCCTACCTCTTAGCCCCTCGTCTTCAAGTTATTCCTGCGCCTTCGCGTGCCCTCCAGTCCACCCTTCTTCCTTAGCCCTCTTCATAAACCTTCCATTGTTTTATACTGTCTGCACTTTCTACCTTCCCTTGAACTCTCCAAACTTTTAATTTCTCCATTTCTAGTTTCCCTTCATCTCTCTCTCTTTGGCCCTGTCCGATATTTCTCTTAAATTAGACCATCTGCTGTTCATCCCTTTATTGTACCCCTTTACCAACTCTGTACCTAGCACCCCTCTCCCTCATCCCCTCTCGCGTGTCCCTAGCCTCGTCGCCACTCGCTTTCTCTTCTTCATTTTCTCGCTAAAGATTTTCTCCACATGTCCTCCTTTTCATGCACCCCCCCCCCTTCCATTCCATATCACAGCCCCACCTTCTCCCATTATCTTCATTTGATTAATGAAAACAAGCGAGACCCAAACGGGGGTGGGGGCGCCCTCTACCAGGTCAGCTGAGGTAAAGGACTGGGCTCCGTAAAGGGAGGGGGCGGCCCAGTTCCCCACCCTCCCCCCTGCTGCTTATATGATTCAGACCTGGGATACATTTTTCATGGTCAACTGAAGTGCTTCAAATATGTAGTATGGGATTTCAGGGGGCGGGAGGGGTGAGGTTGTTTTTCCATAAGATGCTTTTTTTGTGGTACAGAGTTCAGCAGAGGAAGCAACGCAGAGCTCGACAAAATGAGATGGACGAAAAAAGGAAAGGAGGGAATCCAAGGCGGTGGAAGAGAGAGAAAAACAGTAAGAACGAAGATGAGGGATGTAGGGAGGTTGGAGGTGAGGTGGAGGAAGGGACACGAAGGCAGCAAGGACGAGGGAATGAAAGGGATGTGCAGAAAACAAGGATGCAAAAAGGGAGGAAGAGGAGGAAAACATAAATGTGGGGGAAATTATTGAGTGACTGAAGAAAAGGACGGAAATGAAGGAGCAAAAAAAGACAAAATAGACTTAGAATACAATAAAGAAATGGAGAGAAAGAGATGGAGAAAAGGAGAAGTGAAGAAAGATAAGGAAGGAGCCAAAGAAAAGAATGAGTAAAAGGAAGAGTTAAGAAAAGACGTAAAGGAAGAAATGAGGTAGTAAGGGAAGATAGATAAAGAAGATGAGATGAGAGGCAAGAAAAGAAATGATAAAAAAGGGAAAATGAATGCTGAAGACAGAAGATTAGGGAAACATCGAGCACAGGATGAATGTTAAATTATGTTGCCAATTTCCATAACACTTTATGTCTCAAAGGGGTGGGGAGCCATGCGAAAGGGGAACCTCGAGAGAGGAAAGGAGCGAGAGTGATGGATGCTGAATGGTCCATGTTGGGTAGTAGCCAGGGGGTGCCCGGCACGTGCAGTGGGAAGGAGGACAGGTAAAGGGGTCCATGATGAGAGGAAGAAACAACAAGCATTGGCATTGCCAATAGGTCTCGCTTGTGGGACCTTATAAGTATTTAGTTTTGCAGCACAATATGATGAGTGGCGTTGCGTGTGTGAGTGGCGTTGCGTGTGTGAGTGGCGTTGCGTGTGTGAGTGGCGTTGCGTGTGTGAGTGGCGTTGCGTGGGCGAGTGGCGTTGCGTGGGCGAGTGGGGTTGCGTGGGCGAGTGGGGTTGCGTGGGCGAGTGGGGTTGTGTGGGCGAGTGGGGTTGCGTGGGCGAGTGGCGTTGCGTGTGTGAGTGGCGTTGCGTGTGTGAGTGGCGTTGCGTGTGTGAGTGGCGTTGCGTGGGTGAGTGGGGTTGCGTGGGTGAGTGGCGTTGCGTGGGTGAGTGGCGTTGCGTGTGTGAGTGGCGTTGCGTGTTTGAGTGGTGTTGCGTGTGTGAGTGGCGTGGCGTTGCATGTGAGTGGCGTTGCGTGTGAGTGGCGTTGGGTGAGTGGCGTTGCGTGGGTGAGTGGCGTTGCGTGGGTGAGTGGCGTTGCGTGGGTGAGTGGCGTTGCGTGTGTGAGTGGCATTGCGTGTTTGAGTGGCGTTGCGTGTGTGAGTGGCGTGGCATTGCGTGTGAGTGGCGTTGCGTGTGAGTGGCGTTGCGTGGGTGAGTGGCGTTGCGTGGGTGAGTGGCGTTGCGTGTGTGAGTGGCGTTGCGTGTGTGAGTGGCGTTGCATGTGTGAGTGGCGTGGCGTTGCGTGTGAGTGGCGTGGCGTTGCGTGTGAGTGGCGTTGCGTGGGTGAGTGGCGTTGCGTGGGTGAGTGGCGTTGCGTGGGTGAGTGGCGTTGCGTGGGTGAGTGGCGTTGCGTGTGAGTGGCGTTGCATGTTTGAGTGGCGTTGCGTGTGTGAGTGGTGTGGCGTTGCGTGGGTGAGTGGCGTTGCGTGGGTGAGTGGCGTTGCGTGGGTGAGTGGCGTTTTGAAAATGCAAAATTGTTGTTTATTTATTTTTGTTTGTGAAATAAAGTTAAATAAAAACAATTGTGCATTTTCAAAACACAAGCTAACAAAAATGTCACTGCTAATAAATGTATCTGTTTATATTTGCATTAAGGGTGCAGTACTTCACAACTCTACAGGGACACCTAGTAACAGCCTGTGGTACTGCACCCTTTCCTTGAGACCTAACATGGAAATAGAATTACGCAGTGTCGTAAAAAGCAAAACAAAAAAACATTAGCATTGGCAATGGCAATAGCTCAAAGTTACACTAATGCAAGAACAATTGCATTACAAATACTTGTTACATTTTGGTTACCGATCCGTGTCGGATCAGTGACTAAAAATAGAAGAAAACATATGAAAGTGGTTTTATTTCATTTTTAAAGTGGATGGGTGATTCTGAGGGCGAACGTGATGGGGGGGGGGGGCGAGAGAACGAAGCAACAAAGGGGGGAGGTGGAGAGTATGTGGAAGCAACAAGGTGATAAGTTGCACAAAGGGCGCCGGTGGTGGAAGCCGTGGATAGAGCACATGGACAAGCGCAAGAGAGAGGAATCAGGGTGAAGCCGGTGGTGACAGAACAACAGAGAGTGCAGGAGGAAAGACTTACACAAGAACAAGCGTTTTTTGAGTGGTTTTGTAGCCTTTGCGGTGTGCCGCGTTTTAACTTTATATGCTTAAAGCTAAAGCGCGGGGTGCCGTCAATGCTATTCAAATTAAAAAATAGAAAGTGAAGGCAGGCGCCCGCCATGTTGAAATTTCACTAATGCAGATCTATTTCATTGCAAATACTTGTTTAATTTTGGTTACCGATCTGTGTTGGATCAGTCACTACAAATACAAGCATAGGTGTCGCATTTGTGAAAGTTAAAGCTCTTGGTTTTGAAAATGCTGAAAAGCCGAAGAGGTATATGCTGTGGGTGGTCTCTGCAGCAGGATGTAAGTCAGAATTTAAAAGCCCAGGCAGTGGCCAATTGGAGGAGCAGGCCTTGAGGACAGCATGCATCGTAAAGGGCCGGTGAGCTGCTGACAATAGACGCATGGGTACCATAGTTAAAGTGTACCATAGTTAAAGTTAAAGCAAGGCAAGGTGCGCTGTTGAAAAGAATTACGAATATTTTAAAAGTGGATTTAGGTGAGCCGCGCAGCACAAAAGTAAGGTGCGCAGCTGAAATGTTAAATCTAAAGCATGTTGTGTCGCATTGAAAATAAAAACAAAATAGTTAAAGTTATAGTGCGACGTCCAGGCAAGTGCTTTTTGGTAAATATAAAGCGGCCACACAAGAGTTGCGGCCACCATATTTTAAGTTAGAGCGAGATGTCGCAGCATGCCCTTTTTGTAAATATAAAAAGCGTTTAATAATGTGCAATATCCAAAGCAGCTGTAGCCAAGGATGGGGAGCGGGCGTGTACAGTGAGAGCTTTTTGTAAATATGAAGCGGCCAATAAAGCGCGACGTCCAAGCAGCTGTACCCAAAGAAGAGGAGAAAGCTTAAAACGAAACAAGGAAAGCCGTAGGGGGGGGAGGGGGGTGAGGTGGGGGGTCGGGAATGCGAACGAGGGGAGAAGTGTGGCAGGCAGATGGCTGCGCGGAGGGAAGCCGGATGGGGGCGGGAGAGCCTGGTGGGGGGGGGCGCAAAGAGGAGAAAAGAAATGCGACACGGCGGGCAGGGGAGGGGGCGGAGCGGGTAAAAAAAAAAAAAAGACGGAGGGAAAGGCAGATAAGGGGAGGGCATTGCTGTGGGGAGGGGGTGTAGGAGAAATGCACACGGCGGGCAGGGGAGGGGGCGGAGCGGGGAGAGCGGCATGTGGGTGTGAAGAAGCCGGGGCCTTTGAAGTGAAGCTAAGCTTCACTTCAAAAGGTGTCGGAGGAATGCGGCTGAGGGAACAGACGGCGATTGCGGCTGAGGGAACTGATGTGCACGCGCTTTTAAGCTCAATGCACATGCGCATTGAGCTTAAAAGTCACGGGCACTGCAAGGAATCGCCACGATTCCTTGCTTGTTAGTTAAAGAGTGGTTAAGCCGCAATAGGCTCGCAAGCTCGATGTGCATGCGCATCGACAGGCGAGACCTAAAAAAGGCATTGAGGTGGATGTCAGGAGAAGGGGACTGTCAGAGGAATCAGGGCGGACTGAGTTAGAAATAATGGTACATTGTATAGGAGATACGTGCCCAGAGAGATGCCCTGGGAGGCAGGAACCTGCCTCCTCCGTGCTCTCCTCGGCACCCACAGTCAGGTCTCTAGCAGGTACAGTCCCCTGTGCCCTCAGAGCACTGGAGGGAGCCGGTCAGAGGGAGAGCTGGGAGGAGAGGGGATGCTTTTCATTACCAAGGTATTCAGGCTTCTGGGAGGACAGCGGCATCAGCGTCTAAAGAGGAACCAGCGCTGAGCCAGGGGTTTGTGCCTTAGGGGCCTAATGCTCTTTGAAGGGTGCCATGGTCAGTCACGGTTGACCATGGCATGCTCTTTTAGGGGCGTCATGGTCACTCATGGTTGACCATGGCATGCTCTATCAGGGGTGTCATGGTCAGTCATGGCCAAATAACTTTCAAAAAAAGGGCCAGCCCGACAGACAACACCCCCAGAAGGCCGCCTAGTTCACCACCGATCTCCAAGAAGCCAAACTCTCCTGCAGACATCTCGAGAAACATTGGAGAAACAACAAAACCACTGAGGGTCAGACCACCTACAAGCACGCCATGATAGGATACCACTAACTCATAAGAACCACCAAGAGGACCTTCATCTGTAACAAAATCCTCACCAGCGCAAGCAACTCTAAGGAACTCTTCAACATCATCCAGCAGTTCACTAAACCCCCCAGCAAAGCCACAGACGTCGCACCATCCCAGGATCTCTGCAACAAGCTCAGCTACTACTTCCACTGGAAAATCAAGGCCCTCTATGACAACTTCAGCAAACACACTCCAGAAACCATCCCCTCCCTCCAGCAACGACAACCAGCCTACCATCACCACCTAGACACCGGTAACCACAGAGGATACCACCACGACCCTGAAGAGCACCAACTCAGGAGCCCCCATGATCCCCTGCCCGCCTCACATCTTCCACAGATCCGCTGCCTCCATAGCAACCAAACTACGCTGCACCATCAACGCCACCTTCAAATCCGCCATCTTCCTCGATGACTGGAAGCGGGCATAGGTCAAGCCCCTCCTCAAGAAACCATTGGCTGATCCAATAGACCTGAAAAACTACCGGCCCATCCCTCTATTTCCCTTAGCAGCCAAAGGCACCAAGAAGTTCGTCAACGCCCATCTGACCACCTACATAGAAGAGAAGGCCATCCTCGACTTTTCCCAATTCAGATTCCGCAGCAACCACAGCACTGAGACCGCCCTCCTGGTCGCCACAGATGACACCCGCATGCTACTCGACTAGGGCCAACCCGCTGCCCTCATCCGGGTAGATCTCTCCGCACTTTTGCTGCCAGACTCCACAACGCTGGCATACGGGGACCTGCCCTCGAATGGATCCACTCCTTTCTTTCCGGCAGAATCCAAACCCACAGAGATCAACTGCCGACTACCCCAAGGAACATTGTTCAGCCCCACGCTCTTCAACATCTATATGGCCCCCCTCGCCGCCATCGTTGGACAACATGGGCTCAGCATAGTATCATATGCCGACGACACCCAGCTCATCCTCTCCCTCACGAAGAACCCAGAAGACACCAGACTCAGCTTCCAGGAAGGAATGAAAGATGTTGCAGCATGGATGAGCAACAGCGGCCTAAAGCTCAACTCGGAGAAGGCAGAGGTCCTTGTCCTTGGACCCTCCCTCACCGCTTATGACAACACCTGGTGGTCCTCTGCCCTCGGAAACCCATCCACCCCAACGGACCACACCTGGAATCACGGCATCATTCTAGACTCCTCCCTCACCATAACTCCCCAAATCAACACTGTCGCCTCCACCTGTTTCAACTCCCTCTGCATCCTCTGCAAGACCTTCGAGTGGATCCCCCCCGAAGCCAGAAAGACCATCACCCACGCACTCAAACCCTACTACACAAACTACAGACCATCCAGAACACTGCAGCCAGACTCGTCCTTGCCATCCCACGACATGAGCACATGGCCCAACACCTGTGTGACCTCCACTGGCTCCCAGTCAAGAAGAAAGTAACTTTCAAGTTACTCAACCACGCCTACAAATCCCTCCACAACATCGGAACCAAATATCTCAACGAAAGAGTCTCTTTCCACGTTCACAAAAGAAACCGCTCTGCCGACCTCGCCCTAGCAGAGATCCCGCGCATCCGCAGAACCAGAGAAGGTGGAAGAGCCTTCTCTTACATCACAGCCAAGGCCTGGAACAAGCTCCCAGTCAACATCAGATGCTCCCCTACTCTGCACACCTTCAGGAAGAGCCTCAAGACCTGAATTTTTGTCTGACCCGGAGCTGCACCCACCACCCAGCCCCCCAGCGCCTTGAGACCCTCACGGGTGAGCAGCACGCTTTAGTAGCCCCCTGATTGATTGATTGATGTTGGATAGAAAAGCCTAACAATGGGGTGCCCTAAATACTGAATACGAATTGCACACAGCCAGAAAGTGAAGCTAGCAAAAATTGTTTCACTAGTGTTCATCGAGGGGTTGAGGGAGTTCTCTCCAGGAAAACACATGTCCAAATAGGCTCATATAGTACATTTTAGATGCTATAAAGACTTAAGGGCATATTTACAAGCCCCTATTGCCCTCAAAGTGTTGCTTTTTTGACACTCCGGTGGCATAGCGCCATTTACCATATTTACAAGGTGGCACTAAACCACTTAGTGTTGCTTAACACCTCTTAGTAAATATGCCCTTTCCGCTGCTGTCCTCTGTGGCAAAGGGGCATGCAAAGGATGTTGTTGTGGGCGCTCCACTGCAACACTCATTGCTTTTTGACGCTGCCCCAGATTTACAAGGCTGAGGCGGCACCTAAAACAGTGCCATTCTAACGCCATGGAATACCAGGCGTTAGAATGATGGTACGAGGAGAAATGATTAATTTCACCTATTTTTTTGCTCTTTCCATATGTGATGCAGCACACATAGAAATAGAAAATCGCCATTATTGATTGTTTATGTGCAGAAAGGCATTTGCTATCATTCTCCCCTGAGGCGGAAAGCCGGGGGCACCTTGCTTTACTCTTTGCGCTGGCCACACGCGCTACTGAACAATATTAGCGCTTTTTAACTTTTTGTAAATATTTTATCTAGTCCGTTTTTACTTGCCCAGCCCTCACCTCGGCTCGAGATTAGCGTCGCGCCGAGGTTGCAGACAGGCTTGACAGCTTCACAGCGCTGCTCACACGCGCTGACATATCACCCCACCCACCTCAGCAGACATCTTGAGTGAGGGAAGGGTGGCGGTGCAGTGATTCGAAACCTCACGCCCTCCCTCTTGCCCCATGCATAAGCGCAGCGGGCGCGCCGGCGGCGCGCCGGAGGCCGCGCCGGGACCGGGCTAAGGGCCACAACCCCTGCCCAAAATTTGTCTGGAACCATCAAGACATTTTCCAGCCAAAGCCTACTCGCGCTTCGACCACCCATCATGGCCAATTGCTTAGACATTAATCCTTCGGAGATCCACAAGGATACCGCCACCTCCTGTCCCTGCTGTTATGATACCATTCCTCTCATATCCTCCAACAGCAAAAGCACTACAACAAAACAGGAGTTGGGAGCTGTAATCTCAATAGCCCTCATAAATGCGCGTTCTCTCGGTAAGCATAGGCAGGAAATCCACGATCTAATAACTGATTTTAAATTAGATATACTGTTTATTACCGAAACCTGGACGGATGACACTTCACAGCCAGACCTAGTCATAGCAGTTCCAGAGGGATATAAAGCCTACTGTCAGGACAGGCCCAAACAAAGAGGGGGTGGGCTGGCCATTATTGCCAGAGACTTGTATCCTGTCAGAACAACCTCCATTCCATCAACCTCCTGTGAGGCTATGCAATTTGCCATTAACGTTTCCCCTTTGTTCAATTTTAAGGGAATACTAATATATCGCCCTCCAGGACCTAAGACGGCTTTCCTATCCAGTATTAACACCATGATGGAATCCGTAGCAACGGAAAGCACCTTTACGGTTCTAGGTGACCTAAACTTCCATCTAGATCAAGGTCACCTTACCGACTCCGCTGCCCTCATCTCTGATTTAGATACCCTAGGGCTAAGACAATTTGTAACGTCCTCCACTCATCAAGCGGGCCATATCCTGGACCCCATTTTTTCCAATTTAGAAGGCCTACAAATTACCAACATCCTCCCTATGACGTGGACTGACCATTCTGCAATTTTCGCAAACATACCCATCAATAATTCGGCCAGCATTCATTCATGTCCCACGCCCAAACAGCCTTTTAAAGACTGGAAAAACATAAATCATGATGAACTACAACTTATATTGGAACAAACCCGTCCCGCGTTTGCCTCGGACCCTAACTTAGCTCTCCAGCAACTCTACGACTGGTTGAGCCAGGCCACGGATCAATCTGCTCCCTCCAAAGAACACTCCAAAAATAGATCTAAACCTTCTGCCCCCTGGTATAACGAACAACTAAGGGCACAAAAACAGATTAATCGTAGCAAGGAACGAAATTGGAGAAAAGACTACGACACAGCCAGTAGACTAGTCTACAAGGAAGCCCTGGCACTTTACAAAGTCATGATAGCAAAAGCCAAAAAACAATATTACAGTGACCAAATTGAGAGAGCTAAGAACTCCAGTAAACAACTTTTCCAAATCACCAAAGCACTTTCAGGGAATTCCCCCGACCTTACCCCCCCTCCGTCGCAACTTATGTGTGACTCCCTTGCTTCCTTTTTCTTCACTAAAGTAGATGATATTTACCAGGCTTTCTCCACCAAATCACCTCAAATTGTAACTACACCCACTATTCCCTCTGTTAATAGGTTTCTCACTTTTCAACCAGTCACCTCTGACCAAATAAAAAATATATTATCCACCATCAAATCAGGATCTTCTCTGGACCCCTGCCCTCTCTCTGTACTTCGACCGGTTATGGACTCTATCATACCGGCAATCACGCAGGTCTGCAACTTGATTCTTTTGTCAGGCAATTACCCTGATCTCCTCAAAAACACCTTACTAAAACCCCTGTTAAAAAAACCTTCCCTAGATAAAAGTGAGTTAAAAAACTATCGTCCCATTGCTAGCCTCCCTTTTATGGCAAAGGTGACCGAAAAAATCATGAACATCCAGATTTCTGAATTTATCGAAAAACACCAGCTCCTTGACAGCACGCAGTTTGGGTTCAGGAAACATCATGGCACAGAAACAGCCCTGATCAAAGCCGCCGACGACATCAGGGTAATCAGGGACCAGGGTGGCACTGCCATACTGGTTCTACTAGATTTATCGGCGGCCTTTGACACGGTCGACCACAACACCTTGGTCGACCGTGTCCAGGGATGTGGCATCGGCCACACTGCCAAAGACCTAATTGCGTCCTTCCTTGACAAAAGAACACAGGCTGTCATTCTAGGTCCCTTTCAATCGGCCCAACTCTCCGCTCCCTGTGGAGTTCCCCAAGGCTCATCCCTGAGTCCGACACTTTTTAACATCTATGTGTCGGACCTTGCCAATACCATCAAGGCACATGGGATGAGCCTAACCTCCTATGCCGACGATACCCAACTAGTGTTGGCAATCAAAGGAAACGGAGAACAAATAGCCGATAAATTTAAGAAGGGGCTCCTAGACATAGGCAAATGGATGGCTACCAACTGCCTAAAGTTAAATTCAGAAAAGACCGAGGTACTCATTTTTGGTCCCCTGTCACCAGCCTGGCCAACCAGCTGGTGGCCTGAAACCTTTGGTACCCCTCCTACTCCTACCACCAAGGTCAGGAACCTCGGAGTCATCTTTGATGACGGTCTTATCTTCCTGGACCACGCTAATAAAACAGTGTCTACGGCACACCTGAAATTAAAAATGATCAGGAAGATACGTCCTTTTCTCCCTGATTCTGCCATTAAGACACTAGTCACTGCCCTTGTCCTTGCATCCCTAGACTATTGCAATGGGCTATTTCTTAATGCTCAAACCAGAGTAATCACAAAGTTACAAACAATACAAAACGCAGCGGCACGCCTGCTTTCAGGCAAAACAAAGTTCGAATCCATCTCCAAAAATATAACAGACTTTCACTGGCTCACTGTCCAAAAAAGAATTCAATTTAAATCCCTCTGCATTGTGTTTAAAGCTCTCAACAATCAAGGACCACACTTTCTCAAGGAACAATTGCAACTCCATAAACCCACCAGAGCTTTACGATCAGCCACCCTTCATCAACTGGTTGTACCTCGCACCAAAACCGTTACCTGGGGAGACCGTCGGTTTTTGGTGGCGGCCCCCAGACTCTGGAACACCTTGCCTCTCAACATCAGGCAAAGCACCACCCTCCTTCAGTTCCGTAAACTCCTGAAGACCTGGTTGTTTATTCAATAACTATATCACCTGGCCAGTTTGCTTCTTCATCCGGTCCAAAGCATCATGCTCCGTATGTAAACAAATGATTTATTAGCGCCAAGACGCCCAAGGGTATATGCTGCGCTCTATAAATATTAAAAATAAATAAATAAATAAATAAATAAATAAATAAATAAACAATTGTCCCTGCAGCACAGGCAGCCTTGCAACATGGTGGTAGGGTGCCTATGCTGGTTCTAGGCAGCTTTTTTTGCACCCGTACTAGGAGAAACACAGGGGTGCAACATATTCTTGTGAATACTGCGCATCCCTTCGTTTTAAAAATGTATTTGTTAATATGCGTTCGGAGGGAGCAGTCAAGATTTAGCCCAAGCCTCGCCCTCACCAGAAATGTCTGCAGTTTATTCTCTCCAAGAAAGCTCTCAAAACCTGCAGCATATCTGTGCATTTTTCAGCACAATTTATTTAAAACTGCCCACAACAGGCCAAGAATTGCCCCTATTATGCCAGTGTTGCACCTGCTTAGAGATGGCCCTTGACTGGACCTGATAGGGACGTGGAATGTGGCACGGTGTGTGAGAGTGGCAGCGATTAGTAGGGTGACAGTGAGGGGCATTATGGGGCGGGGTGGGACTGTGTTAGGAACAGGAAGTGTGAAGAGATGGGGAAAGCCGTAGGCGTTGGAACAGTGACAGTTTTGGGGAGGGTGACAGGGATGGGGTGGTGATTTGGAAGAGGAGGGGGACAGGGACTGGAAGGGTGACAGACATAGGCCATGGCTTTGCTTTTTTTTTTTTTTTATTGAGAATTGACATAGTATAAAAAAGACATCAGAATACAGATGTTATACATCGATAAAAAATCACAAAATTCATATAATAAATCATCCCGTTAATACATCAATACAAAATTTAGATTTGATGTTGTTACTACCTGAGCATACAAAAGATACACAAGATAATCAATCCACATAAGAAGAACAATTTATAACTATATACATATATATCTTTGTATAAAGAAGTTGATAAAATTCAGACTTAATAATAATAGATTAAATCAAAGCAGCATAAGCAGACATACCCTCCCTCCATAACTTCACTGGAGCCCACATTTCAAAACCAAAATCCCGCAATTTTTTACCTTTATAAAGATAAAGAGATGATTCTATGTTATGTATAGCAAAGAATCTGGCCAACCACATTGAGAAAGTCGGGGGAGAGGAGTCCTTCCAAGCAGCTGATATCAAGATTCGTAAAACGGCCGCTGCTAGAAAAATTAGAGCCTCTACTTCTCTCATTCCACTCAGCCCTAGTTTACCATCAATCCCGAGTATCATAACTGTTGGGGATAGACTGATCTTCGAGCCTAGCAGCCCCTCCAGAAATTTCTCGATCTCGGTTTTAATTGTGGCAAGTTTGTCGCAAAAGAAAAACATATGAACCAGATCGGCCGAGTCTTGTTGGCATCTAGGACATTTACTATCTTCTCTCATCCCCCAGTCATGTAACTTAGCGGGGGTATAGTATAAATTGAAAACAGTCATGAAGTGTTGAGCCTTTAAATTAGAGGACCTAAGTACCTGCTTATCTAAGGATAGGGCTTTATCAAGATCTACATCTGGGTCCTGTAGTTTCGCTGCCCAAGCTGCCTCATGCTTCTCGAGGTCGTTAGGTAGCCTGTCCAGCAGCTCCTGATAGACTACCCTTATCCTGTCACCATCATTCACTACATAATCAAGGATGGGGCTGGGAGCGAGAGAGCAAGCTGCAATTACGTTGGCTCTAAGAGTTCGTGCAATTTGAATATACTTAAAGCTATGGCCTATAGATAGATCGTATTTCTGTTGAATAGCTTCAAATGGCATCACCTTACCATTGCACATAATATCGCCTACCGTCTGGATGCCGTGCTGTTCCCAACATTTCCAGGCCCCATCCATACTAAGGTTCGGAAAGAAACCTGATTTCCATAAAGGTGAATGTCTATTAATTCTGGGAATCTGTAGGTATTTCTGAATTGTTTTCCATAGGCCCCAAGCTCCCAGTATAGTCTTAAGCCTAGTTTTCTTAAAGAATCTGCGAACATTTTTTCTCAATAAGGCACCCACGGCTTCCTGCCCCATAAGAAGCTCATATATTGAGGGGAGAATATATAGATTAGAAGTTGGATCCCTAATATGACTCTCCCTACCACCAGCTTTAAATAAAGTAGACATCGGGGTTATTAAGCATGCCCAGTGGTAGAATCTTATATTTGGGGCACCCAGACCTCCAAGTTCCTGGGGAAGAGACATATATTTGGCTGCTCTTCTAATCTTGCCATATTGCCACAGAAAACTGTTAAAAATGGATTCAGTCTTTTTTAACATTTGTTCCTCGATTAAGAAAGGTATAGACCTATATAGGTACAGAAGCTTGGGCAACATTGTCATTTTCAGAACATTTGTTCTGCCAATAATAGATAGATGTAGTGCGTTCATACGTTTTAAGTCTGTTTCTATTTTTTTAAGGAGTGGATTGAAGTTATCCCGTATAATTAACCCAGTCTCTGCTCTGATAGTAACCCCCAGATATATAGCAGAGTCAACATACCGTTGATCCATTTTTATTATGTTCTTTGAGCAGATCACCTGTGTTTTTTCCTCGTTTAGCCTATACCCAGAACAATATCCAAATTGTTTGGTAATCTCTACTAATGTTCGCATAGTCTCTACCGGATCAGGTGTTAAAACCGCTAGGTTGTCAGCATATGCTAGAATTTTGCTCTCGAACCCATTGGTTATTACTGGTTTAATGCTGTTACTAACCAATATCTGCCTGATCAACGGGTCAATATACAGGGCAAATAGAATTGGTGAACAGGGACACCCCTGGCGGGTGCCCCTTTCTATCCTAATCCCAGCCGAACTCAGACCCATCATCTGTATGCAAGCCATCGGGTCGCGATACATGGCCCTAATAGCTATCAATATTTTTGGACCAAAGCCTCTCCCCTGTAGTACATCCCAGAGATACTGCCATCTAACATGGTCGAATGCCTTCTCGGCATCAAGGAGGATCATGGCGATCCCCTCCCCCCCAGCATGGGCCTCAAATATGGATATAGCTCTTCTCACATGGTCCATTGTGCCACAACCAGGGATGAACCCATGCTTCCAGGGGGAGACGAGGCCACCAATGACCCTCCCCAACCTTGTGGCTATGATTTTTGCGTATAGTTTGTTGTCGGAATTTATAAGAGAGATCGGTCTATAAGAACCAGTACTTTCTTTTGGCTTTCCTTTTTTATGGAATACCACTATGTTGGTATCTCTCCACGTTTCTGGTATTATAGGCCATGGCTTTGTAGTGTGTAAGAGGTTGATGGTGGCAGGAACTTGTACAGTGAGAGGAACTGTATGTGTTGCAGGGACCGGGCGCGCGACAGAGATGGGATGGGTGACAATGATATGACAGGGGTTAAAATGGTGACAGGGACTAGCTGCTTGAGAAGGACAGGAAGGGAGACGGGGAATGGGAGTGTGAAAATGATGGAGCTAGTAAGGATGTGGTGTTTGGCAGGCATGGATCAGGGTACAGACAGGTACTGGTAAAATGACAGCAGGTGGGGAGCACTCCCTCCAGTGATAATCTATTGCAGAGACCGGTAAGTCCCTGAAATACTACACGTGTCGACCCCTATTACTAGGCACTGCCCCACACGTCATCCCCAGCTCATCCACTGGAACGCCTTCCATCGATGCCCCTGGAGCAACTTCAACAACTACCCATCTCTACCCACATGACTTCCCTTCCCCCCTTTTACCTACCCACACTTCTGTCCCACCTCATTTATTACCCACCTGCCTCCTACACCCTTTGCCTCACCTCATCTACTACTCGCCTGGTCCAGCAGCCACTCCCCACCACCAGCCACTGTCCTGCCCCACTTCATTCACTACCCACCTATCTCCTACGTACCCTCCCCCACCCTACCCACTCCAACCTTCCCCCAGCTCTGTCAAAACCCACCTGCTCCCCACCTCAGGCACTACTCACCTGCCCTGACAGACTGCTACCCCACTTTTCACTTCCTCCTCTCCACAACACCCCAGACACTTCCTACCCACTCCACACGTCATTCACTTATCACCTGCCACCCCACCTTGCTGCTACTCGCTTCCTCCAGGTGTTCCCACCCTCCTCCCCCACTTCATTCACTTACAACCCGGCTCCTACTCCTCTGACCCTACCTTAGTCACTTCCCAGGTGCCCCCAATCACACTCCCACTCTTTACTACTTGACTGACTGCCACACTCCTGACTACCCTCCAGAGACTATTCGCCTGCCCCACACCTCATTTACTAACCACATGCCCTGTCCTCTCAAGAACCCCCTCAGTCACTATTCACATTATCTCATCCATCTCCGCCCACCTGCTCTTGCTCCTACTCACCTCAAGTCTCATTCTCTCTGCTTCCTCTCCCTGGCTTACCCGTCCCTACTAATATGACAACCACACTACTACCTCATCTCACCTGCTCTTACTTCACTCATTACTCACTTGCACCAACATATACCCCTATTCGACCCATCATAACCAGCCTGACCGCCACACCTCTGTTTCCGCTTCAGTCACTAGCCAGTGGTCCCCACCTTCCTGCCCTATCTCATTCACTAGCCATATGCCTCTCAACCTCTGCCCACTCCTCCGACAACACTTACCTGGCCCTACGTCCCTGACACACCCATGACCACACGCATGACCCCCACACCCATGCCCCACCTCTACTGCTATGCCCCTGACCCCCACAACCATGCCCCACTGCTACTGCTTTGCCCCTGGCCCCCACACCCATGCCCCACCTCTGATGGTATGCCCCTGGACCCCCACACCCATGCCCCACCTCTGATGGTATGCCCCTGGCCCCCACACCCTTGCCCCACCTCTAATGGTATGCCCCTGGCCCCCAGACCCATGCCCCACCTCTGATGGTATGCCCCTGACCCCACACCCATGCCCCACCTCTGCTGCTATACCCCTGGCCCCCACACCCATGCCCCACTGCTACTGCTTTGCCCCTGGCCCCCACACCCATGCCCCACCTCTGATGGTATGCCTCTGGCCCCCACACCCATGCCCCACCTCTACTGCTATGCCCCTGGCCCCCACACCCATGCCCCACCTCTAATGGTATGCCCCTGGCCCCCACACCCATGCCCCACCTCTGATGGTATGCCCCTGACCCCACACCCATGCCCCACCTCTGCTGCTATGCCCCTGGACCCCCACACCCATGCCCCGCCTCTGCTGCTATGCCCCTGGCCCCCACACCCATGCCCCACCTCTACTGCTATGCCCCTGGCCCCCACACCCATGCCCCACCCCTAATGGTATGCCCCTGGCCCTCACACCCATGCCCACCTCTGATGGTATGCCCCTGGACCCCCACACCCATGCCCCACCTCTGCTGCTATGCCCCTGGACCCCCACACCCATGCCCCACCTCTGCTGCTATGCCCCTGGCCCCCACACCCATGTCCCACCTCTGCTGCTATGCCCCTGGCCCCCACACCCATGCCCCACCTCTGATGGTTTGCCTCTGGCCCCCACACCCATGCCCCACCTCTGCTGCTATGCCCCTGGTCCCCACACCCATGCCCCACCTCTGGTGCTATGCCCCTGGACCCCCACACCCATGCCCCACCTCTGCTGCTATGCCCCTGGCCCCCACACCCATGCCCCACCTCTGATGGTTTGCCTCTGGCCCCCACACCCATGCCCCACCTCTACTGCTATGCCCCTGACCCCACACCCATGCCCCACCTCTGATGGTTTGCCTCTGGCCCCCACACCCATGCCCTACCTCTGCTGCTATGCCCCTGGTCCCCACACCCATGCCCCACCTCTGCTGCTATGCCCCTGCCCCCCTCACCCATGCCCCGCCTCTGCTGGTATGCCCCTGGCACCCTCACCCATGCCCCGCCTCTGATGGTATGCCCCTGGCACCCTCACCCATGCCCCGCCTCTGATGGTATGCCCCTGGTGCCCACACCCATGCCCCACCTCTGCTGGTATGTCCCTGGCGACCACACCCATGCCCCACCTCTGCTGGTATGTCCCTGGCGACCACACCCATGCCCTACCTCTGCTGCTATGCCCCTGACTCCCACACACATGCCCCACCTCTGCTGGTATGCCCCTGGCGCCCACACCCATGCCCCACCTCTGCTGCTATGCCCCTGACCCCCACACCCATGCCCCACCTCTGCTGCTATACCCCTGACCCCCACACCCATGCCCCACCTCTGCTGGTATGCACCTGGCCCCCACACCCATGCCCCACCTCTGCTGCTATACCCCTGACCCCCACACCCATGCCCCACCTCTGCTGCTATGCCCCTGACCCCCTCACCCATGCCCCGCCTCTGCTGGTATGCCCCTGGCGCCCACACCCATGCCCCACCTCTGCTGCTATGCCGCTGGCCCCCACACCCATGCCCCACCTCTGCTGGTATGCCCCTGGCGACCACACCCATGCCCTACCTCTGCTGCTATGCCCCTGACCCCCACACCCATGCCCCGCCTCTGCTGGATGCCCCTGACCCCCTCACCCATGCCCTACCTCTGCTGGATGACCCTGGCGACCACACCCATGCCCCACCTCTGCTGGTATGCCCCTGACCCCCTCACCCATGCCCCGCCTCTGCTGCTATGCCCCTGGCCCCCACCCCATGCCCCACCTCTGCTGCTATGCCCCTGGATCCCACACCCATGCCCCACCTCTGCTGCTATACCCCTGACCCCCACACCCATGCCCCACCTCTGCTGCTATGCCCCTGACCCCCACACCCATGCCCCACCTCTGCTGGTATGCCCCTGGTGCCCACACCCATGCCCCACCTCTGCTGCTATGCCCCTGGACCCCACACCCATGCCCCACCTCTGCTTATACCCCTGACCCCCACACCCATGCCCCACCTCTGCTGCTATGCCCCTGACCCCCTCACCCATGCCCCGCCTCTGCTGGTATGCCCCTGGCCCCCACACCCATGCCCCACCTCTGCTGCTATGCCGCTGGCCCCCTCACCCATGCCCCACCTCTGCTGGTATGCCCCTGGCCCCCACACCCATGCCCCGCCTCTGCTGGTATGCCCCTGGCCCCCATGCCCCGCCTCTGCTGCTATGCCCCTGGCACCCTCACCCATGCCCCGCCTCTGATGGTATGCCCCTGGCCCCCTCACCCATGCCCCACCTCTGCTGCTATGCCCCTGACTCCCACATACATGTCCCACCTCTGCTGGTATGCCCCTGGCGCCCACACCCATGCCCCACCTCTGCTGCTATGCCCCTGGACCCCCTCACCCATGCCCCACCTCTGCTGCTATGCCCCTGGCCCCACACCCATGCCTCGCCTCTGCTGGTATACCCCTGACCCCCACACCCATGCCCCACCTCGGCTGCTATGCCCCTGACCCCCACACACATGCCCCACCTCTGCTGGTATGCCCCTGACCCCTCACCCATGCCCCACCTCTGCTGCTATGCCCCTGGATCCCACACCCATGCCCCACCTCTGCTGCTATGCCCCTGACCCCCACACCCATGCCCCACCTCTGCTGCTATGCCCCTGCCCCCCTCACCCATGCCCCGCCTCTGCTGGTATGCCCCTGGCCCCCACACCCATGCCCCACCTCTGCTGCTATGCCCCTGGACCCCACACCCATGCCCCGCCTCTGCTGCTATACCCCTGACCCCCACACCCATGCCTCACCTCTGCTGCTATACCCCTGGACCCCACACCCATGCCCCGCCTCTGCTGCTATGCCCCTGGCCCCCACCCCATGCCCCACCTCTGCTGCTATGCCCCTGGCCCCCACTCCCATGCCCCACCTCTGCTGCTATGCCCCTGGCGCCCACACCCATGCCCTACCTCTGCTGCTATGCCCCTGGCGCCCACACCCATGCCCCACCTCTGCTGCTATGCCCCTGGACCCCACACCCATGCCCCGCCTCTGCTGCTATGCCCCTGGACCCCACACCCATGCCCCACCTCTACTTCTATGCCCCTGGACCCCCACACCCATGCCCCACCTCTGCTGCTATGCCCCTGGACCCCACACCCATGCCCCGCCTCTGCTGCTATGCCCCTGGCCCCCACCCCATGCCCCACCTCTGCTGCTATGCCCCTGGCCCCCACTCCCATGCCCCACCTCTGCTGCTATGCCCCTGGACCCCACACCCATGCCCTACCTCTGCTGCTATGCCCCTGGCGCCCACACCCATGCCCCACCTCTGCTGCTATGCCCCTGGACCCCACACCCATGCCCCGCCTCTGCTGCTATACCCTTGGCCCCCACACCCATGCCCCACCTCTACTTCTATGCCCCTGGACCCCACACCCATGCCCCGCCTCTGCTGCTATGCCCCTGGCCCCCACCCCATGCCCCACCTCTGCTGCTATGCCTCTGGACCGCACACCCATGCCCCACCTCTGCTGGTATGCCCCTGACCCCCTCACCCATGCCCCACCTCTGCTGGTATGCCCCTGGACCCCACACCCATGCCCCACCTCTGCTGGTATGCCCCTGGCACCCACCCCATGCCCCACCTCTGCTGCTATGCCCCTGGACCCCACACCCATGCCCCACCTCTGCTGCTATGCCCCTGGACCCCACACCCATGCCCCGCCTCTGCTGCTATACCCCTGACCCCCACACCCATGCCCCACCTCTGCTGCTATGCCCCTGGACCCCACACCCATGCCCCGCCTCTGCTGCTATACCCCTGACCCCCACACCCATGCCCCACCTCTGCTGGTATGCCCCTGGACCCCACACCCATGCCCCACCTCTGCTGGTATGCCCCTGGCCCCCACACCCATGCCCCACCTCAGCTGCTATGCCCCTGACCCCCTCACCCATGCCCCACCTCTGCTGGTATGCCCTTGCCCCCACACCCATGCCCCACCTCTGCTGCTATGCCCCTGACCCCCACACCCATGCCCCACCTCTGCTGCTATGCCCCTGACCCCACACTCATGCCCCGCCTCTGCTGCTATGCCCCTGGCGACCACACCCATGCCACACCTCTGCTGCTATGCCCCTGCACCCCACACCCATGCCCTACCTCTGCTGCTATGCCCCTGACCCCCACACCCATGCCCCACCTCTGCTGATATACCCCTGACCCCCATACCCATGCCCCACCTCTGATGGTATGCCCCTGACCCCATGCCCCACCTCTGCTGCTATGCCCCTGACCCCCTCACCCTTGCCCCGCCTCTGCTGGTATGCCCCTGGCCCCCACACCCATGCCCCACCTCTGCTGCTATGTCGCTGGCCCCCACACCCATGCCCCACCTCTGCTGGTCTGCCCCTGACCCCCTCACCCATGCCCTACCTCTGCTGCTATGCCCCTGACCCCCACACCCATGCCCCACCTCTGCTGGTATGCCCCTGGTGCCCACACCCATGCCCCACCTCTGCTGCTATGCCCCTGGACCCCACACCCATGCCCCACCTCTGCTTATACCCCTGACCCCCACACCCATGCCCCGCCTCTGCTGCTATGCCCCTGACCCCCACACCCATGCCCCGCCTCTGCTGGTATGCCCCTGGCCCCCACACCCATGCCCCACCTCTGCTGCTATGCCCCTGACCCCCTCACCCATGCCCCACCTCTGCTGCTATGCCCCTGGACCCCACACCCATGCCCCACCTCTGCTGCTATGCCCCTGACCCCCTCACCCATGCCCCGCCTCTGCTGGTATGCCCCTGGCCCCCACACCCATGCCCCACCTCTGCTGGTATGCCCCTGGCCCCCACACCCATGCCCCACCTCTGCTGCTATGCCCCTGACCCCACACTCATGCCCCACCTCTGCTGGTATGCCCCTGGCCCCCACACCCATGCCCCACCTCTGCTGCTATGCCCCTGACCCCACACTCATGCCCCACCTCTGATGCTATGCCCCTGACCCCACACTCTAATAGAGCTGATCTACTTTCCACTCCATGCCTCTTCCTTTGCCCATCACCAGCCAATAGGAGGCTCTTGTGGGGCTAAGAATGGAATAGCTCCAATATTCAAGCATTGAAGTCATCAGGGTAAAAAAGATAAATGGAAGCACCTCTGCTTCAGTGAGTGAATCGATGCCTATGACGGCTTGACACAATCATTTCTTTAACTAGTTTGGCATGGACTGGGCTTCAGTGCCGAACACCTCACAAAACATGGCCTAGCTGTCTGCTCCTGCTTGTTCCTCTCACGGTGTCGGATGCATGGGACAAAGTCATTTTTTCTGCCACACTCTAGAGACCTCAAGTCTCACTCACTGCGAGTGAGGCTCTCACACACTTCTGGGGTATAGCCTGTCAACCAGGATTCTCCGGCCATCTCTGTCTCACTCACAACAGGCTAAATGTCACACCTACTGGGAAGGACTAAACCTGATCTCCAAATGCACTTCTGTTCATAGCTCTGCGTTTTGCGCAGTGCATCCTGGGAGCTGCAGCAGAATCTTCTGAGGGAGCCCTCTCACAGACCCTTCATTTGATGGTTTGAAGGTTTGAAGGTTGTTTTAATTAAATTAGCACAGTTAATTAAAACCATTGCTATAGAGTGTCAACATAGCACAATTATCACGTTAAAAGCAAAAACTAAGAAAACCATCAAGGTTTAAGTTCCTATACATATAACTAAAAAGGCAATCTTGTAGTTACCATTGTAATCACATAACAGGATTCCAAAGCCTAAAATAAAATAAATTAGTACAGGAATACTAGGCCAGGGGACGAAAAAAGTCTGTGATAAGTTTTTGGGGGGGAGGAGCCACTATAGATGCATCGAATTTCTGACCCACACCTTTTGGCAGCCATTTGTCTTCCTTACTGAGGTTTGTTAGTGTTATTTAACTTTACATTCATTTTTATTTGTTTTATCACTAATGTCAATTTATTTGTTGTCAATGATGTCATAGTTACATGTAATCACTTCTTGTAGTGTCATCAAATATGCTAATTAGTTCTCACTTTTCTAAACTTGGGAACTCTGCCATACTATATGTTCTCATGTTCACCAAGTATGCATTTTACCCTCCTATAATGCATAGATAAAGAGGTTGTATGAATTAATGACATGGCTATTTGTATGCTGCTGCTGAAAATCCACTAAAAAGCATGTAAATCTGATTTGAATCAGGGAACCCAGAAATAATGTTGCGGGGAATGAGCCAAGAGATGATTCAGTCATTAGCCTAGCTAGGATGCTGTGGTTCTTGTACAAACTAGAAAAAAAATGTCTAATATGACAGACAGCTATTGGTGAAGTAAATACGGGCAATTATTTGGGTTCAATGGGCTCTGGTGCCACTGCACCTGCTGCACCAATGGTAGTTACTCCTCTGGTTTCAGCGAGTGGTGTATGAGTTGCTGCAATGCTTTGAGCACCTGGGTGAGATGCATTTGCTTCCTTTGTGCTGCGAAATCCGGGGCAAGATTTATCAGTGTTAATGCTTAATATGTGCTGGTGGTTCCCAGTGCTGGGCACCAGAACTTAATTGCGAAAAACAGCCCTTATGGCAGTCTACCACATGGTGGCGATGTTTGTCTGATTTAGAGATGAGCACAACAAAATGTGTTTACTAATTCAAAATACATTATAAATGATAAATATCTTGTATCCAAGCTATTCTTAAAGCTTTAGGGCCTTGAATAGTCTGAATTGTCACACTTGTAGGAGTGTGATGGTTAGTAGTTGAGTGGGTACTGTCATTGGCAGCACTGCCAAAAACAATGGTAAGTGCCAACTGCGGTAGTCTTCTGATGAGGGCCATGGCACTTATTGTTTTACAAATTAAGCACTGCGTCCATTGAGCTGAGCAGGGCTTAAAATCATTTGTTTACATGCTGACTGAGAGGGAGGAGCTGCAGCACAGAAAGTTTGCTCCACAATATAGCTTTTGAAACACATACACCTTTACTGATGGTAATAAGGAAGAATGTGTTCACATGCAATGAACTGGCCAATATTCTCAACTGTTTTTAAAAAGTTGCCCTTGTGGTAGCCTATATTATTTCATTATTGCTTCAAAGGATTACAAAATCCCCTCATGTAACAGGTCCCCTTCCATCTCTACTCCCACTGCTTCCCATAGGTGCTCTTCCCTGCGGGATAGAAATCCTGTGGTCCTTGACTGCCTCTGTAATGGCATCATTAGGGCATATGGCAATGCAATAAAAGTCCTTTGTAAGGCTCTAACATGACAGTCCTAGGAAACTCTCAGTAAATTTTTTTTATGTCACCTGGGGTTTGTGGTGTGTAAGAGACGTCTATGTACTAATGTTCCATCATTACTCTCCTGCTACCAGTGGATTACGCCCTTCTATTTAGCAAGCAATCCATTTTGTTTGGGCTGTTATATGATACAGCTAAAAAATCTGGGGATCCCATCCCACCTCTGTTTGTTGGGAGCTTGAGATGACCCACAATTTAAACCTGTGGATAGACTGCTCCTTAAAAGAAATTGGCGTAAACTCAAACTGGAGGAGTTTGTTAAGATACTGGAGGCACAGCCCTTGGGCACTCTGTCGAATGTGGGACAGGGATACGAGCAGTTTTGTAACTGGGTCCTTACCACCCTCGATTCTCTTATACCTATGCGCTGGTCGAAATGCCACGCCAAAACGTGCAGTCCTTGGTATAATGATGCCCTTGCCGAGCTTAAGAGAACATGCCGGCAAGCTGAGAGGGCATGGAGGAAATCCTTTGACCCCACGTTAAAACTGGTTTATTTTGCCCAGCTTAAAACCTACCACAGAGCTATCTGCCAAACCCGGGCCGCATATTACGCCTCTGAGTTTTCTAACAGCCCTAACCCATCTAAATTAATCTTTAAGGTGCTTAAAGATTTGATGGGGAAACGGGCTACCTCGCTGGAAATCTGCACGGACTCCCACTGCGAAAGTTTGGCATCCTTTTTCGTGGAGAAGGTGCAGGCAATCTATCGAGGATTTATACCATCTGTACTCAGGGATGAATCTAGTGATGGGAAGGTTTCAGTTTCCGAAACTCTATGCTCCTTGCCTGTCATGTCGGTTGAGGTTTTTGACACTCTGAGCCTCAAAGTTAAATCTGGCTCTCCCCTAGATCCGCTGAAGCCGGAGCTTATTGCTCTTCTCCCGCCCCTCTGCCGCGAGCCCATATTGGACTTGATTAATCTTTCGCTCAGCGAGGGTGTGGTTCCTTCCCCCTGGAAGCAGGCAGTGGTCAGCCCCATCTTGAAGAAGCCCAACCTTGACCCCCTGCTTCCTGAGAATTATCGGCCCATCTCTCTCTTGCCCTGGACCGCCAAGGTTACTGAGGCACACGTGAATTCCATCCTGTCTGCCCACCTCTCTCGTAATAATATTCTTGACGAGAGCCAGAATGGTTTTCGCGCACAACACAGCACTGAAACTGCTCTGCTCTTTATGACCGAGCATTTGCGTTCAGTGCTGGATGCGGGGCAGACAGCGGCGCTCCTCTTGTTAGATCTGAGCGCCGCGTTCGACACGGTGTCTCATGACATTCTGTTGCGGCGCTTAGAGGAAGTGGGTATTGAGGGGAAGGCTCTTCAATGGTTCCGCTCTTTCCTCTCGGACCGGTTTTTCAAAGTGGCTATTCCACCTGGTCAGTCCTCTTTCCATCCTTTGGGACTGGGAGTCCCTCAGGGCTCTGCGTTGAGCCCCACTTTGTTCAACCTGTATGTGAAACCGCTGGCTGCTGTCGTCAGACAATGTGGCTTAACCATGACATCGTATGCCGACGACACGCAGCTGGCGGTGACACTCAGTGGGGACCCTGAGGTGACGGCGCCCAGATTCCGTACAGGACTTATAGCTGTGGCAAACTGGATGTGTAGTAACTGCTTACAGCTAAATGCCAACAAAACCGAGGTCCTGAACCTAGGGAAGCATGCGGAACTTTGGGGAGATCAGTGGTGGCCTCCAGAGCTGGGGGTTTCCCCCGTTCCAGCGGCCGAAGTTAAGAACTTGGAGGTCTGGCTGGATTCTAACCTCTCTTTTACCAGCCATACAAAGAAGATCGCAGCCACCTGTTATGGTATTCTGCGAGGACTGCGTCCAGTCCTCAAATTCTTCGACCCTCCTACTCGGCAACTGGTGGTCCAGGCTTCCATCCTCTCTCGGCTGGATTACGGGAGTGCTCTGCTGCTTGGAGTAAATCAGGCTGAGGCTACTAGGCTACAGAGGGTGCAAAATGCCGCTGCGCGGGCCATTGTTGGTCTCCCGAGACGTTGTTCTGTCTCTGCAGTCCTGACATCTCTTCATTGGCTGCCAGTCAGACAGAGAATCAAATTTAAGGCTCTCTGTCTGACATTTAAGATTCTGAAACTCTGTTCGCCTCCTGCCCTTGTGGGCCTTGTCTCTTTCTATGTCCCCGCGCGGTCTCTCAGGTCGGAATCTCTTTTTCTGGCAATTAAACCTAGGTTCAGACTGAGCAGAATGGGAGGTCGCTCCTTTTGTGTTTTGGCAGCTGGACTATGGAACTCCCTCCCTGTCCACATTCGTGCCCTAAATAGCCTGACTCTCTTTGGACGCGCTATAAAAACCCACCTGTTTGCCTCCACTGACTGATTCTCTTTTTTCTCAGCATCGACTTGTTGTGTTGTGGTACTTGATCAGGCGCCAGGACGCCCCTTCGCTGGGGCAGCTGTGCGCCCAATAAAAGTTATTAACATAACATAACATAACTCAAATGCATCTGCCAGTGTTCCAAATAAGATCCCCAAACTGGGAGTCTAACGCTCTGAAGATTGTGGTTCGGACAATAACCCGACCATTTGCAAAGTAGTATAGAAGCCTAGGAAGCACCGCCATGTTAGATTGCTCTACACGTCCAGTGACAGACAATGGCAATGTCTTCCAAAAGGCCAGCTGAGAGCTCAATACATGCATGCCCAGATATCTAAAAGTAATATCTCACACTTAATTGATTCTCCTCCATATCTGAGTATATTATTCAAAAGGTCCGGTTGTATTAGATAAAAGCAGGATTTGCCCCAGCTCACGTGGAGTCCGGTGATATTTCCAAATCTTTATAGGGTATCTACTACCAGTTTTATATATGCCTGATTATCCTTTAGATATAATTAAAGATCATTTGCACATAATGAGATTATTTTGATGGTGCCTTACTTCAGAATACCACAGTCCGTTACCCCCTTCCCCACCCCCCGCAATTCGGAAGAAAGTGGTTTTACTCTAGGGGCGAATAGAAAAAGTTAAATTTGGCAGCCCTGACACAAGCCTCTCCCTATATGGTTGGGTGCCGATATTGTATCTCCAGTTTTAGCCCTTGCCACCGAGTCAGAGTACAGCATGGAAATCCATCAAATCAAAGTCCTGTCTAGGCCAAATTTCTTAAGAACGTGAAATCTTTCAAAGGCTTTCTCTATGTCTAAAGTCAATGACACAAAGTTTGACCATTGAATGGCAGCTCTTTCCATTAACTCAAATATTATCCTCACGTTTTGTGTCATACTTTGACCAGGTATGAACCCATTCTTGTCGGGATGAATAAGTGACGACATCTGAGGTATCAGTCTGCGGGGCAGGTCTTTACTAAAATCTTGCAATCTAGGTTTAGAGCTGAGAGAGGGCAATGGTATGTCATGTCCAATCGATCCCTCTCTGGTTTCAATAAGGAGTCTATCAGTGCTTTGCTCAATGTGGTTGGTAGTCAGCCCACCTCAAAAAGTCCAGCATACAGCTAATTTGTCAATCTAGGAATTGTAGAATTCATGCAGGAGTCTGTCATGATTTAGTTCCTTCACGGTGACAAAATCTAATTGAAATTGATTGTTCCATTTCCTCCCTACTCCCCAAATCTATGCCTGGATAGCCTACTCCCTCCTGATATGTTGTCACCTCTTCCTGCAAACCACCTCCTTGCTCTTTGTTCTCATAAGTGTAATTTTCATAAAAATTTGCATTAATGTTGATCTGGGTTTGCGAATATTGCCTTGACTGTCTCTTATTTCTATCAAGGGCTAACCCTAGGCTGACATTTTGACAGCTATGCCAGAAGTCTACCAATCCTATCTCCTTCAGAATGCTGCCATGTTGTATAGGCTCTGTAGTCTAGGCAGCAATGCTTCTTCATCAAGGAAGCTTGCTTTTCCCTTGCAACCTGAGTGCCCTTTTCTTAGTATAATCTGTTTCCACCTCCTTTTCCAGGTTAGTTAAGGCCACCTCTACTTCGGACAGTTCGCGATAAATCACCTTCGTAGCCCCAAGGAACTAAGGATGCAGTGACCCCAAACTATAACTTTGAATGCCTCTCATTCAGTAGAAACTGAACACTCTTTCCCAGCATTGTTCTTGAAATATTGCTCAATGACCACCTCCAATGATGATCTAAACATTATTGCAATCTGTAGATGCTAGGTGTGATTGGTTCCTGCTCCATTGACCAGTAATTGTGGGCTATGGTCAGACAATGTTCTAGAAACATATTCAGATTGTTGTATCTCGGGGAACAACTTTTTGGAGAAAATTAAATGGCATAGTTCTACATGTAGATGATAGACTAGGGTATAAAATGAATATTCATGAAAATGTGGATTTTTACTGTGCGAGCTATTAACTAAGGCATGTTAGCCTTGAAACTCTCTGCAGGGTCACCCCAACCCTTATCCCTTCACCCCTCCTGCTTTTGTGTAATTCGTTTTTGATGATATAAAGACTTTGTGCACTTTATCACTGCTAACCAGTGCTAAAGTACTTGTGCTTTCTTACTTAAACATGGTAAAATTGGCTTACACCCAATTTGCACATTTAATTTACTGAAAAGTCCCTGGTCAAGGGGTACTATATGTACCTAGGGCCTGGAAATGAAAGGCTATCAGTGAAACTGAAGCACTGATTGTGACACCCACTAAAGTAGCCCTTTAAAAAGTGGTTCAGTCCTGCCAATGCTGTTTTAAACTGCCATTTCAACCTGGCAAAATAACCCTTTTTCCATGCCTGAACCTTCCTTTTTGATATATATATGTAATCCAAAAGGTAGGCCCTGAACAGACCATGGGCTAGGGTGCATTGTATTTAATATATAGGACGCTTTTTAAGCTTTTACATGTCCTCGTAGTGAAAAAATCATACATTTATTTTTCACTACTATAAGACCAACCTCTCCGATAGGATAACATTGCGTTAACTTATTACATTTATTAAGTGGTAACATTTGATTGGGAACAGGTAGAAATAGCATGTTTGGTCTCAAATGAATTGTAATTTAAAAACTCTTTAATAGTAAAGTCGGATTTGAAGTCATAATTCTGAAAATGCCACTTTGTTGGCATTTTCTTGTCCTAACCATTTGGTGCCTGCAGTCTGTACCCTGGGTCAAAATGACTATGAATAGCTTAGCAGTTGGCTTCTGTGTATTCATCCCAGACATAGGGATACTTAGGGGATATAGCTGTTGGCAGTATGGACCATTCTGCCAGGTTGGCTGGGGTCGAGGTGTTCCCTGCCCCACTTACATTTCAAGGATCTGCTTCTAGGTCACTCACAAAGGAACCTGTTACCAGTCATTTGTAACCGTAGACTACTTGGAGCCTTAGCAGAAGAAGGGAAAAACTTTCCAGAACCAAATGGGGAGTTAGCCTGGAAATTCCCACCTATTCAAAGGTTAGCACCAGGTATAAATATTGGACCTCATTAGCAACTCTTCAGTACATTACGGGACCTTCAGACATTGCAGAAGATGGACTGCCGTGTTCTCCAGAGGACTGCCTTGCTGCTTGAGATTTGCCTTATTCCCCAGAGGACTGCACTTTTGCTTGAGGTCTGCCTTGTTTTACAAATGACTGCAATGCTGCTTGAGTCTTGCTTTGATCCCCAGAAGACTGCCCTTCAACATCAGGCCTGCCTTGGTTTTCACAGGACTGACCAACTGCTTGAGGTGCTCTGAGTGACTCAAATGGCTAGTTGGCTGACCTCTTGTTCTGAACTATAGACAACTGCCCAGTTGCTCTGCTGCAACTGGCCCTGCCTGGACCTGTCTGGACCTTCAACTGGACCTGCTTGAGCCCTGTTAGCCTCTGCTGGGGTGAGTTGTTGACCAAGAGGTGCCTCTTCAGGACCTGGACCCTAGGCTGGCACCAGTTGAGCTCCTCCTGTGAAATCCTGATGTTTTGGACTCTGCTTGCTGGACTTTAAAAAGGCAACTTTTTCAGCAGGACTAACCTGGTACCTGTATCTAGTCCGCACTACATCGCGGTTGTCCTGAACTTGTGACTTTGTCCCAGTATAATACGACCAGATGCCCACAGTAAGATCTTTCTGCTTCTTGCTGCTATTTTTACTTAAACCTTTAACATTGTACATCTGTGGTTCTCGGTTTTGACATTTTGGCTCATTTTATTTATTACAATTTATACAATGTTATGTAAATTGGTTTGTGATTTTAATGTTTTCACTTTATTACTGTTTGTGTGCAGCATAAATACAATACACATTGCCTCTAAGTTATGTATGACTGCTTATTTTGTCAAACTAACAGAAGATTAAGCGCAGATTAATTTAGTGGCTTTTGTGGTTCACCCTAACAAGGATTGTGGTTGATGCCTAAGTGGGGTTTCCACCCCCTTAAACGACAACCCAATTTCTTTCAAGGCCCAAGTGTCTAGCTAATAGTTAAGGACTTTAGTAATTTTGTGAACGAGAGATTGTGGCATAGGTGGGAAAGAGAGATCTAACTGGATATCATGGATACTATTAAAGTGCCCACCTACTATGAGAATTAACAACCACAGCAGGAGACACCCATAGTCCCAGTAGAGACCCAGGTAAACGTAATAATAAACGAGAAAGTCTCAATGGGAATCAATGAGGAGATGAGATACAAAAAGTAAATTAATTACAATGCAAACATTAAAAAATGAAAAGCAGTCCCAGGAACATGATTGAATGCAATTAAATTGCCAGCAAAGACATACAAATTGAACTTCACAAATCAAAATGCAGCATCATCCACACTTTAAAGCTGTGTATTAAGTGAAAAGGTGAACACTTTGGAGCATGAAGAAATAATAAAAAAGTGAAAGTGAAGCAAGTGAAATAAATAAAAAATTCTACAGCATACTGGACAAGAAATCAAAGTGAACCTATGCAGGAATCAGTGCATTTATGGAAGAATTTTAAAAACGTCAAATTAGCTTGTGAAAGTTGACGGCGTTTTGACCTTCATGACTGGCGGTCATCATCACGACATAAACAACACAACATAGGGTGATAGCTGCCTGGAGGATTTCGTAGGTACGTAGGGAGATTCTGTCAGAGATGGAGAATCCACTCGCTGGTGCAACAAACTGCGGCCAATGCCCTCAAGGCTACAGTCATCCGCAAGGGAGCGTACCAAAGGGTTCCAAGCCACAGTTTGGGCTGGAAGGGGGGCTTCCCCAGGGGATTGGGAGTCTCAAGGATACAATGTTGTGCTTGTCAAGGTACCCATTTCAATTCAATTCAATAATCTTTATTTTGTTGCAATTGCATCATAAAAGATATACAATTAAAATTCATTAAATACAATTTTGTAATAATCAAAAACACAGGTGGGATATGGGGTGTCTGCTCAGAATTACAATACATTATCAGTTCAGTTCATCCGGGTATACATCATCTTATTTGAGTCATGGTATTAAGGCCAAAAAAGTCATCACACATTTTGAATAAATATAGAATTAAAAGTAATCAACATATTTACAAGCTAAAAGAACAATTAAATTTGTAACCACCATGGCATAATAATTAAAAATTACAATGAAGTGGTAAAAAATAATACATGGTTGGTATACCCAACCATAAAGTTGGGTACTCGGTCATCCTTTGATTATGGCATATATAATGATCAAGATAATTTAAATTTTAAGAGGGCTTCATGAAGTTATATGGTTAGAAATGAAGACCCATTTTTAATCTAATAAAATTAGCAGCAAGAAGAAATCTACTGATGCCAAACACAACTACTTGATTGGTGTCTGTTTTTAAGATTCTACCAGCCTCCTTATAGGAATTCAAACCAATAATGCGACATAGCGGCACTATCCACTTTTTCCTTGACTTCGCATAACTGGGGCAGAAAAATAATATATGTAAGACATCTTCCCTTGCGTTGTTAGAGCATAGAGTGCAGAGATCACTGTTTGTCTTCACCCAACTTTTCTCAAGGGCTTTAGTTCTCAATGTTCCATACCTGTATTTTATATACAAGGTTTTAGCTAGTGGCGGCTGTACCTCATCCAAAAATGTCTCAAAGTGTGCCACATCTTTAACCATTAAAACATTTTCAGTTAAGGGGCCATGGATTTTTATGTATGCTGAATCATAACTTATATAGGACCAGAAAGACATTTTAACAATTTTTATTGATCCCACACTCATCGATTCTGGCTCGCTCCAAAAATGGGCTAGTCCTAGTTTAACTAGCCAGGATCTTACATGCTTTAACCAGTAAATTTTGCTGCCACTATCTAGATCCATGACTTCTTTCAACCCGTTTTTATATTCCTTCAGTTCGGGGGTTGTCCATAATCTGACCCACAGCAATAATGGTCTCAGCATTGCATGTTGGTCAGTATGTTTAATATTCAGATCCAAAAATAGTGGTATCAGTGGGGTGTTAATGGGCACTTTTAATAATCCCCTAAAAAACTTGTTCTCAAGAGTTTCAAAGGTTTTCCTACATGCTGGTCCCCATAATTCTGCTCCATATAGTACTGCTGATTGGACCTTATACCTAAAGATCTCTAAAGCTGGGGTAACTGCCTTATTCAGACATTTATTATGTCTTTTTAAAATTGGGAGGCAGTTTTGTTTGAACACTATTTTCGTTTTTTCTAGCTGCGGTCTCCATGCTAGTACTGAATCAATTAATACACCTAAATATGTAAAATTCTGCTCATGATCTAATTTGTGACCATTTAGCATTAGGTTTTTTCTGAAACATTTGTGCGGGCTCAGTGCCATATATTTTGTTTTTTTTATGTTAATTTCTAACCCTTTAAGATTGCAATATGACTGGAACCTTTCTAATAGATTCTGGAGACCCCGCGGTGTTTGTGAAATGAGGATGGTGTCGTCCGCAAAAAGGAGTGAGGGAACCCGTTCACCCCCCCAATCTAGGTGAATCAATTTTCACACTTCTCCATATAGGACGGGATGTCATTAACAAAAAGGGAGAAGAGTGTAGGAGCCAGCACGCATCCCTGGCATACTCCCCTTTTTATAGGGATAGATTGTGAAATTTCCCCATTTGGGCCCCACCTAACCTTAGCGTAATTCTCCTTGTGCAGACCCTTCACCAAATTTAACAAATCCCCTGGGAGTCCCTGGCATTTCAAGGATTCCCATAGGAGATCTCGGGGGATAAGGTCAAATGCTGCTCGTAGGTCAACAAATGCCACATACAAGTGGCCTTTGCGATTGATTACATATTTCCAGTACAAGCAGCATAGCCTTAATACCTGATCTATGGTTCCTGTTTTTTCTCTGAAGCCCGCTTGATATTTTGTTAAAACTGATTCTTGTTCCAACCATGTATTAATACGGTTTAATATGTGCCTGGCATATATTTTGGGGTTATATCTAAAAGACTTATGGGGCGATAGTTAGCTGGATCGCTTCTGTCCCCCTTTTTAAAAATTGTGATAATTTCTGCGCCATTCCATGTATCCGGGATTGGTTCGCCAGCCGCAACTATGTTGCACAGATGATTTAAATATGGTGCCCAAACAGCCGAGTCGTGCTTGAAGAGGTTACCTGGGATTTTGTCAAGTCCAGGGGCTTTCCCCTGTTTGACCGAATTAATAGCTAGCTCTGTCTCCTGTAGGTTAAAGACTACCTGTGGGTGTACATCATCTACAACAGGTAGAACTCCCTCTTCCTGCACTGCTCCCCCAGGTCCTTGCGCTGCGTAAAGGTTCGTAAAGTGGTTTATCCACGTTGCCTCATCTAGGAAGACCTCTCTCGAGCCTTTCTCCCTTTTATTTCCCTTAGCTACTATTTCCCAGAATAACTTCTGGTCCTTTGTCTTAGCCGCTGACAACATTTGGACCAGAGTTCTTCGTCCCAGGAAGACTTTGCTTTTGCCAATACTTTGTTATATACTTTCCTTTTTTCTTTTACTTCTAGAGCACCTTTTGTTTTAAGTGCATCAATTAGTATAGATTTTGCGACACGGCACTCTTTACTAAACCAGGGTTTGCCAACAGGCACTGCGTTCACTACACCAGTCCCTTTTTTTGTTTTTTTTGTCATGAGTTCTAATAATTTGTTAAAAAAGGCTTTGTGCAGTCTAATAAATTCACCTGATTCGCATTCAGCAGGGTTATATGAGTCAAATGTATTTGCAAGGGAACAATAAATATTAAGCATTAACTCTTCTTTTCCCAAGATATATGCCCATTTCACAGACCGTCTATTATTACTAAGAATAATGTTGTCTATCGTGGGTGATTGTATTTGGTTTTGACCTCCCTCTCTTACTTCCGGCCCCTTTAATAAACTCTGTAAGAAGCTAGTTTCAAGGGGGCGGTGATCGCTGTCAAATCTTTCCTTAACCTTCAAGTCTTTTGTATATGGCCATAGATCAGATGAAACAATAACATAATCTATTTTACTTTCACATGTATCCCTCGTGAAGGTGGGTGCTTTCGGGCTATCAGATGGCAGGCGCCCATTACATGCCCTCAGTCCTTGACTTGTGAGTAACCTTGTGATCTGAAGAGCTAGGGTGGTTCCAGCAGCCGCCCCATTACTAACTAAAGAAGGTATTCCATTAGCAGCATCCTCTTCTTCATACAATTTATACATGCCTATAATAGGTTCAAAATTACAGTTCATGTCCGCACATAATATTACACTTGCTTCTGGGCCCAAAGTGTCCATAAAGATTTCTAATTTATCAATGCATGGTGACTCCTTATAGGATGGACATGGTCTATTGTAGACATTAATAAGATATATCACCCTTTTATCATCAGTGGTAATTTCCAGGCCAAGTAGATCTAGAGACTCAATATTTAGATTTTTTATGCCGATGTTAATAGATACACTGACCCATATTAATAAACCACCTGAGGCCCGTCCTCTGGTTGATGGAACCGCGCATATCTGATATGTTTGCAGACATCAAAGGTATTCATGTAAATGTTCCATTCAGGGTCACTTGTTTTTGTACTCACTCCTGCTACATTCCATGAGACTAATTTAACTATACTCAACCCTTCATTTGTACCACTACTACTCGATGGTGGAGGTGTAGCTGGGCTTCTAATTGCCCCTATTCGAGAATTGTCATACCTGCCCACTACTAGTAGGTCTGTACAGACTGTTCCTGTCTTTAAGACTGTGACCTCTTCTACTGTACCTTCACTTGGGGGCTGGTCTGTAGTGACAGTGATCCACATTTGGTCAACTGCCTGATTTGTACTAGGACATACTACTCCATTAGTGTCCCTAATTCCTACCTCTTTTAAATCGGGTACTCTAAGATATTCGGGTACCTGTTCTACAATCCCTTGACGTGGTGACAGTAAAAGAGGAGGGGGAGGGGTATCTTGCAGTCAATCAACTGCATCTAAGCAATTGAAGCGATTGTTGGTGGAAATATAATCTAGATGTAGAGGCGGCTTTAGCCAGCCTCCACCACGTGGCCCCCTACCATTTCGCTGCACCATTGTCCAACCATCTGCCCTAGATGAAAAGTGGCCTGGTGGGTAGAAATAAGTCAGCTGAAAAGGCCGAATAGTGGTGCCTAAACTAGGGTACCTCCAGTTGCAGATATGTTCCACTACTCTAGGATTGTCAAAATGTATTATTATACAGTCCCCATATATATTTTTTGCCAAATGCCCCACCCAGGGTACTCGCCTGATATTAAGGATTCTACCCATCATATGCAAGGGTAGTGGTCTATTAACATCCAACCATTGGACCACCCTGTTCCATAAGGATCCAGAGGTTTCTACCTCATGGTTGCCCAATTCCGGCACTCCAGCCAGAATAACCACTAAAGGGCAAACCTCTGGGGGGAGATTAATGGTCTTTGTAGTGCTTTCTGTGCTATAATTTTTGTTTACTATCCTGGTACACTATTTGTATTTGGCTTACTTATTTTAGGTTCCAATACATCTTTCTCTTTCGCTGCCTCAGGAATCCCCTCAGTAATTTTTGGTACTGGTGGGTCCTTCGGTACAACTAATCCCTCTGCAGTTTTAGTAACCTTGGCCTTCGGTAGCGTATGAGATGCACTAGGATTGACATTTTTTAGGGAGGATTCGGCAATTCCCTTAATATCCCTCTCAATCCGTTTGAGATAGGTCTCTACCTTACTCAACCTCTCCTCAAGTGGACGTAATAAGAGTTTTAATGTGTCAAAAATAATGTTTGACTCAGTATTCACAATTCCTTTCGTAACCCCTGTAGTTAAGTGGCCCCCTGTCGGTTGTATCGTGTCCCCATTGTCTAATGCATCATGCTCCACATTTGTACTATCACTGACAACAGGTATTTCCATGGTACCAGGGCTTGTTGCGATATTTTTAGAACCCTTTTTTTTTTCCTTCCTTCCACCATTTGTAATTGGTGGTCTCGATTTCACCTTGGGAATAGTCCCTGTATTAGCTCCTTTCTGTTGTCTTGTGTTATGCACCTTGACAACATTGGAGACAGTGGGCAATTTATTTGGTGAAAATAAGAGTGATTCTGAAACAGTAGAGGAGCTCCCATCTGTAACATGTGGTGTATCACTATTAGTTTCCTGCAATGGGATGATTTCTAAGATTGGTGAAACATTTACTCCCCCATTTGACACAACTCTGCCCGTGGAAATAGGAGTTTGTGCATTGGCTTTTGGCCTAGTGAAGATCGTCTTGCAATGGCCAGTTCCTGGAAAACCCGTCTCTCCATGATGACAATACTTTCATCGACAACAGAGTTCATCTTTTTAATAAATTGGTCCATTGCTCCAGTGAATGCAACAGTGTCAGTTTTCCCTTTAACCTCCTTTGGTGGCATTGTTCATGGGCCAGTCAGAAATCGGGAGTTTAAATAAATAAAAAGAAATTAAATCCACAGTACTCACGAAACGAAGATTTTTGGAATGTTAGTGGGGTGGCCCGTCCCGGCCTCTGCCGGTCTTGAACGGGCTTAAATGGGCCTGCCCTTGGCCCGGGCTTCGCCCGGCGTCCTGCGAAGCGGGCCTCTGCGCAGGCTTTATGCACATCCTGGTGCGGGCGCGTCGTCAGAGGTGCGTGCCGCCGCTTGGCCTGCCGGGAGTTGTTGTCCCGGGGCGGCGGCGCGTAGATTGATGCTGCTGACTCTTGGCCAGTGGCGGCGTGGATTCTGCGTCTCTCTGTGTAGCCCCCGGTGACTCTTGGCAGTGGCGGCGTCCTAAAAGCTGGTTACGGTAGGCTATCCAACTACATTGTCTTCAGCTCTTCGCGACCACTCCCGATACTTCCTGCTTCAGCCAGCCAGCAACTAGACTGCGGTACCCAGAGTCCAGGCGTTAAATCTGGAGCAGAGTATTGGCCGGCGAGTCCTGACTGAATCAGGGCTTCTGAATTATGATATGATTTTAGAAATGTTTCCATAAATGTAGTGATTCATGCATAACTTCACTTTGATTTCTTGTCCAAAATGCTGTAGCAATCTTTATTTCTTTCACTTGCTTCTGTTGTGCTGTTTTATTATTTTGGGCACAATGTGTGTTCACCTTTTTACTTAGTACACAACTTTCAAGCATGGTTGATGCTGCATTTTAATTTGTGACGCTCAATTTGTATGTCTTTGCTGTGAATATAATTGCATTCAATCATGTTCCTGGGACTGTTTGTCATTTTTAAATGTTTGCATTGTAATTAATTTACCTTTTTAATCTTATTCTCTCAATGATTCCCTTTGAGACATTGTTACATATGAGAGGCAGGCGTGCCCAACCAGCCACATCTTGGAAGCAGAATCATAATATGACACCTTGTCGGAATTAGGGGCATAAAAAACAACCAATTAAAACAGGTCCGCCATCTAACTTTCCCTCAATCAGCACGTCTGCCTTCTATGACTACCTTTGGTTAACAGTTTCAAAGGGGACTCCAGTTCTCATCCAAATCAAGAGGCCTTTGGGGTAGACTAAGAACCACCCAGCAGGTGCCACCTGACCCCTCCATCTACAACTCAGTTTACTATTATTTTAATGTTAATAATGGAATTGTTGGCACAGTATGCAGCTCAAATAATATGTTTTGTCTTCACCTGTGAATAGAGTAACACAAACAAATCATATCTGACATGTACTATTAGGGTAAGGAGAGCATAGTCAGTGAAAGGAGGTCAGCATCATAAGAATAATTAACAGTTTTTAATATTATTACTATTATTGTTATTAATGTTAGGCTCCCAGAATAGTTACTAAGCCAGTATAGGAAATGATGTATGTGCTGGCAGTAAAATCAAACAGTTTACATTGCAGTAAGGGGTGCAGAAGCTTCACCTGCAGTTCAGAGAGGTCCAGAGGCTCCCAAGCCTAGGCAGGTCAGTGATGCCCCTCAAGATGAGCCGTTGACGCCTATGTCACCCATCCCCAGGTGCTGCCCTGTTCTTCTGAGATTACCGAGGCAACAGGAAGAAGACGTGCTAGCAGGACCTGAGAGGCGCAACAGCAGAGCATGGCTTTGCAACACAACACAACACAACACAATGCAGAAAACTGTATAAGCAGGACAGGTCAGACACTTATTACCAAAATGAGTTAAAGGGAGTATGGGAATTGGTGCATAATTGTCAGCTCTGTATGCTGCATTTCAAAGATGTTTCTTCTGAAAAGCCATTTTTAGTGCTACATCAGGTGTGAAGCTATCAATGGTGCAGCAGGTGCAGTGGCACCGGGGCCCACGGCTGCGAAGAGCTCACTCCATGCCAAGTAGTATCTGTTTTTCACTATCAGGTCAGGAGGGACACAATTTTCATGTTTGCCTTTAAAGGTAATGGCACCCTGGTGATGTGCAGAGCACAGTACAACCACTTGCACTGTGAACAGATCATTACTGAAGGATGGAGCAGCTGTTTCCATTCACTTTCCACCATGCAGATGTCCTCTGGCCTTAATTTCAAAGGGAGTGCAGATATCCACCTGCAGGCGGGTGCAGTTAGTGACCACATCTGCCTGCAGGGCATTGCCTAGGGCTCCCTGGGACCCCTTTTACATGTCTCGAAGAGGAGCCACTGGCAGGGCGACCTGAGTGTGTTCTACCTCAATGTGGCACACAGTCAGAGAACCTCCTAACAGACGCTTTGTCACTACGACCACGTCTGTAATACATTGCAGGCACAAAGGCAACAGATTACCTCATTTGCTTGATTGAAGCCCCCATGCATGAGGGAACACCCTCTTGAGATTGCACAGGTGCACATTTGGCATGATCTGTATTAAAGAAATGACCACACATGTGTCTGCTACCGTGGATCACTAAAAGAGGGTACAAAAACCTGTTGCACCCCTGTCACACTATATATAAGTAGGGCTCCCGGTTTTATGGTATTTATTTTTTGGCCATTTCCATCTGTATTTATCCATATATCAATTTTTTGCCATTTTATCTGTATTTATCCAAATTTATATTGTGATTTGCGTATAAATGAAGTTGTAAAACTGTACATTTCCATATCTATTTAACTGCTAGACATGCAATCATACTTTGATGTCTGTCGTGTTTTAGCTATTTAAGCTGTCAAATATTACATAACAAAACATCCACTGGTAAATACTAGGATAATACAATAAATGTATGTTGACATATGCCGTTATTTAAATTCTTTTTTTTATTTCCCTCACTGTCCATCTCCTCAGCTGCTGGCCTATACTTCATAAAAGACAGCACAAAGAGCCACTTAAAAGAAGCACAATATTCTGCATATTTAACACTTTTCAAAATAAATGCAGACAGAAAACACATTGTTTTCTGTCTTTATTCATCTGTAAAAATCCGTAAAAAAGGGAGCCATATGTATAATATATCCCCAGCGGTCCTATACTGCTGAGCATCTGAGAAGCACAGGCGACGGCCTAAGGTAGCCTCCATATTATAAACAGCATTCAACTGTTGCAGTTAGAAATTATATCAGAGGAGGAAGGAAGTGCAGACTTTTCCATAGCATAGTGCAGACAAATGTAATTTTACTTTCCAAAAACTAGAAAGTGCAACATATTTTTGAACCTCTGTCGTAATGGAATTGAAGACTGCACTTTCCGTCTCTCTCAGTGCCAATCGTTAGTTCGGGGTTGATAGTAATTTATAAACTAAGAATCAAATTGATCGGGCAAAAGTTAGGAATAGGATAAATGGGAAAATGGTTGTACTTAGGGTGTCTCTTCTTGTGTGTAAGGGAAGCTTGCACTGCACCTGCCACGCTGTACCTGTACTTTGTGTGTAGGGTGACTGGTTGTGTGTTGGGAGCCTCATTAAGAGTTGCCTGGAGGGGTATCCTTGGAGACCGGTGTTTCTGGATCTATGATTACTAGATTCCCAAGACCCAGTTTCATAGACTATCTGCACCTGGTGAAACTTTAGGTGGGGGATGTCGGTAGAGCTCACCCCCTTCTGCACCATGGGGTGGAGCAAGAAATACTCCCCTAGCAGTGCCATGCCTTGGTGTGCCCTTCCCCCACTGCAGAGCCCTTCCCCCACCATCACTCTCCTAACAAAACCTTAAATCCTTGGGGGAAGATTTACAAGCCCCTTGCGCCACTTTTGCGTCATTTTTAACATGGGAAAAATGACGCAAAAGTGGCGCAAGGGGCTTGTAAATCTGCCCCTTGGTGTCTTGCTCCTTCACATTAAGGAGACAGTAAGGCTGCAGACATGTAGAATAAAAAAAGGAGTTGCTGTGCAAAATTAAACACACCAAAAAGCAGCTGGTATTCTGTCGCAAAAAAAGATACTAGAGTCAGTTTAAAGTAAGTTAGATTAAAAAAGGGTGCAGCTCACAAAAAGAAGTAAAACACAGAGAGATAAGAATGAAAAGCGAGTTCTCGTTTTCACCGTCTTAATTGCAGCTGCAATGAAGCTCTGTGGCCTGCCTTTCACCTTGGCTGCTCACAGCAGGCAATATGACGTCACAGCTAAACTGAGATAAGTTGCATCATTTTATTATTACAGGTGACTAGTGAAGTCAAAACTCGATTGTAATAAGGAAATTAGAGACGGGTTGTTACATAGAGACCGTGTGCGTCCACGTATTAGGTAGGTATAGGCAAGAGTGAACCTCCGGTTGACCATAACCTTGGCTGTGATCTTTGTGAAGAACAGAGGTGGTCAGTGAGAAGAAAAGTTAGTGTCCTGCACTCGTCGTGCTGGTTTCTCACCGTGAACTAGAGGTACTTCCAGTGCTTTTTCAGCATAGGCATGTGGAAGCAGGCATCCGGAAGATACACTGAGCGCATCCAGATGTTGCTCTATACAGCTGTCAGTGCCTGAGCCAAAGTCAGAATCTTAAACTTCTAATGGGGAAAAGCAGGTTAATCTCTTAAAGATCCAGGATAAGGCAGAGCCTTTTCCCTCTTCCCTTACAAAGACGCAGTGGGAGTAGCATCCCTGTCCCATTCAGGGGTAGCACTGGGTGTATTGCTCCTAACAAAGAGACGTTTTTGGAATGCGTACAAAGTCGGAGGCAGCTTGGATGGTGGAGGCTGCCAGCTGTAGGTATTCTCTATTCTCCACCACTGAGAGGACACAACATCTTTTGTTGTCTGGGTTCAATAGTGGAGGGAGATTACTCCCCTCAGTGGTGTGCATCGGACCTCCTTCAGGTGGTCCACAAGACTTTGTGTCCTCTCCTGAGACCATGAGGATGCTTATTCTTATCTCTGAAGCATCTTCTCTTCACCTGCGTGCTTCCCAACGAAGAGGAGGATGAAGCCAGGGTCAAGGGTCAAAAGACTCCCTAGCCTCGAATGACTGGAGTGCAGAAGTAGGCCTGGCTTTGGTTGTTCGGATTTTACGCTTGATGGCAGAAGAAGGTCTTGCTTTGGTAGCGCATTACAAGTCTTAAATAAATAAATTGGCATACTGGGTGGTGCACAGAGGTCTTGCATAGGCCACTTCGACGGTATGCTGGCTGCAGAAGCAAGTCTCGTTTTGGTTGCTCGGATGGTACACTAAATGGCAAAAGGAGATCTGGTTTTGATCACTTCGATGGCAACCTAGATTCCCAAAGGAGCTCAGGCTTTGTTTGCACGAATGGTACACTGCACGGCAAAAGGAGTTATGGTTTTGGTCACTCAGATGTCACTCTTGCTAACAGAAGGAGGTCTGACTATGCTCACTTGGATGGCATCCTGGGGGCAGAAGGAGGGCAGGCTTTGGTTGCTTGGATGGCACGCTGGGGGGGAGATGGAGGTCTGGATTTGGCCGCTCCAATGGCACGCTGTGGGGAGCAAAAGAATGTCTTGCTTTGGTCACTCGGAAGGCACACTGGATGGAAGACTCACTGAATTTTTCCACGAAAAGCTCACCATCATCCATAAGAACTTTGAACCCCAGCCCAAGTCCTCAGATTTCCTTCACGCACTCATCAAAATCAACATGGACCACAAACTTACCTCATTGCACCAGCCCCTCCAGGACAACATCATGAACTCCGTTCACTCAGGAGCCTCCAAGGTCCCCTGCTCACACCACATTTTCAACCTTAGAAGCCGCAGCATCAGCAGTTAGCTCACCATCCTCTTCAACTTCTCACTTGCCACAGTTCCTTTTTCAGAAGACTGGAACCATGTAGAAATAATCCCACTCCTCAAGAAACCATCCACTGACCCGACTAAACTCAAAAACGACCGTCCCATCTCCCATCTCCCATCTCCCGTCTCCCTTTCCCGGTCAAAGACCTAGAAAAAGACATCAACCGACAACTGACGAAATATCTGGAGCCGAATATTCTGCTAGACACATCCCGATCTGGATTCCACGCCAATCAGAGCATTGAGATTTCATTGATCTCAATCACTGATGACATCAGAGCCCTCCTTGTCTGGGGAGAATCAGTTGTTCTGATCGTCCTTGACCTCTCAGCATCCTTTGACACAATATATCATCACACCCTGATCAGAAGACTGTACCACATCGGTAACCAGGTAAACGACATCAAGTGTGCCTCACTAGAAGAACCCCTAAGGCCCATCCACATTCATTCACCTCTGAACCCAAGGACATCATCTGCAGTGTCCCTTAGGGATACTCCTTCAGCCCCACTCTCTTCATCACCTACATGACCCCCTTGGCCAACATCGTCAGATCACATGGAGTAAACATGCGCAGACGACACCGAGCTCATCCTCTCACTCTCAGAAGACCTAGCCAACAAAAGAACCAGCTTCCTCAGGTGCATGACGAGCATCATCAACTGGATGAAGGACAACTGGCTGAAGCTCAACACAGACAAAATAACAGTGCTGTTCTTTGGCAACAACACCATCCCTTCGAATTACTCCTGGTGGCCCTCGGAAGTAGGAGCATCAGCCAAATGGACCGACCACGTCAGAATCCTCGGCATAATGCTGGACAGCAAACTGACCATGAAATCCCAGATCAACACAGTCATTTCTGCCTGCTTTTGTACTGGAATGTTATGTAAAGTCTTCAAATGGCTCCCCCTAAACACTACACATACTGACACTCAGGCCTTAATCACAAGCCGATTTAACTACGGCAACACACTCTACACTGGGATCCCCGCACACCTTCTGCAGACACCAGCCTATACAGAATTCCGTTGCCAGCCTCATCATCGACCTCCACAGACGTATCCACATCACCCCCAACTCAGAAATCTCCACTTGCTCCCCTTACAGAAGAGATGCCAATTTAAACTGATGATCCGTGCCTACAAAGCCCTGCACAATCAAGGACCTGCCTACATCAACCATCGCCCAAATTTCCACCATCCTACCTGACAAATGCACTCCAGCTCTCTCTCACTTGCCCACAGCCCCACCATCCACCGAAGCAACAGTGGAGGACGCTCCTACTCGTACCTCACATCGAAAACCTGGAATGATCTCCCTCTGCAGCTATGGGCCTCCACCTCTCTACTGGAATTCCAAAGAGCACTCAAGACCTGGCTGTTCGAATGAGTCACCTGGACCATCATGACCGGCAAGTGCTTGGATACCCTCTCAGGTGATTAGCTACGCAATATAAATCCACTTGATTGATATTATTCTGTACTGCAGTTTTTGTATAGCGCATGGCTACCCAAAGGCCTCCCATCCCAACATCCTGGGAATACAAGTATTCCCAAACAGCCAGGTCTTCAAGGCTTTGTGGAATGGGAGCTCTTGCTCCAAAAAGCGTAATTCGCAAGGCAGCGAAATCCAGACTTTGGACGGCAAAAAGGATGTAAGCTTCCACCCCAGCGCTATCTCCGAATTCTGAGAACCTTAAGTGGAGGGGCAAAGACTTATCTGAAAAGCCTTCTTGGCACATACAAGGAGTATTATGATCGTAGAAAATAAGTACCTCTACTGGGTATCACCCTATGCATGATACAGAGAGATTTGAACCAAATCCGGCACTCTACCGGAAGCCAGAAGAGATCCTTAAGGGCATTAGTTACTGACTGACATTTAGGTGTATCTGTGAGAAGTCGAGTGTCCGCATTATGCTGGTGTGCAGCCTTTTGACAACAGAGCACAGTGAGCCAATGTATAAAGCATTTTCATAATCCAGGCATGCCCATATTAAAGCCTGGACAATCACTTTTCTGGCTGTGAAAGGGAGGAGCTAGAAAACTTTCCTCAATAGTAGCAGAATGCTGTAGCAAACATTTTTTGGCTTGGTATTCCACCATAAGAATGGTGTATAACCACACCCCCAGGCTCCTAATTGGGCCTGTAAGGGTTAGGAGCTTGCTCAGACATTCTGGAATAGACCCGATGCCCCAACCTCAAGGAACTGCTTAAAAAACAACAGAACATCAGAACTACAAATGAGAAATTTCAAGGCATGCAACCATGCTATTATTGCAGCAATTGCAATAATGTAATGAAAGGCAATATTTTACACCATCCCATGAAAGGAACGACCATAAAACTAAAAGTAAATGCCACGTGCAATACTTCAAATGTCATCTACTTACTGAAGTGCCCATGTGGCTCATGTTATGTGGGCCACACTGAACGAAAAATAAAAACAAGAGTCCTTGAACACAAGAGCAATATCAGGACAGCGCACATGAAATCCACAGTAGCAGCTCACTTTGTTGAAAAGAGACACAAAGTAGCCCAGTGCAATTTATGGTGTTAGAAAATGTGATAAACATTGAAGGAGTGAGCATGAAAAACAAATTGCTACAAAGAGAAAACTTTTGGATTCGTTATCTGTACACGATGCAGCCCACTGGCTTGAACGACAGGATGGAATTTTTATGTTACTTGTGAATACTGTAGAAATGTTTCATTTCATGAATAACAGTAATTTTGATACACTACACACATGTTTACAAAAAAAAATTTGGGTTAGATCTTTTTAAGCACTAAATCACAGATATCGATATATATTTGTCTAGCTTTTAGATAGTTTTTTGCCCATTATATTCTTTGACTATCATTAGTTGTTCATTTTTTACCATGTTTACTACATATACCTTGCACCTTATTCACTACAAGATGGCCCCCAATTTAACATATAACTAGTCTCTCTTTTATGTTTAATATTCTGCCGTTGAACGCAGATTTCTAACTTTATTTAACAATGTCACACACAACCTTGTGGTAACCGCAACGAGTGAAGCCGCAGGTTGATTGATACTGTTCCGAGTAAGTACATTTTTACAATGTTGACCCTTCGGGCACTTTCGAGATAATACAGAGATAGTTGAAACGGGACTGTACACTACGAACTCTGTGATGGTTCATGCATACGCATGTAGATAACAGTTTGACCGTACAGTTAGTGTAACAATTCTCAACAATGCGCGATCGACATGAGAGTTTTAATTTGATGATTTTTGATGTTAACGGAAGCCATACACATTCAGATGTCTTAAATGCGCGATAACATTACAACATGAGATTCGCATTCAACAGAAAGGAGGATACTCATACACCAGTGAACGCATATAAGTAATTGTTTTGCACATAAGGTCACTGTGAGATAGAATATGCGTCAAGATTATTGTTTCTTTAACAACATCGATCTTGTCACAAAAATTCGTATTATTTATGATTATGTTTACCCATTATTACTGTTGATCATTTGTTTTAATGATGAAATGTTGACACATAATGAAATTAATTACAGAGGACAGACCACTATAATCAGATCATTTAATTTTTTGTTACAGAGATTTCCCCTGATGAAGTGCCGATGTAAGGCACGAAATGCATAGGGATCTATATGGAAATTCTTTGGGATATTTGGATTGATAAAATGAAAAAGTGAATTGAATTGTACAAATGATTGATAATTTGGACATCAAACAACAAAAGAAGTGAAGAACTTAATGATTTGACAATTTAGTTGGTGTACTTTTCACATATACCCTGTCTAGGGTTATTTACGCTGTGCAATGGGGGACAAACCCTAATTGGATTTTCTCTATAGATTCTGGAATAGACCTCAGGACGCTACTCCAGAAGTTATTACCCAACAACATGACTTCGGTCTTGTCCTTGTTGAGTTTTAATTTACAGCCGGTCATATATCTGGCTACTTCCCAGAGGTATGGAGTCTGGGATAGATGATTAGAGGTGTGATCGGGTGAGATAGACATGACTAGCTGGGTGTCATCGGCAGAGGAAACCAATGGCAATCCAAACAATTGCATGATGTCGGCAAGGGGGAGCATGTAAAAACTGAAAAGGGTGGGTCTCAGGGAGGAGGACCCCCGAGGTACCCCACAACTGAGAGGAAGACTGGTTAAATATTAGGCCTGATCTAAAACCTGAAAGGTTTGATCTTTCAGAAAAGTGGAGAGCCATTCAAGTGCTTTGCCCTGGACAATGGCATTGAAAACTCTCTGGTTGCAGATTTAATAGTCCATGGTGTTGAAGGCAACACTTACATCGAGAAGTATGATGGCTGCAGATCCTCCCTGGTCCAAAAGTTTCCTTAATTCATTGACCACTGCTAGCAGTGCACATTCAGTGCTGTATTGTGGTCAGAACGTTTGAGTGGGATGAAGCACTGCCTGAGATTCCAGAAATTATGAGAGATTCTTGTTAACATGTGTTTCTAGAAGTTTTGCTACTCCTGGTAGCAAATACATAGGCCTATAGTAATTTAAATGGAGGTGGTCGAGAGTAGGCTTTTTAAAAGTGGTCTGACTATTGCATGCTTCCAACGGTGTGGGACCTTTTGCTTGAGAGAGAGTTGTTTAACAACTTTGTCAGCAATGGGATAATGCAGTCAGATCCTTGTTGAAGAACACGAAGAGGGACTGGGCCCAGTGGTGAACCAGATTTAACCATAATTAAAAACTCTTTAACAAGATTCTTCATAAGATGGGGAAACGCTGAGAGATGGTCATCTTTCAGTTGTATCTTTATAAGCACACTGTTTAGTATTTAGTGATGATTTATACGTAGGATTACACCAATTTGTGACTGTGTTGATTCTAAAATATTTATTGTATATTTTGTGCGTGTGGATTTCGTTGAAATTGTAGATGCATGGTGGGGAATGTAGTTTTTTGGTTAAAAACCCACATGGTGACTGATTGAGAACACGTGATGGTAATTAAGACAGAGGCGGGTAAATGCGCGGGTTGAGGCTTTAAGAACTAGTAAGGAGGGAAACCTCAGGCAGAGGATATTGTGACTAAGCTCATGACAAAGGAGAAGACAAAGACTCGTTACAAGCCGCTGGCTTTCTGTATATAACCAGGTACAATTTACATTCATAGTTAGAGGCTTGAGTTTTTGACCAACTAGGGGTGTGGGGAGAGTACATTATTCGGATCAAGTTTTTGAATTCAGCTATGTGTAAACATGAGGGTGAGGTTAAATCGAATGGGCCGCTATGAACATTGTGTAATTTTACCGTGAACTCGATAGAGGTTAATTTGGGTTAGAAAGGTTTGTTTAATCACTGATGTTTGCGACTGCATTAATTATTTGGAATGAACTTGTTATTTTTAGTCATTAGTTGATGTGGCCCTTTATTTGTTGTTTTTTCAGTACCCCTGAAGAAGAACTAAATAGTTCGAAATGCATTGGGTGACAAGACTGGTTTGTTCGTAACAATGTTTGAAGCACATGTCTATGTAAAAGCCTCGGCAACATTAGACATTTGAAAATGCTAAATAAAACATTTCAAGGACTATCTGGCTGTCTCCGGAGTGATCTACTTTTGAAGTACATTTGGAATATGAGAACGACAAAAATTAGTGAATACTATTGATTACATTGTGGAACTTTGGCAAAAAATAAAACTTTATGCATGAGGAATGTTTTCCTGATTTGACAAGCAGTGCAGCAGACGGGGACGCAAACAGCGAACTCGGTTCTTCTCTATTGTTAGATTACTGTGTTGGGACGAACACAGTTCTGCTTTGCACGCAACCATTAAAAGGATAAAAAAAAGGATGAAACGGAGAAAGTACTAAAAAGGGAAGGTGTGCACACGCTATTTTTTCAAATGTTTTTCAAATCTTTCAAATCTGCCATAGATTGATTAAAAGAGTAGCCACCCGAATCAGTCATATCGGGGAAGGAGGAACACATTTCATTTTTTTTCCCTGAAAGAAATGTGCCAAATCACTGCTGTGCTTCACAGAAACATCCACAGTCAGATAAGCTGTAGGGGGCACAGTAATATCTTTAAGGATCTTAAAATTTTCTTTAGGAGACTTGGAGGAGTTGACACTTTTATTGGCAGAAAAGAGGCTTGGGACGATTTCATTACTGCTTGATACAGCCCGATGGATTTCCCATAATCGGATTTGCTAGACTCATCAAATGTCTTTCTCCATCTTCCCTCCATATTTTGATTGAAGATGGGGGTCTGGCTTTGGTCACTCAGATTGCACACTGGGTGACAGAAGACAGTAGTGGTTGCTACAAGGCTGTAGTGGTGAGGCGGGAAGATGGGTAAAAAAAATCAAGTGCAGAGAGGAATGCTGTCAGATTGAAATTCTGTGCCACTATACAATGCCCATCACTGTTTATGCTCCAATTAAGATTATATATAAAATTGTGTTTAGCTACTATTAGAATGCTTAATTTGCCAACCTTTCAGGGTCGCTATTCACATGTACCACAGTTCTTCTCAAAATCCTAGCCTGTGAGGTGCCAACCAAAAGGGCCGTGCTGATCATGGTAAGAGAAGACAGGTCACTCTGCCCATGAGATACACATACTGCTATGATGCGTGTCCGCACTGTCCTAATATACAAAGCTGTGGCAGTTCACACATCCCCCAGGTATATAAAATAACACTGCCTTGCCACAAACCACTTATTGATGTTCTGTTAAGCTCACTGTATGTCAAACGCAACTGTCATGCTAGAATCTACACGTAAAGCTCACAGGTGATGCTATCAAGACACATGTGCATGCGCTGTAGCATTGTAATACATGTTGCATGTTGTCCCTCTGTAGAAAACCATGTTAGGTTCAAGGCCAGATTGGGCATTTATCACATCGGGCCTTTCCCCGGGCTAATGGAGGGAGGTGACTGGAGCCAAAGAAGGTCGGAGTTTGAAGGTCCATGGCAGCTGTTGGCCCCCATCCCTTCCTGCAACTCCCGTGTGGTTAATAAGTAGGCATAATGGGGGCTTCAGGAGAAAGAGAACGAGAGAGAGGGAGAAGAGAGAGAGAATGGACGATCGGAAGAGAGCGCCAGGGAGACGGATGGAAGAAACAGAGCGAAGCCTGATTTGAAAATTTGGCCAGGGCTGCTTTTGATTCCAAATCTGAGCCATGTTATTATGTTTAATTGATGTTATATTCAATGTGAGGAGCAAGCTGGCTCCTCTTATGGGTGATAGCAGTCGAAGTGGATTGTGGTTAGAATTGGGACAGGGGTGCTTTTGGATCAGGATTGTAGCAGTTTGTTTCTTCCAGCCCTAAAAACAGCTCTGTAGCTTGCAGCTCATCTGAAAATGCCTGAATGACGAGCACGACTGTACAGGCACGGATTTGCACTCTGGCTTCATGTTTACATATTTAGCCGGCATTATGATGCAGTAGCGGCTGGCATCTATTGAAGTGGGGGTGGCAAGTGGGTGGGTACGCGCACGGGCAAGCAAAATAAAAAAATAACGAGAAAGCACTTACCGGATCCTGATGGATGATGTCCTCCTCACTCCGACTGCTTATGCTGGGACTGCAGTGCAGGCCCAAGCAAACTACCTCAACTAATCCTGGCCTGTTTACGGGCTGTTAGCCAGCATGCGAGTAATGCACTGATTGGTGTATGGTCAGGGACTACCGACCATCCCCCTCCCTGTCTTGTGCACCCACACAATTATAGAAATTGGACATGAGAGGAGTTTCTTTGGAAGGCGGGGGGTCTCCCCGGCCGTATTTATTAAAACATGAAAACAAATTAAAATAAACAATATTTACACAAGCATTTATGCAGAAAAAATCTACTGACATTAGATTACAATCAATGTAGACAGGTATCAAAGGGCTAACTTTAACAAATGTCTAATGCAGCATGTTTCCTAACCGAATCTAAAATGTAGGATCATAATCACACTTAAGACTCTTTCTGCACATCCTAGTTTTGGGGCTACGGCAAGGTCGCTAACCGGTGTCAAATACTTATCAGCCAGCTACGCCCTCACGTATGAGTGCGCATGCGCAGAGGGCCCGTTTATCGAGAGGGTACTTCCCCCTCTCCCGGTTACCCCTGCACTCTCCATGAACTCCATTAACAAAATGGGGGCCCTTGCACTCTGCGCCGTTTAATGATGTCATAGTGCATGTGCGGGGTGGCTAACCAGCCCAAAGAAAGCGTGACTCCCCCCTGCACCGCACCCATACAACCAAGCGGATGTACCGCCCCTGGAGTTCTAGGAGAGACCACTTGTCCCTCCCCCTGGGTGACCCCATTCAAGAATGGCGCCGCCCCCTATGGACCTTAAATTGACTGCTCACCGATCATGACCTTACTGCCTGACCAAGGACTATCAATAAATACGACAATTATGTTACCTGTAAACGGGAAAAAAGGCCTAAGGAAAAAAGCTCACACCAAAACACGTTACTGTGAAAAACGAGCATTAAAGTTGATACTACGACCTGTAAACGGGAAAAGGGCCTAAGGCTGAGGCAAGGGGCAAGCCTGGGGGGAGCGCGGGAACAAGAGGGCGCCTCCTGCGCCCCCCCCCCCCGGCCTTTTAACCCCTGGGCAGACCAGTTGCAACTGGTCCATCCCCTTTGACTCCCCCCCTTTGACCCGGAAGCAATTAGATTGCCTTCGGGTCAACGAGGGAGCCAGCACCAATCGGTGGTGGGGCGCGCGCGCCGCGTCATCAAGACGCAGTGGCGGCACGCCCCACCACCAATAGAGGTTAGGGGAAGGAGGGGGGTCGGCGCCCGCCATACGTGCAGGGGGGTGAGCGGCCCCCCTTTCCTGGAGCAGCTCTGTCGGCGCTCCCAAAGGCACTGGATGCCGGCACTTACTCTCAACCTAGCTGTCTTAAGACACCTAGGTTGAGAAGTTTAAAGTGGGCATGTGTGGCTGGCTGTCGCATGACTGCTGCCCAAAGAGACATGCACACTTTAAACAGTGCAAAGGTAGTCCTCTGCCCACCACTCCTCCCTGCTGTCACTCAGCAGCTCCCGCCCTGTTCTGATGCTTGGTTTAGGATAGGATGATGAAAAGTAAAATGGTAATGAATTACCATTTTATTTGTCCTCTCTAGGGCTTTGGGGGGCTCTTAAGTGGGGAGACACTCCTCCTCCGCTCCAATGGAGGAAACCCCCGTGGTAGAAGTATACCTCGTTTTGGTCACTTGGATGGCACACTGGGTGACAAAAGGAGGTCTGGTGTTGGTTGCTCAGATGGCATGCTTGATGGCAGTAAGAGGTCTGACTTTGGTTCCTCAGTTGGCATGCTTGATGGCAGAAGGTCTGGCTTTGGTCGTGCAGATAGCATGCTTGATGGCAGAAGGAGGTCTGGCTTTGGTCACTTGGATGGCACACTGGGTGACAAAAGGAGGTCTGGTGTTGGTCACTCAGATGGCACACTGGATGGCAGAAGGCGATTCCTGTGTTTTTGTTTAATGGCACAAATTTGAGCCTTAACATTAAATAATCTGGTTCTTGACCGACACTTTATAATCACTATTCTTTTGGCATGTGTACAGCCGAAATATCATCTGGGAAATATTAATGTGCTAAAATATAGTAGCCCAAATATTGAGACCGAAAATATTGATACAGTAAGTATATATCTTAGTTAGGCTCAGATCTTATTGCTAAGCTTTGGGACACTCACTGAGTAGCTGTTGCGCTACACAAATCCCAAAATAATAATAATAATGGGTAAATATAGATTTAGCACACTCAACTCTGCATATAAGTTCAATGACTATATAAATATGCATAGACATGCAGATGTGGAAATAAGAATAGTAAATCCATGCTTATGTAAATGTACTTACCTTAACATTTTGATCCTTCAAATTTCCTCCTCGATACTGTCACATACAACATTTTGCTGAGTCTCATCTTTCTTATCTTGTCAATGTAGCATCTGCAAATTGCCCACCCTAATATGTCTCTTTAACCCCTTCCATGCGGCCGCGATTCTGCGCCTGTGTGGCAAAATCATGAGTGGGCGGGTTTATGACGGCCCCCAGCCGTCATCAGCACACGAGCCCCGTAGTGCATGACGGCTGGGGGCCGTCATCGGCATAGAAGGGGTTAAGGCATTCAACAAGTGAAAATTCAAACTGGCTTTGGACTCTACATCCCAGGTTTCACGTTTACCACGGCACCCACTGAGTGCTTCAGGCATCGGGCAACATGTGAAGAACCACCACAAAGGACAACCTGGTCTTTCAGGCCATGGTGGACCCTTTAATTATGGAGCACAATTTGAAACCCAAAGTCCTCAACCCTTGCTAAAGTGTTGTCTTATTTTAAGTGGGAAACCTTCACATCCAGTCGAATAACTGTCCCTTTAACCCCAAGAACTTTGCAGTTTTAGGCCGTAGAAAAAGAGGGAAAGAGGGGAGAGATTCAGAGAAAGCAACCAGAGAGGGAGAAGAGAGAGAGAGGAGAGAGAGAGAATGGATGGCGGGATGGGAGTGCTAGTGCGAGGATACGAAGGGAGCGGGTCTGCTTTGAGCAGTCTCGGCTGCTGCCTGGAAGCTGTAGTAGGGGGAAAGGGCATGGGGTTGGTGGTGATCACAATAAAAAAAAAACACCTCTAAGCCGGCCAGCTAGCCGGCCGCCGCCACCTCTCCTACCTCCTCTTCCTGGCTTCTTGTAAGAAACAGGAAGCAGTAAGCACAAGCGCTCCCAAGCTCCCCGCAGCCAATCACAACGCTGCAGCGTTGTGATTGGTCATTGCAGTGTTGTGATTGGTCTCAGCTCGGTGACGGGGCTCAGCCAGAGGCTGTAGGGATGGGCATGTTCTCCATGCAGTCTGTAATGGAGAACAGTGAAAGTGCTCATGACTGGTTTGTGCGGCTCGAGAGGGCCGACCAAACAGTCATTGCGCACATAGAATGGTGGTACCCTCGTCCCCTGCTCTTCAGCCCCACCCACCCCCTCACGAAAGCTGCCACAGCAGGAGGACAAAAGAAAATGATAGTAACATTAGTTATTATCTTGTTCTTTTTTCCTTTCTTTTGCCAGGGCCTCATTCCTTCCACAGTCAGCCCTGGTCTTCTCCCTGCCTTCTCCTCAGTGTGGGTGTGGTGAGGGTCTTTGCCTTTTCGCTCCCCAGTGAGGGTCCAGGCCTCCTTTCAATAGAGTGTGTGTGTGTATGGGGAGAGAGGGGGGGGTTGGTCCTATCGTCAAGTGAGCAGGCTTCTCTTGCTGCAGTGAGGGCCCAGCCCTGGCCGCCTTATCTCAGCAGTAGGCCCCAACCGCCCCTCAAGGCTCCTTTCCCGGGGGGGCGGGGGACCCATATAAAAACACGATGCAAACATTTCACATTCCTCGCTGCATCGTAACTCTGTATGAACTCCAACATTATCAGGTAAAGTAAAGTTGTGATTTACGACCTATAAACAGCATCGAAAAGCTGCTCTGAATTATCTGTTGGCGATTGTGGGAATCGGACAGAGCTCCTCTTCCGCATGAAGAGGGGGAGGAGGGAGGGTGGAGGGGATGAGGCAGTGAGAAAAGGGGGGGGGGCAGGTGAAATAATGCTACACAAACACTTAAAGGCCTGTGACATAGATACTTGCTAGCACAGAGACCGCAATTGGGGGTGGTCTGGAGTAGTATGTGCTACCCCTGTACTGCTTTTTGAAACCCATGGAACTGCCCTTGTTTACTTTTGGACTGAGGAGCCATGAAGGCTGCAGAAGATGAAAGGAAACAAGCTTTGGCAAATCCAATAGGACTGCGCTAGCGGGCAAGCAAAACTTCATTACTGGGTGAAGCGGCTGGCATGCATCAATAAAAAATATATATTAGCAAAAAGTAAAAATATGTTTTGGTCTCGAAAACCACACTCTTTCATAGTGTTCTGGCACTGAGGGGAGTATTTTCTGAGTAGATATGCTCCTTTTGAAAGCGAAGAAGGTTTTCACTCACTGTGGAGTTAGGCAATTGTTGAACTGGTGTTTGCATGTTAGACCCGTGTTGTATGCTGTAGTGGGTAGAAAAAATGTGAATGACACAATAACAGACCAATGGATGAAAGTATATACATATGAATTTACTAAAATCAAAACGTCTTGGCTAATTCTAGACCTAAAAAAGATTTCACAAGCTTTGTTACTTTCTGTAACATCGACTCCATGCCCTGCCTTGGACCTTCAGTAGCTAATAGGATGCTACTGAGGGGCTAAGGGTGAAACAAGGGGTCAATCGTGATGTCACTGGGGGTCAAATAGCATTTGTTGCTGCATCCTAGCGTCTTGGTGTATTGCCATGCATAGGTGCTGTGTTGAAGGGAAGAGAGCTAGAAGGGTGTCAGCATGAATGCAAGGTGGATATAAGGCTAGTAGGAATAAGACTGATGGGGTTTAAAGTAGTGCAAAGGAGAATTCAGGGTGCCACGGAGGAAGGATACACGAGATTTCGATTTTCTAGGCTGTAGAGGCAGGCTATGTGACATTGAGGAGTTTGATGCAGAAGCCAAACAATGTAGCGCCCTTCCAGCGATTTTGGGAGGAATTGATCAAGACTGGGAGATTGAGATGAGGAGCAGGTAAACGTCAAACAAAATTGGGCCTCGGAGGGGAAAGAAAGAAGGCAAGTAATATGGAAATGAAGAGGGGAACAAGGGGAAGAAAAGCAAAATAAAGCCTACAGAGAGGTACCTCGTGATACAGAGTGAGATCGTTCTGTATAGGGGTGTTAACAGGAGTTACACAAGATACAAGATTCCAAGGCTAACAAGCTCGAACAAGGGGCAAGACGAAAACACTGTATGCACCAACATGGACACCGGGAAAGAGCCAGAGAGAAGTAAGGTGGGCGTTCTAGTGGTTAAAAAGGTAAGTAGCAAAAACATAGGGCAAGGAGTAACGTGGGAGTGGGAGAGGGAGGGGAAGCGACAATGATGGAGCAACCAACGGCCAGGGCCGGACTGGGAACCAAAACCGGCCCTGGCAAAGTGCTTGGCCAGCCCCCAGGGGGCATTGGGGGTGCGACCGAGCTCTTTGCCAGTGCCGGTTTGCTGCAAAAACGGCCCTGTAACAAAAACGGCCCCCAGGGGCCCAAAACCGGCCCCCACCCTTGTGGCCCACCGGGGAATTGCCCGGTGCCCGCAACGGCCAGTCTGGCCCTGCCAACGACAGGTAAGCAACAAAGCAGGAGGGTGGTGGGAACATCATTGTTACAAGATTATACTGAATGAATGGCAAACTGTAGGAGCAACAAGGTTGGGCACTTGATTCTTTCTAGGTCCACGTTGTCTTGGCTTTGTAGGAGAGACGTGTAGAGAATTTAGAACAAGATTCGGGGGACATAAATCAGCAATCCGGATAAAAAAGATATAGGCCCCATTAGTTCAGCACTGTATAGTGGAAGGACACAATTAGTGGGAATTAAAATGGTAACTAAGAGGTAAATAATAGAGAGGGTTAGATGCCAGGAAAGCAGTTCTGGGACACTAAGATGTAACAAGAGGGTAACATTTTGGATCTTCACTTTAAAAACCTATGGAATAGGACTCAATGACAAAATTATTTGGGATCTTGGTTAGACTTGGACTTGAATAAGTAGGATTTTGTGTTCCATCTTTATAAGATTGATTCTCTTTACTACCCTGGAACTCTTCTGCTTGAGAGTCCAGTCAGCGTTTGTGTTTAAGGTATAGCTTTTATCTTTATGGATGTATGACGTTACAACGCATACTTTTACAACGCCTACCATTACCACGCAATTTTTACAACGCAGGATCCATTAAAACGAAGTACCATTACAACGCATGTATTTACAACGCATATACCTTTACAACGCATACCATTACAACGTAAGTATTGGTAAGTTTATAATATTTTTTTTAATGTAAATTAATTAAAATTAATATAATTTAATTTAATTTAATTTAATTAATTTAATTTAATTTAATTTAATTTAATTTAATTTAATTTAATCAATTTAATTTAAATTTAATTATACTTAATTTTTACCCTGTACCCCTTTACCCAAAAACCCAAAACTGACCCTGAACCCTAAAAATACCCCTTTACCCAAAAACCCAAAACTGACCCTGAACCCTAAAAATACCCCTTTACCCAAAAACCCAAAACTGACCCTGAACCCTAAAAATACCCCTTTACCCAAAAAACCCAAAACTGACCCTGAACCCTAAAAATACCCCTTTACCCAAAAACCCAAAACTGACCCTGAACCCTAAAAATACCCCTTTACTCAAAAACCCAAAACTGACCCTGAACCCTAAAAATACCCCTTTACCCAAAAACCCAAAACTGACCCTAAACCCTAAAAATACCCCTTTACCTAAAAACCCAAAACTGACCCTGAACCCTAAAAATACCCCTTTACCCAAAAACCCAAAACTGACCCTGAACCCTAAAAATACCCCTTTACCTAAAAACCCAAAACTGACCCTGAACCCTAAAAATACCCCTTTACCCAAAAACCCAAAACTGACCCTGAACCCTAAAAATACCCCTTTACCCAAAAACCCAAAACTGACCCTGAACCCTAAAAATACCCCTTTACCCAAAAACCCAAAACTGACCCTGAACCCTAAAAATACCCCTTTACCCAAAAACCCAAAACTTACCCTGAACCCTAAAAATAACCCTTTACCCAAAAACCTAAAACTGACCCTAAACCCTAAAAATACCCCTTTACCTAAAAACCCAAAACTGACCCTGAACCCTAAAAATACCCCTTTACTCAAAAACCCAAAACTGACCCTGAACCCTAAAAATACCCCTTTACCCAAAAACCCAAAACTGACCCTAAACCCTAAAAATACCCCTTTACCTAAAAACCCAAAACTGACCCTGAACCCTAAAAATACCCCTTTACCCAAAAACCCAAAACTGACCCTGAACCCTAAAAATACCCCTTTACCCAAAAACCCCAAATTGACCCTGAACCCTAAAAATACCCCTTTACCCAAAAACCCAAAACTGACCCTGAACCCTAAAAATACCCCTTTACCCAAAAACCCAAAACTGACCCTGAACCCTAAAAATACCCCTTTACCCAAAAACCCAAAACTGACCCTGAACCCTAAAAAACTGACCCTGAACCCTAAAAATACCCCTTTACCCAAAAACCCAAAACTGACCCTGAACCCTAAAAATACCCCTTTACCCAAAAACCCAAACGTATAATATTTTTGATAAAATTATATACTTACCAATACTTACGTTGTAATGGTGTGCGTTGTAAAGGTACCTGCGTTGTAAATACATGCGTTGTAATGGTACTTCGTTGTAATGGATCCTGCGTTGTAAAAATTGCGTGGTACTTGTAGGTCGTTGTAAAAGTTGCGTGGTAAAGGTTGTATACCGGTTTCTAGAACAACATATTGAGAGATGCCTGGTAGTAGAGACACAAGTAGGAGCCACGTCTTAGCTATAATTGCGTGATGGACTGGTAGACGATAATTAGTCATGCATAGAATACGAATCTTTGGACTATCTGTTATCTTCATATATAAGTAGTAGGTGGAATAATTCTGGTGATTTTCAGTCCTCTCATCAGCCTCTAAAATAGTGAGACGTTTCTGGAGAACTAATTTTTTTCTTTACTTTCCTGACCTGAGTGTGCTGATATAAAGAGAGATAAGAGTAATGAATGTTGATATTATCAAAAGGATCCAAGTCAGTATACTAACAGTATGTGCATACTTTCAAGATGGTGCTTGACATGTACTTATATCATATGACATGGTGTTGTTCATCTCAGGTTAAAATTAGCAAGGTCTTTGGAAGAACTATCTGTTTTGGTTTTCTTACTATCAAAAGCAAAATAGTATGGGTGTCTTAATTAACCCTGGGCAAAGCACCACGCTACGCTCGCGTAGTTTGCGCAACTTCGCACTACGCGAACTGCACGTAGCACAGTGCAAACACACGTGGCGTAGTGCAGCGGTCATTTTTTTTCTTGCTCGCAGTCCTCAACGTCAAGTTGGCGACCGCAAGCAAGCAAAATGACATCCTGGCGAGACTTTTTCCTTGTTCGCGATCAGCAACATCAAGTTGCTAATCGCGAAAATAAACCTCCCGGCGAGATTCTCAACGCGGGGAGGTCAGGTTTCTCATTGCGAGTGGTCACGTATGCTCGCGACCGCTCGTGGTGAGAAACTACCAGTCCGTGTTGAGAAAGCTGCCTCTCAAGTAAAAATATACTTGAGCCGCAGAAAACTACAGCTCACACTGTGCAAGATGCCATTTTCAATGATTGCACAGTGCCGGATGCTCGTCCGCACTATGCAATCATTGAAAACGGCATCTTGCACAGTGCGAACAGGGTACTAAGCAGTTTGCGTAGTGCTACGCGTAGCTCGCGGAGTGCAAAGTGCACTTCGCATAGCTGCACGTAGCGCTACTTCGCGAACTACACCCAGGGTTAGTCTTAATATGAGATACAGTCATTTTAGGAAAAACATCATGCATGGACTGAGATCTTTTCCACAGTAATTTGTCCTAGATTGTAGTGAAGTACCACTAGTGTTAAAATAGAAGGTGCGTCTGGTTAGGTTTGACATTTTAGCCTTGGATAGTTTACTTTACTGCCTATCTTGGAAGGATGTGGTAGTAGTTGATGTGGTTAAACGGCGTATGAGCTTATTTAGCATCCTGTTTTAATAGCTTCAGGATGGCACCTGTATTCCCAGTAACACCACGTGTCCTTAGAGCATCTGGAGTTTGGCAAACTTGCCAACCTGTTTTGTATTGCGGGATGGTGCTGTCAAGTTTCGTTTTGTGGACGGATCGGTGATCACCAGTGCACCAAGACCGAGGTAAGCGAGGGAGCAATGACTCTTTAATGAGATCTTTAAGTTACAATACTTACGCTTGCTCATCGTGTGCAAATTGAAAGTTTATTGGCGTAGCTGATAGCCTAGCATATAGTACCACTATGATGGTACCTACCTATATTTGCAATGAAGACAAGCAATAACGTTCTTCTAAAAAGCAGCACCTGAAGAAGGATATGTTATGTGATCTTGTTGGTGATCCAGCTGCGGGTAGCATTGTATGTTGCCATATTTATTGTTATATTAGACTGCAGAATATGGTTGGAGATAGAAATGATAGAAATGAAAGCGTTAAACGCAGGCTAGCTATTTTTATGTATTTGCAAGATATTGAGACTTTATAGGAAGGGACTGTATCAGCATAATGAGTGGAAGGTGCCCTCTCATCTCAGATATGAAGATGTATCTATTTGTTGGCTTCGATTTTAGTAATGAATATAGCTTGCCAAGGGAAAGGTCTTGGACCATAGGTACGGCATACATTATTATTGTGCACTACACTTTATCATAAGAAAATGCATTGCCATCTTACAAACGAGAGAAGTGGAGACCATTGTGTGCAGCTAACAATTTTTATTGGTAAATACAGCATAACGTAAGCACTAGATTCATGATATGCATTTGAATGATCAGCAATCTGATTAATAATATCTTCATTATAGGACTATAAACCCAGATTGTATCTGTAACCCGACGACTATACATCAATACATGCCAGTGAGAGGTGTCATGATGGACAATGAGGCTACAGAAGTGGGCCAAAGAAGGTATGCAGAGTATGTGTATGGCTGTGTGACATGCATGCATAGTTGTTAAGCATAGAGGTGATGGCTGTATTTAGTGGGTGTGACACGCTGCAGTAAATCACATGTTGCTGAGTGCACATTGCAACCCCTGCACTGGCATAAAATACTGGGATGTGGTGGTGAATTTCTTAACAGCACTATATGCTGGTGATGGTAAGTGATATAAAGTGATACCATGGTAAATCTGGTGGCATGGTGTTTTAAGATCTAAGGTAACCAAATTGTTTTTACATATAATTGTGTTTTGGCTGACCTGTACTTCTAAAATTGTTTATGTTATGTTTCAAATAAACCCCACATATGGGTTGAAAAAAAAGAGAATCTGGTACATGCCCTAAAGAAGGTGGTTACAAAGCAATAATTCCACCGAAACATGTGTTGACTGTCTGTGAAGTTCCCCTAGTTATGACACAACTACTGTGGAAGAAAAAGAGCATGTTCTCCATGTTGGGTTAATAAAAGAACATGGGGAAGTGGGTGCATTGTTAAGCAGTATGTTTGAGAGTGAATGTATGGTGTGTGTATGGATAGGGATGAAGTGGCAGTAGGGTTTGTGACTGATTAAGTTACATCATTTTACATGTATGAATTAAGACAATATTTGTGATAGTGGATATGCTACATGCATATTATGTATTTTATAATGTAGTGTGTTAAAATGATAAACAATAATGAGGAATTACATCAATATATTGAACAAAGAAAGTGGAGTCAGTAATTATTTATATGAATAATTCCATGGAGAAGAAATGCAGGCTAAGTGGGATTGTTTACTGTTGAGTCCACGGCAGTAAGAAACTAATTAAGAGAAAGTAAAACCAGCATGCGTGGATCAATCAGGAGCCAGAAAATGAGTGACAAGGAAGCCATCAAATAGTAAGCAATTGGGGCGGCCTGCATTAACAAAATGCATTCTACTAAAAAATTGACAGATTTATTTGTTTGTTTGTTTATGCAAATAATGCCTTCAGACATGGCCCTAGGTTGTTATAGTGCTTTACTACTAAAAAAGGAAAGTTATATCAGAACCCGACATGACCACAATCACAGTCAAAAGGTGTAAATGCAAAGAATCAAATAAAAAATCAGAAGGAATCATAATGGAGTAGATACAAATCACACAAAGCCATTGCACAACAGAGATGGTTCTTGATGGGAAATATATGATAGATCAGTACTAGAGGAAGGCAAGAGAGAAGAAGAATGAAGAGCTGTCCAAGGAAGGCCCTAGATCTGGGCCTTGGGATAGGTGCTGTTGGAAGGCAAAAGATAGGACATAAGTCTAGAGTTGCCCCATCAGGGGATGCTTTTGCATTTATTCCATGAAATGTCTAGTTTGCAATGTGTTTCTGCTGATAGTTTCACAATCATTGACCATCCAGGTGTTGACTCAGTCTGATGTCCTCTTTTAATCTGAGTGAGATTCTGAACGGTGAAGGAGTTGACTATGGGTGTCTGCAGGTTTGGTGGCAGTTGGATTAAAATTCAGAATGCAGCCGTTTTCAGTGTCCTTAGACATAAAGTCAACTGACCCTTCCCACCTTGCTCATAGGGAGGGACCTCATAGTGCAATATTTTTCTTTAATACATATAATGCTTGCTTGCATGTCTGTACTGTGTATATTTACAGCACTTCTGATTTATTTATCATATTACTCCTTCGAGGATACCACTTCCCCCCTCATGTTCCTGTGCACAACTCTACACTGGCAGGTCAGTGGCATACCTGACTCTGCTCAACTGAATGAAGTGTCTCTTTGTGTTGTGTTCTAGTACCATTCCCCTACATCCTGCTTGTTGGAGAAACTCCTTATAAGGAGTTGTTAATCAAATGTCTGGTTTGGAAGCTGGAATCCACATCACAGCTTATATTGACTACACAATTCAGCAGTCCTAGACCTGTAGACCATGATGTGAGTTGGACTCAACCTGAAGTAAACTGATGTGTAATAATTCTGAACATATGTAAATAAACTCATTGAAGAAATTGTAACAAATGACGCTGCTAGTGCTGCTTTTTATGGGGACTGGACCTTTGCACTCTATCTTAGCCCCTGAGGCTAGTGGACGTCAGATCCGGGTCTGACTCTGGCATGTCATCTGTAGATAGCGCCATAAAGCCAGTTTTGCAGCAAGGTCACAGTGAACCTGCTGAGGATGCTCGGGTGGCTTTGCTCAACATTTCCGCACAATGTAAGATGGCTCTAATTTTGGTGGTGCTTCTGGAAACTCGCTAATTTTATGTAGTACATCTTCCACATTCCAGTCCTATACATTTCCAGCAGCTGCTTTCCATACCACAAATAGCAAGAAGCTGTTTATGTTGGGCATGGACCACCACCCTCTCCAAAGCACAATAGTGTTCAAGGGTAAGTGTGCCTTCAGGAGTCAAGGGTTTCACAGAGGTTACTAAATGTCTTCTTCTGGTTGGTGGTAGAGGTTTAATGGGAACCCTACTGCTGTTTTTGCATGCATATTCTTCTGGCTGTGGCTGTGGCATGTCTGGGATTATCGCCACAGCGGTCAGAAAGATATTCTGCATGTCAACCGTCACTGCTTCCTCTGAGTCACCAATACACACAAATCTCAATATGTTATATTTCTTACACATATATTCCCTTACTATGTAATTATGTACCTATATATGTATTATTGTAGTCCTAGTGTACAAAATAAATTACCCTTGAAAGCATTACTCTCTCCTACCATCACCCTACATCTCTATCAATGTATCCTCTATCTTCACTCTCTCTCATCCCAAACCCTTTCTACTACTAAGATCTCTAAAATAACCCTTCCTAGACTCCTCCCTCCTCTACACTTCCTGTCTCCACCCAAACATCAGTTTACTGCTATGATCTCCCAAACAACCCTACTAAATTCTCCTTCGTGTTCTTTCCTTTGACTCATCCCAAACCTCACGTTTCTATTGATTATTTCTCCCGAATCCCTTTCCTAAAAGCTCTTCCCTCCTCCATCTCTCCTTCAGTTATCCCAGAGCTCCACATACTACTGTCATAGCCTAATTAACACTTCTGGTTTTCTTCTGTCCCTCTTTTACTCTATTCAATCCAACTATCAGACTCACATGTCCTCCACTCAAACTAACTCGTACCTTCCTATACTAACAGTATACTCATATTTCCCTATACTAATCCACCACTAGCCCTTTTGGGTTCGGGAGTAGTGTGCTACACGCCAAAAAGCGCTTCGACACCTCATCAGGGGAAGTAAGCGCTATATAAATACAATTACGATCATTTTGTGCATGCTATGTGAACATGGGAAGGTGTAGTGCCAAAAGGACATATGTGAACGCTTTAAATGCATCATCAGGTTCTCCCCCTCCCATGTAGTAGGAGATAATCACAACTTGAACTATCTACCACCTTGTATGGACAATTACCAACAGGTGCCGTTATTGTTGGCGCAAGTTTCTCCTCCTTCATTTACATATTTCTACCAGGGTAACTTTCCCCTGTTATTTACACTCATCTCTAAAATATGTCGAAATAATGGACGCGAACATCTCTTAGCAGGTGAAATCCAGAGCTGCCTAGAACTGTGTTCAGTGGCTTCCCCTGGAATGAAGACGAGATCCTTACTGGCAGTAGGAATAAGCTGAAATGGAGGCTGGGAGTGCCAGAGATGCAGTAATGACACCACATGAAACAGAAACCGATCAACCCGAAGCATTACATATTTAGAGCATGCTATAAAACTGCAAGGAAAATGCAGCCTGCTTTCCAAGTGCAGTCCACAGAATTGCCTTTTAGATGAAAAAGGAAGCACCAGCACTTTGTGGCACTATAACTATTTAAAGAGGATGGAAAAAGAGCCCCTTACTCGCTCTGTTAAAGTTTTATAGAGTTTAACCTTCTGACAGAAGCAATAAAATAATACATTTCATCTCACTCCTGCTTTCAGTCTCCTCTTTTGCTGACAAAGTGTAGGCAGCTCTGCTTTTCTGTTTTTGTATCCATGTTCTTACTTTTAGATTTACAAATGTCTGTCTGTATTCTTTTGCATATCTTTGGAGGAGAGTTACCCCATGCAGTCGATTATTTTTCCGATGGCTTCTTTTTTATCCGGTGTCAAAGCAAAGCTTTCAATTTCTTGTTAAGCCTCGATTTGCATAAAACAGGATCAGCAGGACATGATTTGCAGCAAGATGGACCGGGCCACATTGTGGAGGAAGATTAATGAAGCTTACTGTGTGAGTAAGCAGCACATGTGACACGTCTTGTAATTTCTTCCCTCCAGGCCACTCTCTTGTAATGCTAATGAGATTGTTTCACCCTAGTGACGCCACTACAGTGCAACTGACCGGGGTTCAGCTAGCGGCTAGAGTAAATCTTCGGGGTTTCAATGAGAAAAAAAATAATGATCCACATAGGGGGCAGGAGCCCTAGTTTCTACTTTACATATGGAAAATTACAATGCCAGTACTGCTGTAAAACTGCGACAATTACAGATTTCTGGATGCAGCGCCGTAAATGTTTTACAAATTTATAATTGCAACAATAAAAAGGCTGATCCACATCTATAAAATTTACTTAGTGTATAACTGTGCATGCGAAAATGGCATTTGCACCATTATTCTTTTAATGTTTTTATTTTTAGTAAATCTCAGAACATTTCTAGGGTGGAAATAGACTGGGGAACTTTGTGGCTACCCACAAACCCCAGTTTAAAGTCTTTTCCCAAACTTTCCAGGTCATTCCCACCATGGAATGTACATCTCAGCCTCTGGTAGGGGATTAATCCATGTGACATAACACACCATGCTATGGTAATATTATGACTGGGTACATTGCTTCATGAGTGAAATTCATATTTTGTGAATTCCTTAAGGTTGTAAATGAAGCCATTTGTGTGTGCTAGATGAATTTACAAACAAAAGAGGTTTCATTACTCAAACAAAATTGAGCTCAGGGGCTCTTAACTGCTTCCAGCGTTTATCCTGGTCACCTGCAACACTCTAGAGTTGATCCCTAGGCTAGTTCAAATTGAAACTAGCCTAAGACTCAATTCAGAATATTGTTTAAGCTTTATTGAATATTGAAATTGCATTTATAGAGCGCATACTACCCCTGACTAGGAACTGAATATCAAACAATAGTAGAATAATAGTGGATTCAGGCTATTTAAAGCTATCTCTCTGTCATAAGATGCACAGAACGCTTTTATCGTTGCAATTTATAACCCTCCCCGCTTAAGAGGTGTAACTTGGGCATTTATGCCTGCATAATAACCTTTTCATGTTCAGGTGGCAATAATTTAGACAAATGTCTAGAACCACCATGGGCACCTGCTTTGCCCCAGCTATGCAAACTTTTTTCATGAACTGGTGGGAGGAGTGGATGGTCTGGTACTTTAAAAAATACACTGACCATGTCTTGATGTGGCTACGCTACATTGATGACTTGTTCATCATCGGTTCGGAAAAAATTGTCAGGCAGAGGAATTCATCCAGCTATTTGAGGAGAATGACCTTAACTTGGGTTTTACCGGCAGCATTAATGGCAGGGAGATCAATTTCTTGGCCATTCTTTTAAGGTCAATGGGATACACTGGAGAGTAGTGTACACTGGAAACTGACTGTGGGTCATACTGTTCTCCATTCTCAGAGTCAGCATCCCATAAAACTAAAATGCGATATCCCTATTGGGGAACTAAACCAAGCTTGGAAGAACTGTTCCATTGATAAGAACTCTGCCAGCTCCCACCACCACCGCTGATTTATTGCCACCTACAACAGAAGATCCATGGACATATGTAGGATATTAACCAAACACTGGGCCATCCTGAAAGAGGACAACATCATAGGTAACCACCTGGAGAAGCAAGCTGACCGTAAGTCCAAATCACTGAAAGACCTAATAGTTCGTACTGATTATGAACCTGGGGGTAAGATTGGGTGCTTTTCTTTATGTAGTAGCAGCAAAGCATGTAAGAACAGTATAAATGTAAAACAATACAATTTACCAACTGGGAACAAGAAAAGAATTAGGAAAAATGTGAATTGTAATTTGAATGGCTATTGTTGTGCTTTTATTTCCCTGTAATCTAAGATATGTGGGAAGTATTACTTTTCTCGCAAAGACGAGGAAGTTGGAATACCTTAGAGCCATCGAGAATAAGGATCATACTTATCTGGTTGCTAAAGATATTCAAGAAGTCCACAATACTAGCACTGAGGAGCTGAGCTTTTTTGGCATCTACAGGTAGGTGTAACTCAGGAGAGGGGGTGAAAGCAGTAAGCACACGTTGGCACTAGTAATTTGTCAATCAGGTAATCTGTCTTTGGCTAAATCATCCCAGTGGCAGCTCTTGGTATCCTACCTACATGAATTCCACTGGGGTAACATGCGGTGCATACATGAAATAACCATTTATACCATGGGATAGGTGTGGTATGTACATTAGATAGTTTCAGGTCAAGTGTATACCTTTAACCACTAGGGAGGGACTTGACCAACGCACATGGCAATTCCATTGGCCTCATTCATGCACAACATTGTTTTTTGTAATCGATCAGAGCACACGTTGAACAATTGTGTGTGAGGATGTAGCGAGTGATTTTGCTTACACGAGAGTTGCACATTTTATTTCCCTGCTCTACCTGTCTTTGCATTTTGATAACCATCACCACGATGATTGTACTATGTGCCAAAATATCAGTAGAGGCCAGTACCCTACCAAAGTGACGGGTGGGCCGGAGGAGGGTGGTGGAGTAGGGATGTTGGACAGGCAGGGGGCGGTATGGGGAAGGGAGTGGGATGGGGTGGGAGAGTCATCAGTGATAAAAAAAAACGCACCTCAACAATGCAACTGATGCCGCCGCATCGCGCTCTTTCTTCTGGGCACAGGCTCCCAGCCTGCACTGCGGTCAATCCTGACGCTGCATGAAAGCAGCTTCAAGATTGGCCTGAGCACCGGCAACTTGTGCTCCCAGGGAGACAAGGAGCCTGTGCCTGCTCTCTCCAGCTTCAGCAATGCAGCAGGGGCAGGAGAGAGCTTCACTGCGCATGAAGGGGTTGGCCGGCCCGAAATGGCCAGCCAAACACATTTTGCGCAGTGAAGGGAATTCCCACTGCTCCCACACCAGCAGTGGCATCCCCTGGACCCACCCCCAAGTCGTGATTAAAATAAAACAATAATAAAACATGATTAAAACCTGTTTTATTATCGTTTTATTTGCAGGTGGAGGCAGGGGGGTGGTGCTCCTCCGCTCTAATGGAGGGGCCGCTGCTGCAAAATATGTGTGATATTTGTATCATCGACGCACTGAGAAACTTGCCTCCCTTCTAACAGTATTTCTTCACCTTCTATATTGGTCATACTGACTTAAAACTCGTTGTATAATCATCTTTGAAGGATTGTCAAGCAACCTTAATCATGTAACTTATGATTTCAGACATTTAACATTGAAACCTTTTAAATAGAAGGAACCAGTAGAGGAATTCTGTGACAAATGTAGGAGTTATCACTTCTATGTCTAGGATAGTCCTCTATGTTGTGAGTGAGCACCACGGTATCTTGGTCTGAGGAACAGGGCCGGCTTTAAGGGGGGTGTGACTGGTCTGGCCGCACTAGGTGCTGACCTGAAGATTAGGGCGGTGACCTCAGGGGGGGCGCTGTGCTTAACAAATGCTTGCCATTAAAAAACATCTTCTGCAGAGTTCCTTCTGAATCCAGCTTTCAGGCAGCAATAAAAATGTCTAGATAACTCTTATGATTAAGGTTCCTGTTAGAGAGAGGGATCTGAGTTTTGTCTGGTGCCATAAAGTAGCGCAGAAGGTTAATATGCCTGCTGCAAAGGAACCCTATTTATCAACCTTAGAATAATGAATGATTAGAGAAATACAATAATGCCGAACATCCGTGCTGTGCAGTTTCCATGCTTACTATTTGATTTTGGTTCATAGCTCACTGTGCTGTATTAAGATTGTTTCGTATGAACTAGAATTAACAAGAGTCCTTGTGACAAAAATAGTAAACCACTGAGCTGTTTACATAAAACAAAATTTTTCTTATCGCCATGCTACTCATTGTGCTTGCTGGAGTCGCACTATGCCTCTGAGCTACTTTATGATGAGTCAAAATTCAGACAGACAAAACTCTGATCTCTCAAACAGATACATTAATCGCCAGAATTAAACTGATGCTTTAGCCTATAAATTGCTGGCTCACAAGGGATCTGAAGTCTGTACCTTTAACCCTGAAAGAAGTGTCAAAAACCACCTCCACTACCCCCCCACACAGCCCTAGAGCTTGAGGTAACAACAGCCTCTGAACAAAAGCAGAATGCCATGCCCTAGACTTGGGCAGAAGGAGGCCCAGCAAATTGTAACTGCACAGACATGTCCATTATTATTCTATATGTGACAGTGCTTCATTTATAAATAAAAAAACTAAATACGTGCCGGGGCCCTCGCCCTGGGGTCCGCCGCAGTTTGCACCAAACATTGCCACTGTACTTACTCAAATACTAACCATCACACTGCTACTAGTTTGAAAATTCAGACTGTTCGAGGTCGCCAAAGCTTTAAGAATGGCTTGTATTAGTTGTTTTTAGGTCTCGCCTGTCGATGCGCATGCGCATCGAGCTTGCGAGACTATGGGGGCTTATCCACTCTTTATCCAACTTGCAAGGAATCGTGGCGATTCCTTGCAGTGCACGAGAAATTGAAGCTCAATGCGCATGCGCAATGAGCTTCAAAGCGCGTGCACAAGCCCCCAGCCGCCTGCATTGCCTGCTCTCTCTGTCACAGCCTCCCCCAGCTCCGCCTCCTCACTTTTTGATTGCACGGCCGTTAGGCCGTGCCTCCCCTACTCTACTCCCCCCTCCTTCTCCACTCCCCCTCACGAGTGTCACGACGCACCTCCGGATCCGCCCCCTCCCCATTTTCTCTGCCTGCCATGTCGCGTCGCATTTCTCCTCCCCCTCCCCCCAGCCGCCTGCCTTGCCTACTCTCCCGCCCCCTCACTTCTTGATTGCACGGCCGCTAGGCCGTGCCTCCCCTACTCTCCTCCTCCTACTCTCCTCCCCCCTCCCCTTATCTGGCCTTCCCTCCGTCTGTTCCCTCTCCCCGCTCCGCCCCCTCCCCTGCCCGCAGTCTGTTCGAGACAAGACGAGAATTGAATTCCCTCTCAATAGGTAGGATATTTTACATTATACACCACTACCTGTAAACAAATGTGACAGAAAGGTAAAATAAAGTCACGTTCCAATTAGGAAAAACATTAGCTGTAGCTGGAGCTCGAGTCAAGGATACCCGTGTTGTACGGCATTCTTTTAGTCTGTATCATTCTTTAATCTGCTCTGCCTGTAAACGGTATATTGACAAACTAATGTAACCAAAAAGCTCGTGCTCAGTTAGTTCGTTGTGTATCAACACGTATAATGGGTGTCGGGAGAACACACCTAATGGGTCTGTCTTGAGAGTCGTCCCAAAAGCGATTCAGTTGTCGTCAGCTTCAAATGTTTTCCTCTGGATTCAATCGATGTTTTAGATTTTTGGATCTGTATAAGTTTCATTATGTTTTTAACAGTTACATTTTACTTCACCGGAGTCTCGAGTTTATATTAAATTAAACCTCGGGGCCCTGTCCACTTATATTCCGTCCATACAGGGCTAGGTGAGCAGTGTCTTAAGCTGTGCGCAGGTGCAAAAGAGTAAAAGAAATAAAGTATATTTGCGCGCTTGTCTGAAAGAGTAGTTCATCACAGTGTAGCCTCCTCCCTCGAATCACGCTGTGCGCATGCGATCAGTATTTCATGTTGCGCATGCCTATGGGATACACGCATGGTACCTTGATGAAGCTTTTTTTCAGGGAATTGTGTTCATAGTTGGGGTTTCTGGGTGATTTTTGCCTTATTCGCTTTGTTTATTTGCAGGCAAGTCGCTGAAACATAATTTCCACAGCAAAGCGCCAATCTCCAGAGATGTCAGAGAAGGTAAGTGTTGGCCTGCGGAGTAAATGGTGGTTTATACGATTGCTTTCAATTTATAGGGCGCTTATGAGGGTGAAAGCAGAGGTTTGAGCATCGAAGTTGTAATGGTAAAGAGAGGTTGTAGAGGCCATGGAATAGAGCACCCACCCAAATTCCAGACCAAGAAAGCATGAGAAGTTGTGTACTTGTTTCTTCTCAGGCGGTGCAAACATGTCTAATGTTGGGATTCTGAACTTCTAACAAAATTCCTCGCAAAGCTTCTTGCTGTGAGCTGAGGTCCTGAGAAGCCAGAAACACCCTTCTTAGGCAGTCTAATTCAACACTGTCCTTTGCTCTTATGTGAACAGTTTTAGGGCTAGAGGGTGGTTCTCTGCCCTGCGACCAATCTTCTTTGCTGTTAGGTTCAGGGTAGCAGATTTCGTACCGCACTGCCTGTTTGCATATGTCTTGGCTACCATGTTGTCTGCCCCTGCTTCCAGTATGCACACCCCGAGCACGTCCTCGAAACACATTTCCATTCTGTCCATTCCTATGCATCATTCATTTATCACGCAGACACCTCTCAGATCCGTTTCAAAGCCAAACTGCAACTTTCTTGCACTCTCACTCATCCTCACTCACCCTCAACCCCTCACCCTCACTCACCCTCAACCCCTCACCCTAACTCACCCTCAACCCCTCACCCTAACTCACCCTCACCCTCACTCACCCTCAACCCCTCACTCGCCCTCACTCACCCTCAACCCCTCACCCTCAACATCAACCCCTCACTCACCCTCACTCACCCTCACCCACCCTCACCCTCACTCACCCTCACTCTCACTCACCCTCAACCCCTCACCCTCACTCACCCTCAACCCCTCACTCACCCTCACTCACCCTCACCCACCCTCACCCTCACTCACCCTCAACCCCTCACCCTCACACAGTGCAATAGGTCTCGGAGCATTTGAGTTAGAGCTTTTAGAAATGTTTATGGCTTTTTTTTTTGTAATTCTTAAGCATTGGCTACAGGAAACAAAAATGCTAAAGATTTACAAAAAAAAGCCATAAACAATTCTAAAAGCACTAACTCTAATGCTGCGAGACCTATTGCATTTCCAATGCTTGTTTAAATGTATATTGATTTAACAAACAACTGTTTTTCTGCTCATCTTTAAATTACACAAACAGTGCCACCATGTGGCAGCTGTCAGAAGAGCAGGTTCGGGCAAGGATTGGAAGCCATGGGCTCCAATTAAGCACTGGGTGATAATCGGCTGGCAAACAGAATGATAATGGGTCGATAGTAGGCTGTGCAAGGTTAGAGAGGGGCTGCGGCAGTACCTTGAGGTCACAGCAGGAGTGCGAGCTAGCCCCTGTAGTGAGAGTTACAGAGCTCTGAGACTTCCTGCAGGGGGGCAGTGCAACTCGCGCCAATGTCCAGAATTACAGACAAAAGGCGTCCGTGAAAGGGATCGTCACGAACAATGGACAGGACGTCCAAATAACAGACAGACCGTGACATTTACAGACAGTTGGTCATCCTAACTGCAGCTCAGCTCAGACACGTAGACACTCATATTTTGCACCCCTGAAATTCTGCACCCACTTACATGCAAACAGACGCGCACACACTTCTGCACCCCTCATATTCCGCACCCTCTTCCACCCACACACACACACACACACACACACATATCCCTCTTTCTCTCATTCTGCACCCCTCATTTTCTGCACACAAGCTCTGACACACAATGGGTGGGCACAATCACCCAGAAGGGAGGAGATCAAATATATGGACTCTCAATCACGGCTTTTATTTCGGCCAAGGCGGCCATAAAAACACAGATAAAAATACAATACAAGCAATTCAATAAATAAATGATCAGTCATTGTTAAAACCCATCCAATTGATCTAATTAAAACAGCCTTATAATACATGTAAAACCCATATGTCCGCGGGACTTCCCTTGTTGGACAGAGCAAAAAAATCAGTTTTGTGCACATTAACTTGGAATACATGAGCCACTCATGGACAACACAGGTGCTTACATTCTAAAATAAGTTGAGTGCAAATGCAATTTGTAGACAGCAAAAGGTAATGTAAAGTGCAAATGCAATTAATAAACCATATTAGGGCCTATATAACAAAGTAGCAACCTCTGGTGTGTGGACTTAAAAGATTGCTATGGACTCTCATGAGAGGTAACATTGAGGGTTCATAGCACTTGGAGCTCTGAGGTGGTAGGGAGGGTTCATCCCCAGGAGTAACAATCTTTAAGACATGAGGTGCCGTTACAGGTGAGCGGATGTGAACCACCTTATAAGTGAGGCACTCGAACGGCAGGAGTTTTGATGTGCAGAACGTCCCCCTGTAGCGCTGGCAGCAGTGGCAGCGCGCGCAGCTGGTACCCGAGCCCAAGGAAGAGGAAAGGATGGAGGAACTCCAGGCCGCAGAGATCACCCAGCGGGCCAGGATAAAACCCAGCTCTCGGCATGTTTTTCCCGTTCGCCCAGGCGGGTGCCAAGGGCTGACAGGAGAAGGCAGACTTTGTGAAGGCCGGGATCAGGTTGTCAGGAGAGACCAGAAAACACTGGTGAACACACGCGGGTTTCTCAGCGCCTCGCACACACGTTTACATTGAGAGCTTCTTGGCAGCTCTGGCCGGGCTGCAGTGCCCCGAGGCGGAGGAATCAGCGCTGGCACGGGCCTGCACGGCAGGGTTTCAAAGGTTAGACTGCTGGCAGCGACTGCGCGCAATATGGGGGAAAAACAACACTTCCCTTGCGTGCTCTATAGATGCAGATGTGTGAGTGGCTGCGGGGGCCGCGTCTGGGCGCAGGGGAACACGCTGTGCATGTGGGTGCATAATGTGCCTGCCCTGAAGAAAGAAGCACAGATTCAAAGTGGCTGGCTGTGTGGAAACAGGGATACCGTGTGTGTGTACATAATTGTCTGCACTTGAAGAGAGAACCACACAAACGGAGTGGTTGTGTATGTGGCAGCAGAGGGATACCGTGTGTGGATGCACATAATTTCCCTGCACCTGAAGAGAGAACCACAGATTGTAAGTGGCTGGCTATGCGGTAAAAGGGATGCCGTGTCTGTGGCTGTGTGTGTGTATGCACATAATTTGTCTGCACTTAAGAGAGAACCATACAAAGGTAGATATCTATCTATCCACCTACCTACCTACCTACCTACCTACCTATCTATCTATCTATCTATCTATCTATCTATCTATCTATCTATTTATCTATCGATCGATCGTTCCATCTATCTATCTAGCTATCTGTCTATCTTTATGAATTCTCCCTGAATTTTGTTTCTGTAGACATAGATGTAGCATAGTCATATCAAAAATGTGGTACTGATTGAATCCTTGGAGAAGGAGGTCTTGGGGTGGCACAATAAATATGCTCACCCCTTCTGGCACCAGCACTAATGCCAGCCCTGTCAGGGACATAGCTATAATGCCTGCAGTGTTTGCAGTGCCCCAGGCTGTTGGAATTGGCCTTCTCCGCAGAGTCATCCCCAGACTTTGCCTTTTGCCTCCTATTTTTCTGACCCTGTTTTGGTTGACTATAGGATTCTGGGCACTTTACTATGGCCGATTAGTGCTAAAGTGCATATGCTCTCTGTATAAATTGTGACAATGATTGGTTATCCATGACTGGCATATTTGATTCACTGGTAAGTATCTAGTAAAGTGCACAACACTTCAGCAGCTGATTGTGGGATGGCTGGTAGGAAGTCATATTCTATGATTTGAGGGATTTAATTTTATTATAATCAGTGTTGCTATAAAGATTTTATTTCAACATTTCTAGTTAAGGGAAAGCGAAGAATACAAGTCGAAATGCCTAGAAAACATGACCAATGTGCTCTAATCCCAGAATCGTCTAGTGTCACATTATAACCTGTCAGCCAAATGCTCCGGGCTGGAACCTTGGATGGATTTCCCCCTCATTCTTTGAAAAATGTCCTTTTCTTAACAAACAGTGATTTTCTGGCTGTATATGTCGCTTCAGTAGCGTAACCCTAGCCAAAAGGCACCAGAGCGCTGTACAAGGTCCAAGACAGAATGTAATACTGGACACCTGTGCCAAATCCTTGAGGGATATATTTATTCACACAACACAGCGCAGTGAGTGAAGTTGCTGTTCTGCGTAGTGTGAAAGGGAAAGAATAGAGTAGCACCAAATTTTCAAAGATATTCCGCGTTGGAATTGGGATTGAAAGGACTGACATGCAAGTTACAAAGTGAACCCTCATATAATCTCTCTGTTCCCTCCCTATTATACCTTTTCATCTCTTGGTTCCCTTTTCTCTATCTTTTCCCTCCTACCCTCTATCTAGCCATTTGTCTCTGCTACTCTCTTCCCACATGCTTTCTCTCTGTTCCCCTACCTCTCCTTTTATATGCCCCCTCTACCATTTTCTCCTTTTTTTTCAAAGGTATTTTTATTGGCATTTAGAACAAAAAACATGCGACACTCCCGCACAACTTCCGACGCAGGAAGCAACATCGTGGTCGAAGGTAAAAGTACAGCACATAGCCCAAGAATGATGCTTAGGAACCTAATCCCTGGTTGGTCTCAAGCCATAGGGGGAGCAAGTGAAGCGCAGCCCATGCCACCTCCCAGCAGGGTAAGCGATAGTGCTGCTGCCCCCAAGCAGGAGCGGGCACCGCTGCCAGTCACTAAGTCTGTGTGACGAAGTCCAAACGAAAGCTCTGGCAGGCAGTGTCACAACAGTTTCCAATGTGTCAGAGTGTCCCATCAACAATAACCAAAAAGAAACACCCCCCCCCCACTGACCCCACCCCCACCTCCCCAGTGGTGGCAGCAATGCCCAATAGACGAGACCTAGCCCAGGAGTGGCCAACATTCACAGTTGAAACAGATGGAGAGCTCGAACACTGGGGGGACAAACTGCAGACTGCAGACCTCTGGAGAGGAATTCAACCAGGGGACCCCAGCGGAATTCGAAGTTCTTAAAGTCATCCAGAAAGATATCAGCCATCCTCTCCAAACACAAGAGCCTCCACAGGCGCGCATACCAAAGTGAGATAGCAGGGGCCTCCCTCTTCTTCCATGCCGCAGCTAGGGTGAGCTTAGCCGCCCCGACACAGAGCCACATTATTTTCTTGTCTGCCTTGGTTTGGTGCTCGAGGTCCAGATCCCGAAGCCCCAACAAGATATGGGTCATCGCGTCAGAAATAGGATAACCCAGCACTTCCTTAATGTGGGACAAAATCTCCTCCCAGTATGGACGGATAATGGGGCAATCCCACCAAATGTGCTGGAAGTCACCCAGCAGGCCACAACCCCTCCAACACCTATCGGAAGAGCCAGGGAAAATCTTCCGCAACTTAGCCGGGTACGGGTCCATCATAGTTTTTAGATGCGCCTCCCGGAGCTCTACTGAGTGGTTGTGCTTAACTATGTCGGACCACAAATGCGACCACTCCACGGCAGAGATATCCCGGCTGAGCACTCCCTCCCACATGGACATGTAACGGGGTCTAGGGGAAATGACAGTGGACAGAAGGAGCCTATAGATGAAAGAAATGACCCCTCGCATGGTAGAGGTCCTAGACAGAAAGGCCTCAAATGACGTAGGTGGCCTAGTGGCTGCATCCCTCACCCGGGGGGTCGACGCCCAGTGGAGTAGTTGGGCATGATGGTATCGCTCGGACTCCTGAACCCCATAATCCCTTACACAATTATCAAAGGTGAGTGGAGCAGAGCCGTGGAAGAGGTGCGTGAGTGCCAGGCAACCCCCATCCCTCCAAGCCTCGAAGGGACCCTCATTCAATGCCGGCGGGAAGGCAGGGTTAAAATGTATGGGCGTAAAGGGAGAGGGGAAAGTCGTCCACCTCTCGTCTCCCGAGACCAAGTCCCAAACCTTCAAGGTAGTGCTAGTGGGAGTACTAATATAAGCATTCTTGGGCCTATCGCATTTGGGTTTCCACACCAGGTCCCAGATTGTCCTCCCAGCAATGCTCCTGTCCATGTGTAACTAATGTTTTTCCGACTCACGCTGTGTCCACTCTACCAGTACGCAGAGTTGTGCTGCCTTATAATATAATTGAATGTCAGGCAACCCCACCCTTCCTTCTCTTCGCGAAGGACGCAAGGTGGCAAAGGAGAAGCGAGCCCGGCCCCCTTGCCAAATGAAACGCAGCATCAGCGTTTTAATGCGTCGGAAAAAATCCCCCTCAAGGGCAATAGGAAGTGCCTGGAAGAGGTACAGCAGCTTGGGAAGGAGGGAAATTTTAATCGCATGTATCCTCCCCAACCAGGATATAAACATCGGCTTCCACCGTGCCAGATCCGTCTGGATCTGAGCAACTAGCGGGGGGAAGTTGGCCGCGTAAATCGTCCCTATCGAGGGGGTCAAATGAATCCCCAAGTATTGGATAGAGGAACTGGCCCATGGTGGTGGCGTGAGTGGCTTGAGGCGTAGGACTTCCGACGGAGGGAGAGTGAGGTTAAGGACATATGATTTATCGTAGTTGACCTTGATTCCCGCCATCACTTCAAAATGCTCTAATGCCACCTGCACGTGAGTGAGAGAGTGGGCGGGATCCGACAGGGAAAGCAGGATATCATCCACGAAGAGGGTGATCTTGTGTGACTCCCCGGTGAAGGGGAGCCCCCGAATATCGGGGTTCTCCCTCACCTCAAGCACTAGTGGTTCTATGCTCAAGGCGAAAAGCAAAGGGGATAAAGGACACCCCTGCCTAGTCCCCCGAGAGTGCTCAAAGAAGGAGGACAAATGCCCATTCACTGCCACTCTAGACCGAGGGGAGCTATAGTTTGACCTAATCATCGTCAAGAATTTAGAGGAAAAGCCGAATGCCATTAGAGTCTGGAATAAGAACCCCCAGTCCACTCTATCAAACGCCTTCTCTGCGTCAAAGCCCACCAGGACTGCTGGGATCTTGAACTTGTTGGCCTTCTCAATCAGGTGCACTACCTGTCTGGTGTTGTCATGGGTTTGGCGTCCTTTAATGAACCCGGATTGGTCCGGGTGGATGAGCGCTGGCATTAAGTCATTGAGCCTACCGGCAATGATGGAGGAGTAAAGCTTAGCATCCAGATTAAGTAGGGCAATCAGCCTATGTGAGGCATATTTAGAGGGGTCCTTTCCAGGCTTGGGGATGACCGATATAAGTGCCTCAGCCATGGCACCTGACGTCACTCCCTCCTCCGCCATGCTATTGAATAAGCGTACTAAGTAGTCACAGAGTTCAGAGGCGAAGGTTTTATAAAAGATGGCCGTGAATCCGTCCGACCCCGGGGCCTTATGAGGTTTCAGGGCCTTGATGGCGGCCAGTACCTCCTCTCTGGTGAAGGGAGCCGAGAGTGTCTCGTTCCATTCTGCCGACACTCGGGGCAGCGGCAATGACCGCAGGTACTCCATTTGCGCTCCGGTGTCTAGGGAGTCCCCCGTGTAAAGTGACTTGTAGAAGTCACCAAAGAGGCCAGCCTTGACCTCGTCCTGGTGTGTTAGGACCCCCGTGGTGTCCCGAATACCTCCAATGTACTCCCGCTCCCTCTTATCTCGGAGTTGCCGGGCGAGATGCCTCCCCACTTTATTGCCTTGGGAGTAAGAAAGCCGTCTCAGTTTCAGCAACGTGAATTTCGCTCTATTGTTGTAGTGGGCCCTAAGCTTACCCCTGACCGCTGTCAGCTGTCGCAGGGTCTGTCTGGAGGGGGGCTTCTTGTGTGCCTGTTCTAATGCGGAGAGCTCCTCCTCTAATTTCTCCCTTTCACTCCCTCGTAGCCTGTTAAGGGCAGCGTTCAGTGCTAGGCAACTCCCTGCGGACAGACGCCTTGAAGGCGTCCCTAGTGTTGAAGACCGACGTGTCTCCCGTATCATTAAGTTCGAAAAACTCATTGATAGCCTGCCTGAGAGCGGTGCAGGAGGTCCTGTCTCGGACCAATGAGGCCGGGAAATACCATTTGCGGTGGGACTTGTTTACCACGCCCCAGTGAAGACAGACGGCGAGTAAGCTATGATCGAAGACCGATAGTGGGAAGATCTTGGTCTCACGCAGGTCCCCACGAAGGGATTGACTCAGAAAGCAGTGGTCTAGTTGGGAGTAAGAGTGGTGAACATGGGAGAAAAAGGTATAGTCCCTAGTTTGTGGATAGAGGGAGCGCCACCCGTCAACAAGGCCCATATCCATTATCATCTGTTGCGTATCCGCGGAAAATAGGCCGGTGTCGGACCTCTTTAGGTGCGTGCTATCCAGATCTCTCTGCCACACCAAGTTAAATTCCCCCATGACAATCAATGGTCCCTCAGCAAAGTCTAGAACTTTCCTCAGGAGATCCTGCAGGAACCCATTGGGAGCATACAAGACCAGGAAAGAGCAGAGCCTACCGCGAAGCGCGCCTTTGACCATTGAAAGGGCGAGATTTTGATCGATACCTTATCTCTATTGATCTAAACCTCGATCTGGTCGACTGAACCTTTGTTGCCTGTCTTGGAGGAAAACAGTACACCCATTTCCAAGTTAGTTCACCCAATAAAGGACTCTGCTCCCAAAGATCACAAACAACTTCTAGCTTTCAAAAGTTTATTGTAAAGATATGATAAGCTGCAAATACAGGCATCTCAGAATGAGATTCACGAGATACACAGGTCCAATTACATACATGTGCTCTCGGAAAGCCCTCAGACGAGCAACGGAAATCACTAACACAAGTTCTAAGAATAATAAAGCTATCAGCATTGACGCATATCTCTCCTTCATTTAGGTTGGAGGAAAACGCACAGGTTAGGCTGTCCCTACCCTGCTCTAGATGGTATCCCTACTTAACCAAGCCCCAACCTAACAAAGGTGTCAGCAGTGAATGACCCCCAAGGGAAGTCACTCACTCTAAGTCTCTTGGTGAAAACCTATAGTTCTCCAGTCATGACCCCTCTCTGCCTACCCATCCGCTCTCTAAAGGGTCCTCAGGTATCTGCTCTAACTCCACCCAGGGGTGCTGTCCCTAATACAAAACAGTCAACAACATTTGAGACGCCCCTTGCGAGACGCCCCTCACGTGGTGTAGCTTCTGGCTTTTTCCATGATGCTTTGTATTGGGCCCCATACGTTAGAGTTGACCTTGCTTCTCAGACTCTTCTCCGGCCCGCTGATACCCCTCAAACATTCCGGAACCCTCCTCCATGTCTAGGCCGTCTACTGAACAGACCTCTATTCATTCATTTATAATTGGATCCCCCCTCTTCCTTTGCAGACAGATATCTGCAGCCAAGAACCCAACTCTCATAGACTTCCAGAAAAAGCCTGCAACATTTCTCAGCCCAGACATGTACGTGTAAATCGATGTTAAAACATTTCAGGCCTACAATATTTCTCATCAGAATTATAGCATTCAACTTCTTCATTAATTAAAGCATGTTAATATTCTTATTCTATTATTCAGTATACATCTCTATAAATCATGGCCCATTTAATGCAACGGCCAAAACATTTACAATCTGTGTCGTGAAAAGAAACACCTTCCCTTTTAGCTCTGGCCCTGAGGCCTACCACATTCTGCGTTTAACCGCATACCATCTTATGTTTTAACAGCTACACGACATGGATTCAGAAATAATCACATCTACTAAAATCATATAATGTCACACATTTCTGTATTAGTTCCACTTCTACTTAAATCTCTACATTAGCTATACATTCAGAATATAATTGCAGATACTATTAGCACTCATGGCATTTCTCCTCATGATTTATGCTTACTACAGGTAAGTGTGATGTACTCATACATTTTAAGTCAGTTTGCGCTCTCTCAGTTCCCCCCTTTGATGACCTCTCGGGGTCATCACTAACATTTAGACTGCAGTTATTGCTGGCATTCTCTGCGCTTCCAGAGCCCTCAGACTCCTGTACTGATTATCTTGTATGGCAGCCAATCTCTGCAGCTGTTCTCTTTGGGCCCTTTCTGACCTTCTTGCTCTGTACCATTTGAATACCCTCACCAATCCCCACAATATAATCCCACAGATCAATATTATGATGATAGGTTTTAGTATGTACCAAACAAAGCTTTTGCCTAAGGTGGAAATCCACCCTCCAACTTCACTCATTCCGTGGCCCACCTTTTCCCAGACATTTTCTCTACTCAAGTCCTCGATCTCCTTGTGAATATTAGTTATGTTCTTAATAACTTTCTCAAGGGGCTTCGAATTGTCTGGAATGTAAGTGCAGCATTCCTGGACCTTCAAAGCCTTACAGACTCCGCCCTCTTTTGCTAGTAGGACATCTAATGCAAGACGGTTTTGAAGAACCATAGCCCTTATCGATTGCATCTCTCCTTCTACCAGCATTAAGGACTGAGCAGTGCTGGCAGACAACCTGTCGACAACTGTTGCCAGTCGTCTAATTTTAACATCATTAAGGATTACTCCCAAAAGAGGGAACATAGCTCCAAAGACATCTCCAACCATTTCTGCATCGCCTACATCTCTCCTTCCCCTCGAAGATGTCTTGCCCTCAATGATCACTAAGTCTTGTGCATGATATATTTTGGGGAAGACAATTGCTAAGTAACATGATCCATACCAGTTGTCAGGTAGTCTCACGTAGGCATTTCTTCCACATACAAAATACACATTTGGAATCACTTGCATTCCCTTCAGGAAATCTTTAGTATAGTACTCTAGATTGAAAGCATGTTCACAGTCAACTTCTCCCACGTATACATTTTCGTAATACGTTTTGGCTCGGTGAAGACATAGCTTTCCTCTCTGTGTCTTATCTAAAGCTATTGGACCACTACTACCCTTTCTCTTGTGTGCCTTCTCTTCCTCGGTCCAATCTGTTTTCCATTGTCCTGATTTTTTCAAAATCTTTTGTCTCCTGTAACGATCATCCACCTGCCCTATGAACTTCTTCTCGACTTCTGACACCTTGCATGTCAGGTTATTTCTACGGGCATGTGAAGTATCTAAGGTAATCCAAGGAATGAAGAACTTGGCCAATCTGTCTTCACTCTTCCAGTAGTCCCATTTGTTCATCTGCTTATAATTTGGGACTTCTGGCAACACTGAATCATAATTGGAGAAATAGTATTCGAAACTATCTCTCTCATAAAATATACTAAGCAATAAGCTACATGTAATGCCATATGTCAGCGGGAGGTGATGGTACCTAATACCCTCATCTACAGACGCCGGCAACTGCATGCAGACGTAGCAATCCTTAACCTCCATGGCATCCACGTATTCATATAAGAGTTTAGCATAAGCATTTGACCTAAAGTCTCCTTGGGACTCATCTACGTGTAACCTGCGGGCTTCTGCAGCTAATAACGCTTTCTCTTGAATGTTTTCCCTTTTCTCACCAGCAACAGTAGGTGTAAGCGTTTCTACAGAATTCACATCAGTCACCTTTGCCTCTTCCTCATGTCCCTTTACATAAGAAATTGTTACCACTAAAGCTATTAATATTATCACTCCTACTATTAGTGTACCTATTATACATTTAGCTCTGCGGTTCTGGGTGCCGGCCTCCATTTCGTCAGACAATATGGCTCTCTCTTATCTTAGCAAAAGTTCTTTTCCTCTCGTTCCTTTACAGTCTCTTTTAATCCTTTTGTCTTTAGAATCCACACAACTGGAAGCTGACAACCTTCTTCGCAAAAGTCCTTTAACAGTTCAATAAAGACAACCCTAGCCCTTCTCCATCAACTCAAGGGAAGTTCCCTAAAATTCTCTGCTTCCTGGGCGCTAGGTAATCTTCTTTTTCTGCTTGTTTTATTTACAAAGTCCTTTAACAATCTACTATTAGGTTTGTGCCTGTAGCTTCAATAGCATAGTTCAGTATTTCCAAACGAAGATTGTGCTCTTCATGTGCTGTTATCGTTGTACCAAAGTCGGGGAATTGCAATTCTGAAAGGAACATGTGTTTTAACTTGCTGAGGCGGGGAGGTCTGGGGATCATGAATGTTAGTGACCCTTCTTGTTCGACACCGGGTACCAACATTCGTATTTCCACGGTGATAATGGGCTCAGAACTGGACACCACCACCGCTCGGATCCTCCCTGTCTCCGGTTTCACAGACATTTGTCGCCAGATATGTCCACTCAGGTGTGGAGTATCTTCTGTTAGGCACACGCACTCTTCTTGACCTTCTTCGGTCGGGTGCTTCAGCGCCCTGAGCACCTTCTTCTGGGTCTGAGTCTTCTGATATCGGAGGAAGGGTTACCTCTGGAGTTGACCTCAGGCTAGAGCTCCTTCTTTGCGGCCAATTAGCTTCTCCACGTGCCCTTCTACTCCTTCTCCTTCTTGTCTGTTCTCGCTCTCTGTCAGACCTGTCAGGGTCTGACTCGTACTCCCAGCTACTTTCTCCTTCTGTAGCGTCTTCTGTTTCGCTGTTGTACTGACCGTCCTCAGCTTGGTCAGACTCGTTCCCTGCTTCCTCTGGCACCTCTACAGCTTGGCTAGCCCCCTCTATGGCTTCTCGGTCCTCTTCTGGACGTCTATCCGAGAGAGGAGCTGTTTCTTCCCGAGGTGCTGGAACCCTTCGCGTATGTGACGCGTGGATCCAAGTGGGCAGGCCTCCCACCTTCACAGCTGTGTTCGTGATCAGGATGATCTGGAAGGGCCCACGCCAACGAATATCCAAGCAGCTTCTTCTCACATGTTTTTTCACCAGGACCCAGTCCCCAGGGTACAGGTCATGGCACGGGCCCTGGCACGCTGGAACCTCGGCAGCCTGCACCTGAAGGGACACAGAACGAATGGCGTCAGACAGCCCCTTACAATAGTCCAGGATCATATCATCTGTGATATTTAACAGTGCAGTAGCTGGGATAGATGGCAGCCTCATTGCTCTCCCCATTAACACCTCATGTGGTGATAACCCCGTTCTTCTGTCTGGGGTACTACGAAGGCTCATGAGAACCAATGGCAGGGCATCAGGCCAACTCAGGGTCGTTGAGGAACAAACTTTGGCTATTCTGGCCTTGATAGTGCCATTGATCTGCTCCACAATTCCTGAGGCTTCTGGTCGGTAACTGCAATGCAACTTTTGATCGATATTTAGCGCTACACAAATCATCTTCACAAGCTCGCTGTTAAAATGTGTTCCCCTATCTGATTCCAAAAAGGCCGGCACCCCGAAGCGAGGAATGAGTTCCCTGAGCAGTAACTTGGCCACTGTGAGGGTGTCGCACCTACGTGTAGGGTATGCCTCAACCCATCTGGAGAACACACAAACAACCACCAGGACATAGCGGAGGCGGTTGCACCTTGGCATTTCAATGAAATCTATCTGCATTCGATTGAATGGACCTCCAGACCTTCCTATGTGGCTCAGCGCAACTGGTGTTCTTTTTCCTACGTTCAGCTGCTGGCAAGTTACACAACGCTGGCACACTGCTTCTGCTGCTATTCTGAACTTAGGATTGTACCAAGTTTGTCTAAACACTCTCAGCATAGCATCTCTCCCTAAGTGTACGGGACCATGTATGAGTCTAGCCATTGGACTCACCATCTCATTGGGCAACACTGCTCTGCCGTCTGCTGAGACCCAAAAATGGGACTCACCCATTACACATCCTGCCTTTTCCCATGTTTCCTTTTCAGAATCAGGAGCATTTTCTTGCATGTTTGACAGTTCATCCCAAGTATCAACAGTTTCCAGTATCATGGCTAATTCAGTTCTTACATTTATTCCACCCACTTCCACCTCTGTGAAAGAGTACCCTTGCTCTGCGCAATACCGCGCAACTTCATCAGCATATCTATTGCCTTTCGAAACAAAGTCCTCATTTCTGGTATGTGCGGTGCACTTTACAACTGCGATACCTGCTGGGCATTGCAACGCCTCTAACAACAGGCGCACAAACTCTCCATTGCGAATGGGAGAGCCTGAAGAGGTCATGAACCCTCTTTGAGACCATAACTGCCCGTAATCATGAACTACCCCATAACCATATTGGCTGTCGGTGTATATGGTGACTCGAATTTGATTGCTTGCCAAGCAAGCACGTGTCAGGGCAATAATCTCGGCTACCTGAGCGGAGTGTACTCCTTCCAGGCACCCAGCTTCCACAACTCCAGTAATTGTACAAACAGCATAAGCTGCTCTCAACTGCCCAACTTCGTCTCTTACACATGAGCCATCGACAAAGAAAATTTCGTCTGGGTCGGTCAGTGGCTCATCTACGATGTCGGGTCTGGGTTTGGTGCATAGTTCAGTCACATCGAGACAGTCATGGTCTGTATATTCATCATCATCTTCGATATCATTTGGGAGTGGCATCAAGGTAGCAGGGTTCAAAACAGAGCATCTCTTGAGGGTCACATTCTCTGCAGCAAGAATAACTTGCTCATAGCGCGTGAGCCTGCTGTTGGTCAGATGCTGTGTTTTGGTCCTGGTCATCAACAGTTCAACAGAATGGGGCACGCACACCTCTAACGGGTGCCCCATGACGATATTTTCACATCTCTCAATGCTGACACCCGTTGCAGCAACGGATTTGAGACTTCCGGGCAACGCTGCGGCTACTGGGTCTAAAGTAGCCGAGAAATAAGCAACTGGTCTACGGGCATTCCCATGGATTTGGACTAACACAGACAACGCGCACCCTTCTCTCTCACAACAGTAAAGAAAAAATTGTTTATTGTAATCAGGCATTCCCAATGCCGGAGCACGACACAGGTCCTCTCGCAGCTGTAGGAATGCCATCAAACAGTCTTTGTCCCATGGTACCGGATCACTCACCTCCTTGTGCGTCAGTTTTTGCAAGGGCTTTGCTTTCAGTGAAAAGTTCACGATCCACTGTCGGCAATAACCCACCATCCCTAGGAACATCCTGACCTCTCTCTGTGTCTTAGGCGCATTCATTTTCATGATCGCCTCTATCCTGTCTGGTGACACCTTTCGTTTGCCTTTCTCTATTCTGTGTCCCAAGTACTGCACTTCTGTCAGGCAGTACTGCAATTTTCCCGGGGACACCTTGTGCCCATTGGCAGCTAGATGATTTAACAAAGCAATGGAGTCTTCCCTGCAAGCTTCTTCTGTTTCTGACGCCACAAGGAGGTCGTCTATGTACTGGACCAGAACTGACTTCTGGGGCAGCACTAGACTTTCAAGATTTTTCTTCAAAAGCTGGTTAAAGATCGATGGGCTCTCTGTATACCCCTGAGGGATACGACACCATGTTAGGACGCGATTTTCCAGCTTAAATGCGAAAAGAAAATGGCTTTCTTCGTCCAGAGGGATCGAAAAGAAAGCCTGACAAAGATCGATCACAGTGAACCACTCAGCTTGGAATGGAATCTGAAACAGTATCACTGATGGATTCGGTACCACTGGACAACATGAAACGACTATGTTATTAATCTTTCGAAGGTCCTGCACTATCCGAAATTTCCCATTTGGTTTCTGGAGACCCATAATCGGGGAGTTGCATGGACTACCCACGATTTCTTTCAGTATTCCCTGTTTAATCATGGACTCGATCACGGGTTTTATGCCTGCAATCGTTTCTGGAGTCAATTTATATTGGGGTGTTCTTGGGAACTCAGCATGCGGTTTCACTACAATTTTCACTGGGTCCACCCCTTTGACCAATCCAATCTCTTCCCCAGTGAAATCCCATACTTCTGGTGCCACTGTCTCTCTCAAGTCCCAGGGGAGCTCATCTACTGTCAAAGTAGGGTACAGCTCCACGCATATTCTTGAGTTTGCAACTTTGAAATCTGCGTCATCATCATTGGTCAATACCTCCACTCCCTGAGGTGTACAGTATATAGTACAATTCAATTTACACAACAGGTCTCTTCCTAGCAGACACACAGGGCTTGAATCGCAAACCACAAACTGGTGCTCATCGCTGTACTTCCCTATTTTCACCTGTACCGGTTCTGTCAATTGGCTGGTTATTCTCCTGTTTGCGACCCCCACCACCTGTATGGTCTCTCCAGACATGGGCAGGTCTGGAACTGCAGCTGATCTGATCGTGGATCTAGTGGCTCCTGTATCCACCAGAAATGTCGTAGGGCACCCTGCTACTTCTGCTTCCACATAGGGTCCCCTCTGGTCCACCTCCAATGCTGCCCCGAGGGTGCAGTCTTCTCTTTCCACTCTCTGTCCGGTTAATGGGTCCACATAATAGCACTCTTCCCCTTCTACAAACAGGGGCATTTGTCTATAGGTCTTACCCATAGACCCTACTCGAGGAGGTTGCGGGAACTGGGCTCGGGGAGGAGCCCCCCCCCCTTTGAGCACCTTTCCTTGGTATGGCGTCACCCCTCTTGTAGGCACGCTCTGGACCTCTTCCTCCTCTATCTCTTGCTCTCCTATCTCTACATTGTAGGGGCACTCGCGTTTCCAATGCCCCACCTCGTTACACTGGTGGCACCTAGTCGTTTTCTTCAAGGCAGCTATATCTATTCTGGGTCTAAAGGTGGAACTCTCCTCATTGCCCTTGTTCTGACTGTACTGCTTCTTTCCTCCTGTACCTGTTCCTTGCTGCTGTTGCTGCTGTCCCCCCTTTCCTGCTGCCTGCATCTGTACCACCATCAACTTTTCTTTTAATTTCTTAGCCTTGGAGTCTATCTCATCACAGCAGTACCTGGCATATCTCAGTATTTCGTCTAGGGGTTTACTTTGCCAACAAATCGAGTGTTGCTGAATCATTAAACTAATATCCGGTCTCAATCCCAGGACGAACTTGGACACAAATTGCCCTATGTCTTTTGGATCCATTACATCCAAGCCGCTATACTGTTTAAACGCCTTCAGCAATCTCTCGTAATATTCGTGGACTGTCTCTTTGGGTTCCTGTCTTGTTCGGTCTATTCTGACCCAATCTATGTCTTGCATTGGCACTTTCTCTTTCAGCCAAGTCATCACTCTCTCGAATTTTGCCATCACAGTCTCGGACGGCCCATTAGTCTTAGCATCTCTCTCTGGCTCCGTTGTGGGCCACTCAGCGCTAACCTTGCATGCGGTCCACAGATCTCCTGGTACTACAATGTCAAACAGCGTGTTCAGATCTATCCATAGGACCTTTGAGATTTTTACAAATCTCTCCACTTGCTTGTACCACTCCACTGGGTTTTCCCGTAATTTGGGGAAGGAGGTGGTAAAAGCAGCTAAATCTCCCCTACTCCAAGGGACATGTACATAGTTCCCATTTGCGACTTCACGCAAAGGGTAAGCTTCTATTCCCTGCTGTCCTCCTGGTGTCATACCAAGCGTGCTTCTCCTGCCGGTCCCTTTCTTGGACCACCTCTCTTCCCACTTATCTAGTGCCCTCCATGTCCTTATTCCAGTGATCAGTTCCCTTATGTGTGTTTTCAGCCCAATCGTTCTCCTCTCATCTAGGTCTCGATCTGTATAATGTAGCCTGTGGTTACCCTGTAATGCTTTGGTTCTTGACAAGTCCACCATATATTTGCCTGCTAGTTCGACTAACTTCTCATGGACTGCTCTCGCTTTTCGAGTAATGTCCTTTGCCATATACAGTATTTCATCCTGTTCATACATTTCCATTCTTTCTAAAGGCAGGGTACCATCTACCATGTCATCCAGGTCTGACCTTAAACTGGTGACATCGAGTCTCTTGGCTTTTATCTCAGCTCGCAATATGTCTTTCGAAGGGGGCTCACTGGTCTCCCTACCATCCCAACTTCGAGCTCTACGTTTGGGTTCGGGAGTGTTAATGGGTGGTCTCCCTTGCTCCCATCTCTCCAGGTCCCATGCTCGGCCATCCGATCTTGGAAGGTGATGGAACACGGGCCTGTTACCCCTACTCTTGCTCTGCCCACTCTCTTCTTCTTCTCTCCTCTCACCGCACACCTCTCTGTTATTTTCCCTCTGGTCGCTACTCTCTCTTTGCCTAGTATCGCTCAGTATCCGATACGATCCTTCCTGGTTCCCCATATTCCCTGGGCTGCGCTCATTTCCGTCATCACAGGGACTATGGTGCGACCTCTCACAACTCCCATTCAGTTCTCTGGTGCTGGGCACACAGTGTGGACACTTAAAGCTGTTTCTGTACTCTTGCGCTCTCCTCTCCTCTTCACTGAGTATTGGGCGCGCCACCCCTCCACTCCCGGGGCCCCCGTTTTCCAGGTCTGTTCTATCTCCCCTCCGGGCCCAATGGGTGACTCCCCTACTCTCTCTCTCTCTACAGTCCCACTCCGGGCTGCTCTCCCCAGCCCCGCAGTGAGTCCGAGCTCGGCTGTCCTGACTTTCCCTTTCGGCTTCCGCAGCTATGATGTTCTTTTGAGCCTTCACTGCCTCATCCCACTGCTTCATGTACTCATTTAGCTCTTGAAAGGATTTTCGTCCAGATCCCCTCAGATCCATTGGCCATCTAGGGCCCCCAGGATCTCCTCCTGGGTCTCCTCCTGGGTCCCCTGCTGTGTGCATCGGGGTGCTCCACTCTCTCGGTATCGGCATCTGACTTGGGGAATTGATCGTATCGTTCCTTCTTGCCTTCTCTGCTCTTTCTCTGTCCTTCCGTACCCGTTCTTCCCCTCTTGCTCTCTCTTGGTCATATATCGATATTATAGGACCTATGGTAACAGGTACCTGTAGTGCATCTGGTAATGGGTAGGATGTGGCGCTTTCCGTTTCCGGCGCTCTTTGTACCACAAACCTCCCGACTACCTGTTGCACCTGACTAGGCTGGGACAGCTCTTTCTTTGCCTCAGGATCCCACTCTGAACTGGGAAGCGGTCTATGCTCTCCTGCATTGCTCCTTTTTTTTCCTTCAGTATGCTCGACCTCTCCCCCTGCTCTATTATACGGGGGTGGCCTGTCTGTCAATAATCTGTTTATCAGGCTGTCCTCTGTTTCGCTCTCATCATCTTCTTCTAGGGGGCTTTTATTTACGGGCACCTCTAACACTGGGTACAGTTTATTTATTTCCAAGTTATGCACTCTCCATCTCTTAGCATCCGCATCCCACCTGGCATCCTGCACTGCCCTTACCGATCGTTTCACCCTTTCTTGTCGTCTGTTCATATTCTTTTCATGCGCTGCCCTAATCCATGCTTCAAGAGCTTCAAACTGGGTCGGTCTAGGCAAGGGTCTCATTGAGGTCATGACTGATTTTAATCGATGTAACACCTCTAATCTGAACGTCCCGTACTTCGGGAACGTCAGTTCCTCATTTCCTTCAGTAATCTTACTCCACTCTGATATCCAAAGGATCGTATGCAGCCCAACATTCACTGCCATATAACGAGCTGGCGTACCCTCCGGCGGGGCTTCTTCCCCTTCATACGATCCCCGCTTCTCTTTTTTAAACACCGCTTTCAGCCATTTAAAACACTTCATAATTATGCGCAAAATATCCAGCCTCGCTACTCTGTTTACTTCCTGATGACAATCCACCAATCCTGTCGCGGCTTTGCTAACTTGGCCTATCGCAGCGCGGTCTTTCTCCGGTCAGCCAATCACGTCGCGACCCTGTCTGACGTCTTTGCTAGCTGGCCTATCACAGCGCGGTCTTTTTCCGGTCGGCCAATCTCGTCGCGACACTTTCTGACGTCACTTTTCTCCGCTTCGCAGCAGCACCCCTCCTTTCTCAACTCGTCTCCCGGTTATGCATGCGTCCCATTCATACACCGAAAAATGACTACTTCCGACCAAGCGGTCACTTCTCTCGACTGTACGTCCACAGTCTATATGTAATTGTCAACACAACTGACGAAATGTCTATCGTCTCTCTGATAGGTTGCTTACACACACAGTAACTTCCGACCAGCGTCCGTTACTCACGCACTCACTCTTACGTTCCCCCTATCTCGGTCTTTCGGGTGATCAATGGTACCTCATGACCCCCTTCACTCTAGTTGACAATTACTCTGGGTGTCCGATACACCCGAACCACTTAAGCTCTCCTTGAACTTAAGATTTCCACCGGTTGCGCGCGCTCACAACCTGTTCCACAGTCACTCTACAGACATTCAACTCCGCCAGACATTACAACATAGATACAATACAAAACACCGCAATCTAACACGCATAACCCTTTATACTCACTCTCGACCGATACTGCTGCCTTTTCTGTCTCACGTCATCCGGATCTTCTTCAGCGGGCTGTTCTTCCGATCGTCGATCTCTAGGGGCCTTGGGGTAAGCTAACCTGGCCTAGGTCACCGTCCTCAAGAAGGCAACCATCCTCTATAGCTACCAACTGAAAGGGCGAGATTTTGATCGATACCTTATCTCTATTGATCTAAACCTCGATCTGGTCGACTGAACCTTTGTTGCCTGTCTTGGAGGAAAACAGTACACCCATTTCCAAGTTAGTTCACCCAATAAAGGACTCTGCTCCCAAAGATCACAAACAACTTCTAGCTTTCAAAAGTTTATTGTAAAGATATGATAAGCTGCAAATACAGGCATCTCAGAATGAGATTCACGAGATACACAGGTCCAATTACATACATGTGCTCTCGGAAAGCCCTCAGACGAGCAACGGAAATCACTAACACAAGTTCTAAGAATAATAAAGCTATCAGCATTGACGCATATCTCTCCTTCATTTAGGTTGGAGGAAAACGCACAGGTTAGGCTGTCCCTACCCTGCTCTAGATGGTATCCCTACTTAACCAAGCCCCAACCTAACAAAGGTGTCAGCAGTGAATGACCCCCAAGGGAAGTCACTCACTCTAAGTCTCTTGGTGAAAACCTATAGTTCTCCAGTCATGACCCCTCTCTGCCTACCCATCCGCTCTCTAAAGGGTCCTCAGGTATCTGCTCTAACTCCACCCAGGGGTGCTGTCCCTAATACAAAACAGTCAACAACATTTGAGACGCCCCTTGCGAGACGCCCCTCACGTGGTGTAGCTTCTGGCTTTTTCCATGATGCTTTGTATTGGGCCCCATACGTTAGAGTTGACCTTGCTTCTCAGACTCTTCTCCGGCCCGCTGATACCCCTCAAACATTCCGGAACCCTCCTCCATGTCTAGGCCGTCTACTGAACAGACCTCTATTCATTCATTTATAATTGGATCCCCCCTCTTCCTTTGCAGACAGATATCTGCAGCCAAGAACCCAACTCTCATAGACTTCCAGAAAAAGCCTGCAACATTTCTCAGCCCAGACATGTACGTGTAAATCGATGTTAAAACATTTCAGGCCTACAATATTTCTCATCAGAATTATAGCATTCAACTTCTTCATTAATTAAAGCATGTTAATATTCTTATTCTATTATTCAGTATACATCTCTATAAATCATGGCCCATTTAATGCAACGGCCAAAACATTTACAATCTGTGTCGTGAAAAGAAACACCTTCCCTTTTAGCTCTGGCCCTGAGGCCTACCACATTCTGCGTTTAACCGCATACCATCTTATGTTTTAACAGCTACACGACATGGATTCAGAAATAATCACATCTACTAAAATCATATAATGTCACACATTTCTGTATTAGTTCCACTTCTACTTAAATCTCTACATTAGCTATACATTCAGAATATAATTGCAGATACTATTAGCACTCATGGCATTTCTCCTCATGATTTATGCTTACTACAGGTAAGTGTGATGTACTCATACATTTTAAGTCAGTTTGCGCTCTCTCACCATGATCCAATGGACCTCCTTATCGCTCTGAACTCCCACAGGTTGGAAGTGCAAGACCGAGCGGAACATAAGCGCCACCCCCCTGTGCTTTGTTGTGCCCGAGGACCTATAAATAAGAGGAAATTGTTTATGTTTAAGGCGCGATTCCTCCGACCTAGACAAGTGGGTTTCCTGTAGGCCAACTACGTCCAACTGGTGGTCAAGGATATATTTCCAAACTTTCTGGCGTTTCTGGGGGGAATTCAGCCCTTTCACATTCCACGTTCCCAAAGTGAGCGGCATCATAGAAGGGACATCTGACATCGCGCTTCAGGGGGGCCCCACGCTCCCCGCCGTATCTGTCACCTGTCACCCCAGGCGCGGCATACCACACCCCCACTCCCCCAGCCAGAGCAAGCGCCCCAGGACCGCTCAATCTTAGAACCCCCTCCCTCCCCGCACCAACCGTCCACCACCCATAGCCCCCCACACACCTCACCCCTCCCCCTGCATGCATCACACTCCAGATGTAGAAAGGTGCTAATTAACGATCCCTTGCAACCACCACTGCTCCCCAACCCCCCCTCCACTCCCTCTACCCCCCTTCTCCCAACCCCTCCCAACTCCCAAAAACCCCAGGCTCAACCAGATGAACCAAACCACACAGTACGTTGAACAAGAAAGGAGAAGTCTTAAGGACAGGGGGACATGGGACCAGACACATTTCTTCCAGTTCTTGTCGACTGGCCCCCTCACGATCATGGAGAGAGAGTGCAAGTGTTACCTCATAGTGGTGGCCCCCTCCGGCGCCTGCAGGTGGCCCTCTCGGTTTCAGGAGGCCGCCTCACCGTGGGCTGCGTCTGCGTCCGTGACCTGTGCCACAGAGGCAACCGCTGCATCCCGCTCTTGTATCCTAGCCGACAGGTCGAGTCCTCCCACCTGCACAGGCTTGCCCACTCTCTGCCACTCTGCTGAGCGCCATCGTCGCCTGCTAGTTGAGCCGCTGTCTCCGGACACCGGGTCCTGGCGCTCCAAGCCCAGGAGGTCCATTGCCCCCTCCAATGAACGCACCTGAACCAACTGTTTCTGCCACCGGAAGATGAGACGGAAGGGGTGCCCCCAGCACATTTTGCTCCTGCAGGAATGTGGTTACGGGCTTAAAGTCCCTGCGCTTTTGCAGTGTAGAAGCCGCTAAATCCTGGTACAACAGGGGGTGATGGTTCCGGAATTGGAGGGGAGCCAGACCCCGAGCTTTCCTAAGGATCCTTTCCTTCAGCTGGAAATCATGGACGCACACCAGGATGTCAGGGGGAGGGGCCCGGGGACCCCTCGCCAAGGCGACTCGGTGCACTCGTTCAATGCGTATGGACTGGATGTCTTCCTCCTCGAGGATGTGGTTGAATAGCGCCTCTACGTATTCCCTCAAGTTCCGCCCCCTCTCCTTTCCAGGGCACCGAGCGCATGCGGATATTGTTGCGGCGAGACCTATTCTCTAGGTCCTCGGTGTGGGCCTGCAGGTCAAGGTTTTGCTCCGTCAGGCGGATCACATCCTGTTGAAGACGGTGGATGTCCTCTGCTGTTCCCACGTCGTGTTCTTCTAGCGTCGCGACCCGTTCCCCCACATTGTCCACATCTCTCCTCACTTCGCGCAGATCCGAGGCCAGTTGGGAGCGCAGCTCCGATATGTCCTCTTTAATGGCCGCGAAAAGTTCAATCATAAAGGCCTTGGTCGCGGGTTCTTCATTCTCACCCTTTTTTGGGGATTTGTCGGGGACAGGCGAGGCGGGCTGCGCCGTTCCTTTCGGGGCCCATCTTTCCCAGGTTTATCCCTTTTTGTCCTGTTGGATGCCATGGCTGCCGGCACGTACTCCCAAGCTGCGTCCTGGGGAGGGCCACTACTTCCGACCAACGCTCCCGTTTCCTCCCGGGGTGGCCCTGTACCGACCGCCGACAATGCGGCCCGCTGTTTGTGCTTCCCCACCCCCCTCCGTTCTGCACTCGGGGCCTCAGTGCCGGTCTGGGAGACGTCGACCCAACCGGACAGGGGTGTTCTGTGCTCACCAACCCGGTTCGTTTGTCAGGGTCCAGATCTGGCTCCACCAGGCATCAAGTTCACCACTGCTGTGCTCCCCAGATGGTAAGTCCCCGAGCGAGCAATGCTGGGCCGGGCCACGTGACAAACCCTCAGACTGCCTATTAACAGGGCCCTACAGGCCGCTCCAGCCTCGTGCTGCCCTGCACAGTTCCTTTAGATGCCCCCCCAGAGCTTGAGGTTAAATGATTAGCCACCTATCCTGCCGCCGATGATCGTCTGATGGCCAGATGGGCCTCCTTAATTCCCGGAGTCAGCTCTACTAGGCCGTGAAGTCCGCTGAGGCCCTCCCGAGCGCGGTGCAGGCTCAGCTCTCACAACTCCAGGGTCAGGTGCTGTGTGCGTGCTGGTGGCACAGCGGGCCACCAACATCTCGTCCCCCCGCCAGGAGAGCCTGCGCTGGCCCCAGCCGCAGTCGCCCGGAGATCCTGCCGCTGCCTCCGGTCGGGGGCCTATACCGGTCCAGGAGCCCCGGCCTCGATTTGCCAGTGAAGCCGAGTCCTGGCGGGAACGCTGCAGCCTCACCTCCAGTCTGTCAAGCCGCCGATCAGCAGGGCGCCAGGCAAGCTACTTCTTAGCCGTTCCCAGGGTCCGCCGTCCACACCGGCTCGGGTGGTCACCGCGCCGGGCCTCCTCCAACTCCAGGCCCCGTCACAGCACAGGCCCCTTTCGCAATGGCCGCCAAGCAGGCCGCACCACCGATATGCACCATGCGACGTCCCAGTGGGCAGAACGGGACCATCCTATACCTCCGGCCAGTCTCAGGACCCCACGCAGTGCGAGGTGAGGAAAGTCAAAGCCCCGAGAGGGTGCTAAACAAAGCTATAATTTGTATGGCGCCGGAGGGACTCAAAGACACGTCTCACTCCGCCCCACATTTTCTCCTTTTAACCTTCTCTCAGTCAACATCTTTCTGTATCTGTTTTTTACTCTTTTTCGGCTCCATTTTCTTCTGGTGTCTTTTTTTCTCTTTTCACCATCTGTTCTTTCTCTCAGCTGGTAGGTCCTTACTTGCTTTCCTCTTCTCTCACTGTTCACTCTCACTGTTCCAACCTTCTTTCTCTCCCTTTCAGCGTATAGCCCTTGCTCCTTTCTCACCGTCATTTCCCTTTCTTTTTCACACTCTCTAGTAGTGCTACTGCCTGTGGACTCTAACAGCTAGATTCATCAAGCTCAATTGCGCTCGCAAAGGGCCAGATTCTGAGAATCTGGCCCTTTGCGAGTGCAATTTTTGCATTTGGGATTCATCATCCCAAATGCAAAATTCGCTAATAAAGAATTTGCACATTTGCGAGGAAATGCATTTAAGGAATCTCTATTTGAGATTCCTTAAATGCAATTCATTAACCATTTTTACACTGCCAATTCGCAATTTTTGGTCGCTATTTACCACGAAGTCTGACTTCGTGGTAAATAGCGAAAAAATAGAAAAAAGCACTTTAGTGCATTTTACTCAATTGCTTGTTACACACACATGTCCTTTGGACATGTGTGTGAGCAACACCTGTGTAAATTTGCATATCAGCGGTGCTACAGGGTGTCCTTTGGACACCCCTGGCACCCTTGAATTCGCATCCTTATTTGCGATTAGCTAATTGCCTGTAGGCCCATAGGAATGAATGGGAAGTTATTCCTTATTTGCGATTAGCAATTAGCTAATCGCAAATTAGGAAGCTGTAGGAATCGCAATAATTATTGCGATTCCTACATGAATCCCGTTTTGCGAGTCTGTAATAGCGATTCCTTATGAATCGCTATTATAGACTCGCAAAACGGGTCTTTGATGAATCTAGCAGTTAGTCTATATTCAGCTATAGAGCAATGCTTCTGGAACTATCATTCATAGTATGGGATAGAATTGTGAAATCTGCCTCTTATGTTGGCTGTCAAATTCTGATTGGAGTGTAAATGTTTACTAGTTTTTCCCCATTAAATCTGTTCAGCCATTTGCAAATTTTTGCTCAACACTCCAATGTGTAATACAAACTAAAGAACGTAAACCTATTTTGCCTTGTACTTCTGCAGCTGTCTATTTCATAATCAAATCTGTCCTAAAAACGACATTTTGTCCGGAATTTATATCCTGAATTTTAACCCTTTGTCCTGAAATTTTACTGTCACTGTCCAGAATGTGCCTTCTTGCCAGTTCAGTTGTACATTCTCGCTGCAGTGTGTGCTGTTAGTGTGGAGGTTGCAGAACAAGAGTACCTCTTTATGTGGGTGGGCAGACAGAACAGTCACAATGTGTGAGTTTGTAAGGATGAGGAGAGTGGTTGTGTGCGTGTTTGTGTGTATATGTGTTGGAGTGTGCCAGCAGCACACGGCTATAAAATGTGTCTGTGGGGAGGGAGAGGGCAGCAGCATGTATGTGAGTTTACTGGGACAGGTACAGGGATGTGCATTTGTATGAGCCACATTCAGCCTGGAGCAATAATTATGCCAGGGCTTCAATAACACGCTGGCCCATAATTGGCAATCGTGATCCATAACACTCTGTTGGAGCAGTATGTAGGGAAAAAGGTGAGTAATGGTGAAACTATTTTTACAAAATGGTAGATTTACTACAGACTGGGTGAGTAAATATGATTAAAACTAGAAGTGAATTCCATGTATTATTTTGGTGATGTGTGGCTTCACCCTCAATAGAGTTTTTTGGGGAAAAGGCAGCCATGTGTGCCTTTTAAAGTACACTGGAGATAAGATAAGATATTTTATTTTTGCTTGATTAATTAAAATCGTTGCAAATACATAGCAAAAGTTATTCCCATTATACACAATTAAAACAGTTAAAAGATGCGTAGTCTAAAAGTCATCAATTGCATGTTCTATATTGATAAATTATTCACATAGGCTCTTGCATCTCATGTAGTGCTATCTGCCAATAACTACAACAACTTCCCAAATCGAGTGACACAGCTTGATCAAGACCACTGTCCAGATTAAAGATCTGATGGTTAAAATACTGATGCAGCTAAAACCAAGTATTGAGTTAATAGTATACTTTCAAAGTTTATCCCCATGGATCGGAAAGCGGCAGGGTTTTAAGTCTCTTTGTTACAGTCTCAAAAAATGTTGTTAGCCGACAGTTGAGCTGAACATCAGTGGGTTTGAAGCATAACTTCACTGCCTGCCTACAGGACCGGATGCCGTAAAGCCTGAAAAAAGGGCGCAATAAGGTGCATCTTATATCCTTTAAGTTGGGGCAGTTGCAGATAACGTGGATGATGTCTTCCTTCCCACTTCCACTTGCCTTTTAAAGTACACTGGGGCAGTAACATTATTCAAAACTGGACAGGATTTACAAAAAAAGCAAGACCCGGATTAAGCCTTTACCAAGGAAATTGTATGTGTGTTTGTGATAAATGGGCTTTATGAGGGCATTGAAGCTTTTTCTAAAATGTGCAATTTTGGGTGGCAAATTATTTTTGAATACTTATGATTTTTTGATGACTACAGTTGTAACTGATGAAGTTTTAACGTTGCAATTGAAACAATTTTAATTAGAGGTTTAGAAGTGTGTTTATTAATGTAGTTTAGTTGTGCCACTCTTTCGTAGAGACTTAATTTTATTAAATGGATGTTGTTTTAGTCTTTTGTTCATTTTGCCCCTGCTCATTACCCCTTCCAATCAATGTCCACCTGTGTGTCTTCTCTCCCCGCAGTCTTCACAGATCACACGTGCAATTGGTTATTTTACTTAGAGAAAATGTACTATGAATGGAGCTTTTCTTTACGTACTGGATCTAACCGATTCAAGGACATTTCTACTGGAAGTTCTGATATAGGCCATCTGTCCACTGAACTTATGATTTATGGTGCTTATTGAGATGTAGATTAATTTCTGATTTCTGACTATGCACTCTGTATCTGAGCCTTCATGGCATTTACTACATTTCTCTGTACTGTATATTTTTAGATTTTGTAATAAACCCTTTAACATTTATTGATCCAGAACTCAGCTTTTGATTAGTCCCAGGCACTATTTGATTTACTCTGCTAATTTGTTGGGCCTGATGTCGAGGATGGGGGTGACTGTTATTGTTAGATCAAGTATGCATGAGCCGATCATTCAGAGGTAAATTTTGGGGTGATCGGAATATCAAAATATATTGAAATATTGGAGTTCTGCTCCCATCATTTTTTGTAGCTGAGGATAGTTGCGCTAGAGCACCTCCTCTTTGGTGGTGGTCCCCAAAATACTTTCCCTGTGATTTACTAGTCTTTTATGCCCAGTCCAAGGGAGAAAGTTATTGGAACGTTGCCAAAAGCCCAGTGTTGGAGACTCCACAAAAGTGACTGGCTGTGTGTTCCTGTACGATTTGGAGTGTAAACATGAACAGGGTGAAATGATTTTGTGTATGGTGAATTTATTTGTGATATATGTGGAACTATGTGTTTGAGCCATGGATTTCTGTTTCTGTTGTGAGTTGTTTGGATCTCTGATGAGGATTGCAGGCTCAATTGGTTGATTGATTACTGTTCTACTGATGTATTATTCATTTTTGTAAACTCATCTGAGGTTCTACTGGTTAATCGGTTGGTTTAGATTGGTTATTGGATTCGTCAACATTCAAGATATTGAGATAGATTGATTCTATTGGTCTGTAATTGTGGTGTGTATAGCAAGGATGTCGCATACACATCAATAGGGTTTCTGAACTAACGAGTTTCTTTTCCAGTTTGTTTGCTTAATTTGGGTTGGTGACTTTGCTTTTGACTTGGCGTTTGACGCTTTGACTAGGTTGGATTATGCCTGATGGGAGAGAGTCTACCTAGTGCGAATTGTAGTAACAGGAGAAAAATCGTGAATAGTTCCCTGGTTTTTCGTTCTTCATTTTGAATTTTGTTCTTGTTTCTGAAGTTCTATGATTTGCTATTTGATTGTTTTACTTGATTTACTGACTTTTCCTTACTTTCTAGGGTAAATAGATAAGGGTTTATTTAGTTTATTGGTTTAAAAAGGGGTTTTGCGATTGATTTACTTTTCAAGGATAAGTTGTGCTGTGATTAGTTAGACAGACAGGGAGCCTCACTCGAATTGGTGCGAGATCATTACAAAGCAGTGCTCTGATTGGCTAGTTGCAGACAAAGCCGTACTGTGATAGCTTTTTGAGGGATTTTGTTTGCAAAATTAATGGTTAGTTTGTTAGTAAAGACTAAGATTTCTGTAGTACCTAGGGAAAGCTAGACATGACCAGCAGAAGGGACTATCTGTGTACTTAGATTTCAGATTGGAATACATATACTTCACATGAAAATGTTTTACAATTTCCATTAGAAGGTACCGTTATTGTTAAACAAATAAACTTCTTAAGACAAACTATGTATGATATTAAGCCAATGCCTATATCTACATGTGTATTATCCATTCCATGGCTGGTTTCTCAGAAACAGTTAATGGTAATCTTTCCAGTTTTTCTATGCTCAGCACCGTATAGTCTGCTCCCCTCTGTGCCAAAGAGATTTGTTTATCTGTAAGGTTAGATCCAGAAAACAATGATGTGGTGTTGATTAGACGCCAAGGCACATAGCCTGAACGAAGATTTTGTAACGTCCAGCCTAGCAGCATTATAGAACGCAATTGAGACTGTCCATGTTGTAACATGAGCAAGTCCTGTTCCATTATGTCTATGGCAGAGGATACAATGCTGTCCAAAGAATAAATTCTGGATGACAGAGTCGTTAACCCATTGTCAACTACAGAGAGAGCTTTCTCTAAATTAATACGATCAATTTCTCGTATTCGTTCTGCAGTTTCCATTTGTGTGACTTTCCAGGCTTCATTATAAGCAGCGTAAATACCGACGTATATGAAACGTTTATTACGTGGTTTACGAGGTCCTAGTAAGAAGTCTCTTAAATCAACGCCATCTTTAAGTAAATTTAAGTGTTGTTTTATATCTGGGAGTGCGAATTTTTGTAGCCACTCAATGCACAGTTTTCCTACACTGTAAGTTGTAATTATCCCTGGATGTTGGATCTGGCCTAGTTACTGTAAACCCTTGTGTCTTGTTCAGGAATCAATCTTGACAGTTATTCGTGTCTGTGGGCCAAATTAACCATTTTTTCCAATCAGGATTAGTTCTGTTCTGTTGTAAAATATATTTTACGTCTACCTCCTCATCTCTAGTTCCATTACTATCAGGTGTGGTTTAGGTATGGACGGTTTGTTTAAATCTTTTATCTTAGCTAAGCCAAGACAAGATGTCTGTTGAACAGTGTCATTCAAAAACATTATTTGTTCTGGTAGGATGGAGGCTCTGAATAAGGCTTCTAAACCTTGTACCTGCCAGTCTTTTGTGCCCCAGACAGTTTTTGTCTCAATGTTGTCTTTCCAGAAGTCAAAACCTAATGTGGACAATTGAGCATAAAAGGCCTCAGAATAAATTTGCTTAGTGTTAGTCAACATACTTTTCATTCCTGTCTTATTAACATTTTTAAAGTAAAATGTTTCTCGATTCGTGACATTAAAACCTGGGAAGTATGGACATTTTTCATAAAATATTTTTGAGCTACCCTTTGGTGGCGTCGTATAAATGTTCCCATTGACTATAAGTAAAAACATTTCTAGTGTTTACAGATTTGTGCAAAAATGATGACCATAATGATTAAAACAAGACATTTGTTCATAATCTGATGAACCTTATAAGTATTCATGTTTTGTACATTTTGCTGACATTTCTAAGTCTGCCATCATGTTATTAACAGTTTAAAAGTCCCAATCATCAGAAAATGTGCTGGGTGAAACAAAGTCACTCAAGGATACCTTAAATTGGTGTGGAATCTTCAACAGCTCTACAGGACCATAAATGTCATAATCAGTTCTATCCCATGCTATACCACCAGGTAGGGAACGGCTGTGATGTTCACTGATGACAGGTATCTTTGTTCACGATGAGATGATTTGTGTGGCTTCAGGAGCAAGTTGATGTTCTTACTTGCTGTTTCCATTCTACCATATTTTCCATCTATCAGCTTTCCCAAACTTAAAACAAGAATGAGCCATAGTAGGAGAAAAAGTACACCTAACACAATCCAAAATTCTATTCATGGTGAAACCAGACATGTATTCGCAAGCTGGTGACAAAGTTCTGTTACTTGTTCCTTGAGAGTTTTACTTGCTGGCGTTGTTTCGAACTCACTGGATCCTCAGAAAATGTATCAAAATTGATGAAATAGCCATAGGCAGTTCTGTCAATTGTTGGTATTGCATCTGGTTTATTTGTTATCCCTGGCGCTGCTTGGTCCCTTGACATATTAGTATAGTCAGATGCTACATCATTGTAGACGGGAGTTTCTTGGCGAACTGTTATTTGGGTTTCAAGAGGCACAAGTTCCATGGCTTTGTTGCATAGTCCTTCTTTTCTTACTGCAGATTCTTCAAAGGTGATGAGTCTCTCAGTTTGAACCTCTTGGATAGTAGCAAGATTTGGTCTTCTGCTACATCATTGGAGTCCACTGGGCCTACTACTTATTATCGGCCACATGATGTGGTTTTACCAGGTCAATGGACACGAACCGGTTCTCCTTTCTTCCAGCAAGGGGCGGCAGTAACACTGTTCTTGATCCATGGATTGCTAAGAGAGGTACTGGTTTTCTGTAAGAAGGCCCAAATTCCTTCTTATCCGCTATTTTTTCTCTGACCAGATCCCCAATATTAAGAATCCAGACAGGTCTTGCTAGGACAGGTGTTTTTTCTTCAGTGGTCGTTGCCTTCTGTAATGTGTTGCTTAGACTTCTTCATGTTTCATTTAAGTCCTGCAAAACAGCCAAACGGTCTTTGATATCAAAGGGTTTTTGTTCTACCACTGAAGTATGATGATCGAGGTCTTCGACAATCATTCTAGTACCAAAAGGATTTCATATGGAGTGATTCCACCCAGAGAATTTCTTGGCAGATTGTTAAGACTACGTTGGACACTTATTAGATGCTCGACCCACCCGTCACCAGAGCCTAATACCCTAGCTGTTATAGATTGCTTTATGTCCCGTTTTTTTCTTTCCACTACTGAATTTCCCTCAGGATGGAATGGACTTGAGTACCGCAATACAACGCCCAGATTGGCCATGGCCTCTTTGGAAGCTCGAGAGCTAAACGCAGGACCCTGGTCAGAATGTATCGTGCCGATTGCGTATGTGCCGATAAAGACTCGCAAATCTTTTATAACAATTCGAGCATCAGCCGAGCGCTGAGGCCACATCCAAATGAATCTTGTCCTAATAGTTGTGGGACCGCATTCGTCCATGGTCACGTCTACGTGTAGAAAGTCGAATGCTGTCTAACAATGATGTCTGTACTGGGATGGCTACACTGTAGTCAGGTATCTGGCGGCTTTCTAAGCTATGATCTCTGTAGCAGTCATCGCAATTAATTCCGAATTCGCAAATGTGGGCATTCACCCCTGGCCACCAGTATGTCTCTTTTAATTCTAGTAGAGATTTTGAGATCCCTTGATGTATCAGACCCTTTCTCATATGTGCTTCTTGTATCAAAGCACCTCTACGTTCTCTGTTTGGAATTACCCTATCCCCCACTCCAGGGATTCGAGCAAAAGGAACGGAGTTAGCATCAATTATGTATGCATATTCGAGTGGATAGTTTAGAGGTAACGCTGCGCCGCTGCATTTGCTTGTGGCATTGACAGCTAGCATTGTTTCACCGTCTATTTTTGTTTTTGAACGAGTGATTGTAGCTACGGAAGCCATTTGCACAGCTGCCTTCGCAGCTTCATCAGCCAATGAATTCCCTGCAACGTGAACACCATCACGCTAATGACTCAGTGTGTGGATCAGGTGAGTCTGTTGTAGTTCTTTCTGAAATAGAACTACTTGTTCCCAAAGCAATTTATGCTTGATTGCGCCACCTTTTGCGTCTTTGAAACATTTTAAACCCAGTTCTGTAAGTATTCATTATAAGACTGGACGCAGTAATACGAATCGCACACTATGAGTGTGGGGAATTCGCGATCGGTATTTTCCAGTGCCATCTTGAATGCCTGTAGTTCAGCTCGCTGAGCTGTACAATCTCCTAGAGATTTAGTTTTTGTGACCATAGGTCGGAATTTACCATCGCACCAGCGACCTTTAACAATCGCGGACGCAGCACTATAAGCTTGTTTTCCCTAATTGCGGGCTGTGCTGATCCGTCTGTATAAATTATACATCCGTAATCTTCGAGAGGCAGAATCTAAGTGGGCAGAGGACATTCTTGTTCGTATTGTAGAAATTCTTGAGTTTTCAAGTAGCTGTCAAAAACGTATTCAACGTCTGTTGCAGCAAGAGAATTAACCCATTGTATCCATCTTGGATGTAAAGCTTTTGCATTCAGAATGCTTGCTTTTGTCACTGCCTCTAAGGCAGGTACAGGAGTAACGGCCTTTATGCGTTTTCCCTGTGGGAGAGCTCTCTCTTTTGCTACTGGAGTTTAAACCGCTGTCAGAATTTTTTCTGTTGAAGTGAATTTCATTTCAGCTTGTATGTACAAGTGTGATTTATATGCTATTGGTACCTTTTCACCTTCATTAAAGGTTAGGTTTGTCAATCCGCATTTCCCTGGGATGATTCGGATTACAAGGTTGCGTACATTTACGCGTGTCTGCAAATGGGTTGTTGCTAACGTGTCTGTTTGCACTGAACGCAAAATTTCTGTGTGTTGTTGATTCCAATTAGCATGTTTGAAATCAGGTTTGATTAATTCGTAGAGAGGTTTAACCCTTTCTGCGTAGTTTAGAATGTAAGTTCTTCCAAAATTCAGGATTCCTAGAATTGACTGTAAGTTTTTCAGCGTTTTTGGAGGTTGGAATACCGCACATTTTTCTAAAAAGTTTGCTGCCAGGTTTTTGCCTTCACTTGAAAGTTCGTATCCTAAGAATAGGACGTTGAGATGGGCAAATTTTGATTTTTAAAGTTGAATTTGTACCCTTCAGATGCGAAACCAAGTATTATGGTATTTACTCTGTTCAAGTGCCTGTCCAAGTCATCATCTGTAAGATAGATGTCATCGACATAAGATAATGCCTCATCATCATACGTTTGTAGTAACTCTCCTACTCTGGCTGAAAACAACCCTGGACTATACTTGAATCCCTGGGGGAGACGACAGAAATGACGATGTGCCCCCATGATTGAGAAAGCGGTCAAATACCAGCTTTCAGGTGCAATGTTTTGACAGAAGAAACACCTAGAAATATCTAATGTGGTTTATACTTTTTGTGCACGATGTTATTCATCAGTACCTCACTGTGTATTTTGTACTGCAAAGGTTTTGCAACAGGAGTTTAAATGTCTGTAGTCCAAAACTAGACGATATGTATTGTCTGGTTTGGAGCTAGGAAACAAAGGATTGTTCATTGACTAGGTGCATGTTTCAATCACCCCTTGGTATTCAAGTTGATCTAAGATCTCCCTGACCTGTTTTTTAGGTTCTTGCTTAACTGGATACTGCCTCTGTGCAGTAGGTTGATTTTTTAACTGGATCTTATGGTGAGGAGAGTCCTCATCCCATCCCACATGGTTTTTATATAATGCTGGAGCTTGGGCTACAGCCCATTTTCTGGCATAGTTGTATTTTTTATGAATAGGAATATGATTTGAGAAGGCTGGCATAATGATCTCTTCGCCATGTGGGCACTCCCTGACAAATTCAGGTGGCCAGTCTTGTTCAGCCAGAAGGATGTCATAACCCTTAGATAGTTTTTCCTAAAAGAGTACTCCTATTTTTCTAGTTATGTCCCCCTCAATCCGGAGTGTTACTTCATATAACGTATGGGGTACGCTAAGCCTGATGTCGGCAGTTTCAACTTAGTACACTGTCTCCAGATGATCCTTCAGGATCTTGCGAGCTATGGTAACTTGTGCTGCGCTGTCCAGCATTGTCTGGGCCCACTCCCCGTTCTTGAGTTGTGTCCTCAAGATCCTCGGCATGTCTGATTTTTAGACTTGCTACCTTCTTTTTGGTGAATTGAGTTTTCTTATTTTTTGGAACGTGTTGATCGTCTTTGGACTTCATGCGTTCTTCCTTGTGTTCTGATCGTCCTCTTCTTACGGATTTCTGCGAGGAAGTCTGAAAGGTACAAGAGAAACGTGTATCAGTATCTTGATATCTATCAGGTTTTCTTAAATTATTCATGTTTCTGAGGTTATACCACTTTTCAGCGGGCTCCTTTTGAGGAGACCTATCTCTGGATTGAGAACTTCTGTTTAGGAAGTGCTTGTTTAGTGTTTTCCCACTTCTTTTTAGGAGTAGTGAGATTGTTTTTAATAAAAACTTTTTCATCATTTTCTGTTAGTTCGGGCTTTACAGGTTTCCCACCCAAACTATCTCTACCTAGTTCTTCATAGGATTTTTCTATCATTCTGGCCAGTTCATATGGTTGCTCTGTTACATCAAGGTCTTTTAGTTTTTGACGGATTGCCACAGATGCTGCTTCACCTTTAATATTAGCTAATGTTATAGCGGAGACCTGTTTGAAATTCTTCAGTAACTTCATACCGAGATTTAAAGCAGGCTCTGCCCCGTATTCATTTTGAATCCGTTTCAGGACGTCTGGTATTACCTTATGTTTTTGTGTAGATTGCAGCAAAGACTGTACCCCAAGTGTCTCAGTCCTCCAGGGGTGGTACGATCCCCATTGGTAAACATATTGTTAGAATCCTGTGTTTCTCATGAGGTGTACTATCGGGAATTACTGCCTCGATTTGAGTAATTTTTTTAGCAAACCAGAATGGAATTTGTTCCCTTTTTGTGGGTAATTTACCAATGACCGATTGTATAGTCTGTGGTGTAATTTTGTTTGTGTTCCCCTGATGAGGGGTGTTCTGTGGAATTCTTATAGCAGGTTGGACTGTTAGAGTCCGCATGACATATTGTACCAATTGTCTATGTATTTTAATTAATTGTTTTAGCTGAGCTAATAGTTCTGGACCTGTCATTCTTTCAATATCAGGATATGGTGTATAGCTGGCTAGTACCGGCCATGTTGCTCCTGGTCTACCTAGTGGACCGAGTCTGGTAATGTGATTTTGATGTTGTAGGGCACCTTTAAACCAGAGCTGATGCTCTTGGTAAGTTAGTGGAATTTCAATGTCCTCAAAAGGAACGTATTCCGCTGGAGGTTCCTGTAGAAGTGAAACACATGTGTTCTTGAATTTGCTTAAAGGGAAGATAATCCATTAATAGAATACCTCTGTCTGCCGATATTCATGTGCCTCTATGACAAAAATTACCCTACCACCTCTTGATGATAGGCCATTTTGTATAAGCTTTCTAGCGATGGTTTTTCGTTCATTTTCTGGGATGATTATAGCATCCGCATCAGTTTCTTGAAAAACTTTAAGGTTTAAACCCGGTTGGTTTGCATTTACTGCATCTCCACCATTTTCTTCGTCACTAGTCGACATTTTGTTGACTGAAAGTTTGCAGAGCAAGTTTCAAGGAAACAAAGATAAGGTGCGCGATATTTTGGAACACTGTATCTTTCAACGTTTAACAAAACCAAAAACTAATGCATAGGATTTTTTTGTCCTACTTAGTTATGGCGGATATTTTATCCTTTAACCCACTCCAGACGTCTATTGGAGTATTTTACGGGAAAAAGAGGTTTCTGTGAAAAGCACAACTAAGTTACTCTAGTATCTAGCGTTAAATTAGTGCCTTACCAAACGTTGGGCGCCATGTAGTGTAGTTCCTATATTCCCAATAGGCTCTGCACATTGGAATAATATATCCTATAGATTTGATGTAGGACTTATGTCTACTAGGTCTCTATCGAATTTATTAGATTTCATTGTGAGTACCAGCTAGCTCAGAGGTCACTAAAAACTTTCTCGAAGGAACAAGAAGGGATTCGTTTCTGACAACCACATAAACATGATAACTTTGTTTCCCCAAGATAAAACATATCTTCAGAGTCGTGGAAACAATAGATAGACATTTTACTCAGTCAATCGTGCATGCTTCGTTTCATCTGAGGTGCAGAGAAATAGAGAGACAGGCGTTTTCAATAAAAGTATTTATTGAACAGTCTTGTTTCTCATGCAGAAGAAATTAACTGCTACAATTGTAATACTGGCTGTAAAGTATAATGCGTACAGCAAGAAGAGTATTATAAAATAATACTGTAAAAGCATGGTATGGTTTCTAAGCCATAAAATACATACATGAATAAATAAAGACTAAAAGTACTCAACTTGTGCTTCTAAAATAGGCCTACCCCGAGGGTCGGCTACTTTCGGCACTTGCTGTATCGAGATGCGTTGGGCAAGTAGATAGTCGAACTGCTCCAAACCACCGTGTGTTTGCTAGGGCAAGTGTGGGCATATTGATACCTTGAAGGTGCAGAGTTTGACGTACAGTTGGACATAATAACGTCATCAACGAGTCGAAGTTCTTTGAAAACTCCATGAGTTCTTGGACAAATCAATATTCAAGCAAGGGGAAGTCCCTAACTGCTGAAGCCAAGTTTTCCAAGAAATCGTTGTGGCTTTTCGGAACTAGTGGAAGTATCCATGCCTGTATTTGGACTGCATGGGCTATGTATAAATATGGTTATGATTTCTATGCCTATATAAGAACAAGGTGATTTATACCTAAATAAGGGCATGAATCAGGAAAATTACACTAGGGTCCTAAAGTGCTATACAACAGTTGTACACACTCAGTCAGCAAATGGTCTCAAACACTCAATAACTGAACTCTAGTCCAATTGTTTTGTATCAAAATATATAGTGTTTTTTATTTAGAACCAACAAGGTATCAAAATATACTTTCTCAGAATGAACTACTTTAGTTTGAATACTTTGCAAATAGGCAATAGACTTTTTAAGTACAGTGGTTACAGTTGTTGCAATGGGCAGCACAATTTCAAATGCAATGCAACATTGAGCTAAATGGGAATTTCTAGATGAATGCAATTAGCTACTTTACAGATTACTTTTCTAACAACAGGACTGGATCCTAGATTCAGTCCTGGGACATCTCCTGTAAACAGTTAAGTAAAAGCGTTTTGGTTACAGTAGTGATTTTTAAGGAATATTATTGTATTTTAAAAATTTACAAACTTTTTCACATAGAATCACCAATGTTATCCTATAGGAGGAAATTCACTTAGCAGGTAAGTACTGTTATCGCTACTTTTTCTTACTCAGTGTTAGATCCTGGATTCAGCACTAGTGTATCTCCTGTAAACAATTGAAAGAATGCGTTTAAGTCATATAGACGATTTTTAAGGAATATTTGTAGTTTTTGAAAATCAACACTTAGAAACTTTTCTGGTGAAAACCAGACAATGGATCCCTATGGAAGGAAATTCAAGTTACTGATAAGTATGGTAAAAATTACTTTTCAGGTTCAGTGCAGGGCTAAAAGATGCAGCACTGGGTTCTCTCCTGATAACAGGTGAGTAATTCGGAATTCGTTGTTCGGCTGATTTTAGATGAATATTTTAAAGTTTCAAAACTCCACACAGAAGAAATTCTGAGTGAAACCAGTCTCCTGTAAACAGTTAAGTAAAAGCGTTTTGGTTACAGTAGTGATTTTTAAGGAATATTATTGTATTTTAAAAATTGACAAACTTTTTCACATAGAATCACCAATGTTATCCTATAGGAGGAAATTCACTTAGCAGGTAAGTACTGTTATCGCTACTTTTTCTTACTCAGTGTTAGATCCTGGATTCAGCACTAGTGTATCTCCTGTAAACAATTGAAAGAATGCGTTTAAGTCATATAGACGATTTTTAAGGAATATTTGTAGTTTTTGAAAATCAACACTTAGAAACTTTTCTGGTGAAAACCAGACAATGGATCCCTATGGAAGGAAATTCAAGTTACTGATAAGTATGGTAAAAATTACTTTTCAGGTTCAGTGCAGGGCTAAAAGATGCAGCACTGGGTTCTCTCCTGATAACAGGTGAGTAATTCGGAATTCGTTGTTCGGCTGATTTTAGATGAATATTTTAAAGTTTCAAAACTCCACACAGAAGAAATTCTGAGTGAAACCAGTCAATGTTACCCTATGGAAGAAAAGAGTGTTATCGGCTTTTGGGTAAATTCTCAACTGGCATAGTTAAGGTTCTAGGCATAGACTCAGGGGTCTCCCAGGGTCAAGTAGGTATAGTTGGTACACCCTCAGCGGCACAGGGGCAGCCGGGTGCAGAGGTAGTTAGGTCCAATGTTATCCAATGAGAGGCAGGGGGCCTTCGATTGGTGGCTGCTGGCAAGTACGCCACGCGGCTGTGGGAGCTGGGCCCCATGGTCACTTGCTCAGGGCAAATGGGGAAGTAGGTTAGGACCAAGGTTGCACTGCCAGGGGCACTCGGGCGGCTGGGTGCAGGGTGTTTTGAGCCGTCGGCGCTTAATGTTATTCAATGGAGAACTTGGAAGGTGAACAAAGGCTGCAGACTCGGGACGGAGATCCTTCAGGAGCGACCAACACTTCGAGGGGTAAGTTGGGATCTTGGAGGTTAGGTAGACACCCAGGAGTAGGGCACAGGGGGCCTTGGGGCGCTGGGTGCACGGGTGTCTTTTGACGTCTGGAAATCTTACCCTCTGCTGGTCGCTGTCGTAGGGGTTCCTTGCTGTGAGGCTGCAGGCGCCGTCTGGGTCGTCGAGGAGGGTCTTTGGGCACTGGATTCCAGGTCACAATTGCCGGGGGGACATCCTCAGGGTCTTTGTCCACTTAGGCACAGGCTCGGCAGGTGCAGAGTGGGCTGGATTTGTGGTTCCTGGCTGACACCAGGGGTATTGCTGTTTGTGCAGAACCACTGCTCATGGGAGTCCCAGTCTATAAGAGGTTCAAGGAAGCAGGTCCTCCGGGGTTTCCATGGTTGCTGTCCGCAGGAGACGCCGTGATTTAGCAGGAGCAGGTTCAAGGATCAACAGGCCTGTAGGGCTGGGGCCAAGTCAGTTGGTGTCGTCCTCTTGTTAGCAGCTGCACGGCTGGTCTTCTTCTTCTTGATCTTCTTTCTTGTTTTCAAATAGGGATCTCAGGAAGGAAGGTTCAGGGTGCCCCTCAATACTAAATTCAGGGGCGTTACAGGTAGGGCAAGGGTAGGGACCAATTGGTCCCTGTCCTGGGGTGAATACAACCCCTATCCTGCTCCTCTCCTGTGGGAGGGGAGCAGGATCCTATCTCTGATTGGGCAGGGCTCCCCATCCTCAAGATGGCGAGAGCCCGGAGATGTGCTTCACCTCACCTCCCCCACCTGAGGGGTGGGGTTGTCAGAGGCTGGCACACCCCCTTTCCTTCCTTCGGGTTTCCCGCCAGTCTTCCCGCCAAAGTACTGAGTACAGCAAGTGGCCTGGAGAAGCTCACAAAAGGCGGCATGTCTTTGAAACTTCCCCTGCTCTGCTGGCCTGCCACAGTGGGTTGCCGCTGTGTCGCCGCTGTCGCGGGACCTGATGTTGATGCGCCAGCTGCTGGTGGAGTCAAGCATAGGCATTGCTGGTGCAGCAGAGGCTGGAGGCACAGTGGCAGTGTGCCGGGATGCAGGTGTTGGTGCTGCAGCAGAGGCTGGAGGCACAGTGACAGTGTGCCGGGATGCAGGTGTTGGTGCTGCAGCAGAGGCTGGAGGCACAGTGGCAGTGTGCCGGGATGCAGGTGTTGGTGCTGCAGCAGAGGCTGGAGGCACAGTGGTAGTGGGCCGGGATGCAGGTGTAGTTGCTGCGGCAGACGCAGGAGGCTGTGTGTATAACGGCACCTCCTCGTAATCCTGTGCATCCTCATCTATGTGCAGCCTCTCGCTGTCGCTGCTGTCAGCGCCACCTGTGAGGGGAAGTGGACGTACATTAGTTGCATGTATCTGTCACACGTGCAGTTGCTACATGCATGCTGGGTGACATTCCCTGACTGACTATAGAATTGCGTACTTTTGTACCTGTCTGGCTGCATTGGGGTACTTCTACATTGTGGCCACACTACATGTCCCACAATGCTTTAGGGCATTAACTGATGTGCACCGATGGCATGACTTTGGAACATTATGGGAGGCTATAGGGTCATGGCCATTCATAGGGGACAGTGTCGCAGTTGCATGCCACTTACCTTGGCTCTCTTGGGTGGGGCGGGATGAGTCCATTCGGGTGACTCCAATACACACCTCTTCCTCCAGCGTGTCTTCAACGCGATCCTCCAGGGGGGTGTTTGGAGGGACTGTAGGTCCTCCCCCTCCAGTGCCCAGGGACTCTCCCAGCCTCTCGGCGACCCTCTCCTTGGCACGACCTCGGAGGTCGTACCACCTTTTCTTCAGGTCATCCAGTGACCTGTCGGCCACACCCACAGAGTTCACTGCGGCCGCTATCCTGAGCCAGATCCTGCGCCTCTCCTGCTCGGGCACCCTCCTTGAGTCTTTCCCGAAAAGTTTGGAGTGGTTCTCCACCACCCCTTCAATTAGGTGCTCCAACTCTTGTTCCGAGAACTTGAGTTTCCTCTTGCGCCCGGGGTTGCTGGGCCCAGGTACTGCCTCCTCAGCCATTGCTGCAGTGGTATTGGAGGTGGTAGTCCAACTTAGCAGGTGTCCTTGCAGGAGCTGTCTCTGTTGCTGCCTCGAGGTCTGCCTCACTGTGGTGAATGGGGGTGGGAACTGGCTGCTTCCTGGTTGTGATGTCATCACTGTGCTCGAAATGCGACTTCCCGTTTTCCCGATCTCGTGCTTTTTGCGGTCCCGCTATTGACGATCTCGCTATTAGCGATATCGCTACTCTGACACGGATGTTGCCGGAAATAGCGGTTTTCATGCGATTTTCGATGATCGGAAACGGTATTTGCGGCCGCGTGCGATTCGCTTTTTTTTCTCGCTATCCATCATGAATACCGTTTTGCGAGTCCTTAATAGCGATTCGCTATGAATCGCTATTTGGGGCTCGCAAAACGGCCCGTTGATGAATAAGGCTGTAAGTCTTTTAAGGAACCTGGTTTATGGGAGACTAAAGATTCATGGTTTAATGAGTTAGGGAAGAGTTTTGGTAAGGTTGGGGAGCGACTAGGTCATTTAGATAGTAATGCATTACATGCTATCCTATCCAATAATTAATTGTATAATCGTTCTGTTCCTTTTGCTAAACGTTTCTGACTATTTCATTTGTAGATATAAACATAAAGGTAATGGTATAGGTGAAAACACTTTGAAGAAAATGAAAAGATTGAGATGGAACTGGAGAGTCTCAAGGATCATGATTACAACCAAGTAGAAATGATGAAAGCAAAGTCTCAAAGCAACCGCATATGATGACAACATCTACTAACTGATGGCTGATCAATAAAGTTTATTAATGGCTTTAAGTGATTATTGAAAAATAAACAGGCCGGGGGGGTTTGTGAAGCTTTTCTACAATGTGCAATTTTGGGTGACAAATAATTTTTGAATATTGCTGACTTTTATAATGAATTACAACTGATGAATTATTAACATTGCACTTGAACCAATTTTTTTTAGAGGTTTAGAAGTGTGTTTATTAATGTAGTTTAATTGTGCCACATTTTCATAGAGACTCCATTTCACTAAATTGATGCTGTTTTAGTATTTTGTTCATTTTGCTCCAGCTCATTACCCCTCCCGTCAATGTCCCGCTGCTTGTCTTCTCTCCCTACAGTGTTCACAGAGCACAGGACACTGTGACACAAGTGGTATTTTCTTTAGCGAGCATGTATTATAAATGGAGCCTTTCTTTGTGTACTGGATGTAATAGTTTCAAGGCCACTTTTCCTGGAAGTTCGGACGTGGACCCGCTAGCTTAATCAAGAGTATGAGTCTTTGCTTTTAAAAAATGGCATATTTTGTTGTGCATCTCCATAGCATGCTGTTGTTGATGGAGCTGATGGAGTTTTCTTTTGCTTAAAAACGTGTTAGTGTTGTATGTTTTTTCGCAATGATCCAAATTCTGATTTGCTGAATATGTGTTATTTTAAGTCATGCCATGCTGATTTTTCAATTTTTGCTTATGTAGTAGTCATAAAATGTGTATAAAAACCCTTTGGTTTGAGTGGTAAGCTAGAAGACTACCCTTTTCTATCAGACTCTGTCTTGTTTATTTTAGAAAGACATTTTCTATTCTACTGAGGATGATGTCCATTTATCCCTTTGCTTCTAGAGAAGCTGTCAGTATTCCTTATGAATATATGACAGATTATTAGAGATTTTACTGAACATCCATTAGCTTGGGTCTCTGTATCTGAGCCTTCACAACAGTTACTGCATTTCTCTGTACTGCCTATTTTGAGATTATGTAATAAAGCCCTTAACTTTTATTGATCTAGAACTCAGTTATTGAGTGATCCCAGTCACTATTTGAGTTACTCTGCTAATTTGTTGGGCCTGATGTAGAGTAGGGTAGTAACTCACTGTTAGATCAAGGGTGCATGAGCCGAGCCACCACAGGTAAATTGTGGGGTGATCAAAACATTGGGTTACAGTGAAATATTGGGGTTCAGATTACAGCCCGGCAAAGCACCAGGCAACAGGCATTAGACTAACGCATTTCAGTGTGGTGGTCCGCATCACCGCACTGAAATGCAAAGTCACACATTATTATAGTGTCTCATCAGCTCAAGCCGAGTGTGGTTAGTGCCACTGTCAAAGAACTAGATGCAGCGAGCGGCCCGCGCTGCTTGTGGCAGGCCTGGGGCCGGTGTTCCATGTTCCAACGTCCCCCGTGGCTGAGCGTCCCCCCCCTGTTTGTGCGCATGCGTACAGACATTGCGCATGCGCAATGACGTTTCCATGACGTTTCACTACGTATGTTATAATTCATTGTACCCCCTTATCTGCGCACATTCGTCGCAGGCCAATCACATTTCAGAATCACAGTCCATCCAATCATATCGCAGGGTTACGTTTACTTGCACTTCTATTTAACCAATGATCTAATTCTGTTGTGTATATAATCCCACGACGTTGTTCGTGAAATTCTTTTTAAGCTGTTCAGCGGTGAGTCTTTCCTCTGCTCTTGTCTTTTGCTGGTTTATGGTTGTTCTGTATTAAATGTTCCTTTTAGTAATCGCTCCTTCTTTTTTTAAAATGTTGTCATTGCTCTAGTGATTGTTATAGTACATTTTTAGTTATTAAATGTTCCTTTTAGTAGTGCGCACCAAACAGAAATGTTTAATTATTGATCGACGTTTGTGTTTGTCGGCGGCTAAAACCCATGTTCCTTTTACTTATGCGCCACACGTCTGTGTTTTCTTGTCGGCGGCTAAAAGCCATGTTCCTTTTACTAATGCGCCACTTACCGAAATGTTCCTTTTACTAATGCGCCACACGTCTGTGTTTTCTTGTCGGCGGCTAAAACCCATTTCACTTTTACTAATGCGCCACATACCGAAATTTAGAATTATTTTTCGACGTTTTGCTTGCTTGCATTTCCTATATGCTTATGGAATTCTATGGACCCCACCCATATTTTTTTTTAACACAGTGACGCATCGAGTTACTGTTCGGAATGGCGCCTTCTTTGTAGCAGCCAATGCATAACCAGTGGTAGAGAACGGTGCACGATTTTAGCCTTGACTGTAAACGCTAGTGTCCTCCAGAGTCTCTTCCAAGGCGTGCTCTAGGCCTAATTGTGGTGGGCGTGTGCGTGCTCTATCGTTTATGTGGCCCCATCACGGTGCTTGTGCAGCCAGCATAATAGTTACTTGGAATAGTTTCTGCTTTAAAACTCCAAACTTTACTGTGTTTAATTTCTATTCCTCACAAATTGAAAATAAATGTTGTGCATGTGCTTGCATTTCCTATCTGCTTATGGAATTCTATCGACCCCACCCATATTTTTTTTTTAACACAGTGACGCATCGAGTTACTGTTCAGAATGGCGCCTTCTTTGTAGCAGCCAATGCATAACCAGTGGTAGAGAACGGTGCACGATTTTAGCCTTGACTGTAAACGCTAGTGTCCTCCAGAGTCTCTTCCAAGGCGTGCTCTAGGCCTAATTGTGGTGGGCGTGTGCGTGCTCTATCGTTTATGTGGCCCCATCACGGTGCTTGTGCAGCCAGCGTAATAGTTACTTGGAATAGTTTCTGCTTTAAAACTCCAAACTTTACTGTGTTTAATTTCTATTCCTCACAAATTGAAAATAAATGTTGTGCTTGCTTGCATTTCCTATATGCTTATGGAATTCTATGGACCCCACCCATATTTTTTTTAACACAGTGACGCATCGAGTTACTGTTCGGAATGGCGCCTTCTTTGTAGCAGCCAATGCATAACCAGTGGTAGAGAACGGTGCACGATTTTAGCCTTGACTGTAAACGCTAGTGTCCTCCAGAGTCTCTTCCAAGGCGTGCTCTAGGCCTAATTGTGGTGGGCGTGTGCGTGCTCTATCGTTTATGTGGCCCCATCACGGTGCTTGTGCAGCCAGCATAATAGTTACTTGGAATAGTTTCTGCTTTAAAACTCCAAACTTTACTGTGTTTAATTTCTATTCCTCACAAATTGAAAATAAATGTTGTGCATGTGCTTGCATTTCCTATCTGCTTATGGAATTCTATCGACCCCACCCATATTTTATTTTTTAACACAGTGACGCATCGAGTTACTGTTCGGAATGGCGCCTTCTTTGTAGCAGCCAATGCATAACCAGTGGTAGAGAACGGTGCACGATTTTAGCCTTGACTGTAAACGCTAGTGTCCTCCAGAGTCTCTTCCAAGGCGTGCTCTAGGCCTAATTGTGGTGGGCGTGTGCGTGCTCTATCGTTTATGTGGCCCCATCACGGTGCTTGTGCAGCCAGCGTAATAGTTACTTGGAATAGTTTCTGCTTTAAAACTCCAAACTTTACTGTGTTTAATTTCTATTCCTCACAAATTGAAAATAAATGTTGTGCTTGCTTGCATTTCCTATATGCTTATGGAATTCTATGGACCCCACCCATATTTTTTTTTTAACACAGTGACGCATCGAGTTACTGTTCGGAATGGCGCCTTCTTTGTAGCAGCCAATGCATAACCAGTGGTAGAGAACAGTGCACGATTTTAGCCTTGACTGTAAACGCTAGTGTCCTCCAGAGTCTCTTCCAAGGCGTGCTCTAGGCCTAATTGTGGTGGGCGTGTGCGTGCTCTATCGTTTATGTGGCCCCATCACGGTGCTTGTGCAGCCAGCATAATAGTTACTTGGAATAGTTTCTGCTTTAAAACTCCAAACTTTACTGTGTTTAATTTCTATTCCTCACAAATTGAAAATAAATGTTGTGCATGTGCTTGCATTTCCTATCTGCTTATGGAATTCTATCGACCCCACCCATATTTTTTTTTTAACACAGTGACGCATCGAGTTACTGTTCGGAATGGCGCCTTCTTTGTATTAGCCAATGCATAACCAGTGGTAGAGAACGGTGCACGATTTTAGCCTTGACTGTAAACGCTAGTGTCCTCCAGAGTCTCTTCCAAGGCGTGCTCTAGGCCTAATTGTGGTGGGCGTGTGCGTGCTCTATCGTTTATGTGGCCCCATCACGGTGCTTGTGCAGCCAGCGTAATAGTTACTTGGAATAGTTTCTGCTTTAAAACTCCAAACTTTACTGTGTTTAATTTCTATTCCTCACAAATTGAAAATAAATGTTGTGCATGTGCTTGCATTTCCTATCTGCTTATGGAATTCTATCGACCCCACCCATATTTTTTTTTTAACACAGTGACGCATCGAGTTACTGTTCGGAATGGCGCCTTCTTTGTAGCAGCCAATGCATAACCAGTGGTAGAGAACGGTGCACGATTTTAGCCTTGACTGTAAACGCTAGTGTCCTCCAGAGTCTCTTCCAAGGCGTGCTCTAGGCCTAATTGTGGTGGGCGTGTGCGTGCTCTATCGTTTATGTGGCCCCATCACGGTGCTTGTGCAGCCAGCGTAATAGTTACTTGGAATAGTTTCTGCTTTAAAACTCCAAACTTTACTGTGTTTAATTTCTATTCCTCACAAATTGAAAATAAATGTTGTGCATGTGCTTGCATTTCCTATCTGCTTATGGAATTCTATCGACCCCACCCATATTTTTTTTTTTAACACAGTGACGCATCGAGTTACTGTTCGGAATGGCGCCTTCTTTGTAGCAGCCAATGCATAACCAGTGGTAGAGAACGGTGCACGATTTTAGCCTTGACTGTAAATGCTAGTGTCCTCCAGAGTCTCTTCCAAGGCGTGCTCTAGGCCTAATTGTGGTGGGCGTGTGCGTGCTCTATCGTTTATGTGGCCCCATCACGGTGCTTGTGCAGCCAGCATAATAGTTACTTGGAATAGTTTCTGCTTTAAAACTCCAAACTTTACTGTGTTTAATTTCTATTCCTCACAAATTGAAAATAAATGTTGTGCATGTGCTTGCATTTCCTATCTGCTTATAGAATTCTATCGACCCCACCCATATTTTTTTTTTTAACACAGTGACGCATCGAGTTACTGTTCGGAATGGCGCCTTCTTTGTAGCAGCCAATGCATAACCAGTGGTAGAGAACGGTGCACGATTTTAGCCTTGACTGTAAACGCTAGTTTCCTCCAGAGTCTCTTCCAAGGCGTGCTCTAGGCCTAATTGTGGTGGGCGTGTGCGTGCTCTATCGTTTATGTGGCCCCATCACGGTGCTTGTGCAGCCAGCGTAATAGTTACTTGGAATAGTTTCTGCTTTAAAACTCCAAACTTTACTGTGTTTAATTTCTATTCCTCACAAATTGAAAATAAATGTTGTGCATGTGCTTGCATTTCCTATCTGCTTATGGAATTCTATCGACCCCACCCATATTTTTTTTTTTAACACAGTGACGCATCGAGTTACTGTTCGGAATGGCGCCTTCTTTGTAGCAGCCAATGCATAACCAGTGGTAGAGAACGGTGCACGATTTTAGCCTTGACTGTAAACGCTAGTGTCCTCCAGAGTCTCTTCCAAGGCGTGCTCTAGGCCTAATTGTGGTGGGCGTGTGCGTGCTCTATCGTTTATGTGGCCCCATCACGGTGCTTGTGCAGCCAGCGTAATAGTTACTTGGAATAGTTTCTGCTTTAAAACTCCAAACTTTACTGTGTTTAATTTCTATTCCTCACAAATTGAAAATAAATGTTGTGCATGTGCTTGCATTTCCTATCTGCTTATGGAATTCTATCGACCCCACCCATATTTTTTTTTTTAACACAGTGACGCATCGAGTTACTGTTCGGAATGGCGCCTTCTTTGTAGCAGCCAATGCATAACCAGTGGTAGAGAACGGTGCACGATTTTAGCCTTGACTGTAAACGCTAGTGTCCTCCAGAGTCTCTTCCAAGGCGTGCTCTAGGCCTAATTGTGGTGGGCGTGTGCGTGCTCTATCGTTTATGTGGCCCCATCACGGTGCTTGTGCAGCCAGCGTAATAGTTACTTGGAATAGTTTCTGCTTTAAAACTCCAAACTTTACTGTGTTTAATTTCTATTCCTCACAAATTGAAAATAAATGTTGTGCATGTGCTTGCATTTCCTATCTGCTTATGGAATTCTATCGACCCCACCCATATTTTTTTTTTTAACACAGTGACGCATCGAGTTACTGTTCGGAATGGCGCCTTCTTTGTAGCAGCCAATGCATAACCAGTGGTAGAGAACGGTGCACGATTTTAGCCTTGACTGTAAACGCTAGTGTCCTCCAGAGTCTCTTCCAAGGCGTGCTCTAGGCCTAATTGTGGTGGGCGTGTGCGTGCTCTATCGTTTATGTGGCCCCATCACGGTGCTTGTGCAGCCAGCGTAATAGTTACTTGGAATAGTTTCTGCTTTAAAACTCCAAACTTTACTGTGTTTAATTTCTATTCCTCACCGCAGCTCCCCTTCCCAATTGCTTTTTTAAAGTTTCTTGTTAGTTGCATGGGCATTAAATATGTATGCACAACGGTGCCTATGTGGAGCTTACACCGTGAACGCTTTGGCAAGGGGCTGTGAAGATGGTAAAACTCACTTTCATGCCGGACAAACATGGGGTCTCCATAACTGACTCTCCGGGGATGAGGCGGTCGTCAACAACCCTCGTAGAAGAGGCCATCGTCGACGTTCATCTTGGTGAGGCAGTAAAATTAGACATGGAGATATTTGGTATACACTCCTAATGTCCGGTCAAGAGGGCTTCCCTGATGTAGTGTCAGGGATCAAAAAAGGGAGTTGTATCCGCTTTGAGAAGTGCTTATAAAGATTCAAGGTGAATTTTATAATTTTTTTATGCGCGCCCTCAGTAGTGCGACTTCTCCCTTCGACCTTACCACATCCTTCACAGGAGTGGTAGGTGTTTATGCGCGCCCTCATTAGGCTCCTGGCGCGACATCCTCCTCAGAATTGGCCGGTAAAAATCTCTGACCCAAAGCGGCCTCATCTTTCAGAACGTGAGTTAGTGAGGAAAAGTTTAGACATAAATCATATTCTCTTACCTTTTTTACTGCCATTCTGCCATATTACCGCTATCAAGTCAAGCACAAATACCTCATAAGTCACATGCTTGTCTCCGAACCAATGACTGATTGTAAAGGAGCAAATAAAAAAAGTTTGAGAGATATTTTTAAAAAGCTTTTTGAAAAATGAAAAATAACTCTCCGCCTCCCATCTTCCCTCTCTCCTCAACCTCCCCTCCCCCGGCTCTTGTCACTCACCCCTCAATCTCTCCTCAACCTCCCCTCGCCTCCCCTCTCAACACTCTCCCCTCCCTCTCTCAAATCACAGTCTCTTCTGACTCACTCCCCTCTCTCCTCACTCACCATCTCAACTCTCACCACTACACTCCCTCTCCAATCTCTCTCTCCTCACTCACCCCTCTTTCCCCTCTGCTCACTCGCCCCTCTCCTCACTCTCTCCAGGCCTGACTCTCTCCTCACCACTCTCTCCCTTCACCACCACTCTCCCCTCTTAACACCACTTTCACCACCACTCTCCTCTCTCACCACCACTCTCCTCTCTCACCACCACTCTCCCCTCTCACCACCACTCTCCCCTCTCACCACCACTCTTCCCTCTCCCCTCTCACACCACTCTCCCCTCTCCACTCACCACTCTGCACTCTCACCACTCTGCCCTCTCACCACTATCTTCTCTCATCCCACCTCACCAGTATGCACTCTCACCACTCTCCCCTCTCACCATCACTCTCCCCTCAATTTTTTTTTGATTTTTCACTCCTCACTCTCCCATCAATTTCCCCTCCCCCTCTATCCCCACTCTCCTCCCTCTAACCACTCTCCACACTCTCACCACTCTCCCTTCTGACAACTCTCCTGTCTTCTCTCTCCCCCCTTTCCTCACTCTCCCCTCCACTATCTCTCTCCACACTCTTCCTTCTCTCTCCTCTCTCCTCTCCACACTCTCCTCCTTTTCTCCCCTCCCCTCTCCCATATCTCCTCATGGTCCACACGATTGTCAATGAGCACTAACACAGCATCATTTATACCATTTCGGCATTAGTCAACACCACTAGTTTTTTCCTGTTCTCCTCTTCTTCTCCCTCTTGGTTACTCCTTTCCCAGGTCTATCTCCATTGCCCTGCCTTCCACCTCTCATGGCTCTCTCCCAAACTAATTTTCTCCCTTTCTATACTCAACTCTCTCCCTTTCTATACTCTCAGACTCCCTCTCCTGCTTCTCTCTCTTGCTTCGTTCTTGTGCTCCGTGTCCGTACTTCTCGCCCCTGATTCTCTGTTTCCCTCTCCATGCTTCTGTCTCCTGCTGCACTCTCAGGCTCCCTGTCCTTGCATCTCACCCTTGCTTCACTTTTGGGCTCCCTCTCCGTGCTTCTCTTCCTTGCTGCACTCTCATCTCCCTGTCTGTGCTTCTTTCCTCTGCTGCACTGTCGTACTCTCTAGATATGTGGCCTAACGCCCAGAGCTGGCATCAAAGTCACGTAAATAAAAAACTAGTTGCATTCCAAATGCTACAAGTGTCACATTCTCAAAAGTTAAAACTATTGGCTTTGAAAATGTCAAAGCTATCCATGTAGCTATTTTAAAAAGCAAGACATAAATGAAATATTTGTCATTCACAAGACCAATAGCTCCAAATTTTCTAATGCGAGACCTATTGCATTACCACTGCTTGTTTGAAATTGCAGCCATCAAAAAATATCAAATATTGTGCTTTGCGTCTGCTTGCATTGCATTTGTTCAACTTTAATTCTATTTACCCCACCAATGTGTGAATTATTTCAAAACGGTGACGCATCTAGGTACTTTTCAAAATGGCGTCTGCCCATTCCTTCTCAAATGACTTTTTCTGTTAACCACCTCATGTGTCTGGTCTGTGATTAATGATGTTTATGGAAGTGTTTTATCAAGTATTAGTTGTTGATCACACCTTCATTGTGCAACGTCTGTAATATGTGAGTCAACATTAATAATTGTGATTTTTTTCTGTTGCCTAGGTCACACTCACAGCCCTGCTGACAGTATAACAGTCACCGCCCTGCTTACAGTCTGCTGTCCAAACCTTGTTTGGCGTCTGTTCCACTTCAGTGTGTATTCTATCTCTTCCTTGTTTTCAATAAGCTTTCTCTGAGCACGGCAAACGGCTCTTGTGTTCCTTGTAGTTGGTGAGTGCATTTTACATTGTAATCTCACCCTGATATTTAAGCCCATCATTTTTTTTTTCTGAGTATTCTTCGAAGTTTCATCGATTGACTTAAGTGGTTCAATGAGCTGTCAATGTAAATTATGTCCTGACGTCAGCAAAATGTTAGAAAATGAATTTGTTTTTGAACTAATCTTTTGAAACCTCATTTCGTGAGCTCTAATTTGATTCTCTCTGAATGTCATTATTGCTATCATCATCCTTAGTAATGTACTCCGTATTGAAGCAGTATGCTGTCTTATGATTAGAAGTCATTTCCATAGCCATAGTGAAAGTAACGTTTCCTCAGCACACTGTAATGATACTGAAACCTTCTTTTTGTAGCATTCCTTCTATGTTTCCTCTATTTTTTAGCTTTGAGATAAAATGATGTAGTCTTATTAGCCGTTTAATGTCGTAGAAAGTGTTTGACATTCATATTCCTTTTTAAAAATTCGAAGATATCATCTCTTTCTGTATATCACATTTTCTTGTACTGTAAAGTCAGACATCTTTTCTGATGCCATTTTCCCTTTATCATCTCCTTAATGGCTTTGTATTTTTTTAAAGTTCACAGTGTATGGCATCTATTGATGTTATCAATTGTACATGCTCGAGGTTTTGATGGTTTCATTTTATTTTAATGTCGTCCCCATGCTGTTTATGCATATTGGAAATAATTTTTTTTGTCTTTTTAGTGCTAATTAAAATGGATCCCTTAAAGTTCAATCAGCTTCTGGCATATTTGAGCCGTAATGTGTATCCAGTTGATTTCACCAAGGTTGATAAGCATGCATTGCGTTGAATGTCCAAAAACTTCGTATGTGAAGGTATCTTATTTTGTAATGTTAATTCTCAATGGTCGAAAGTGTGTATAATATGTGCTGTATTGCTTGTTGACTTTGCATTTCTATCGTGCTTGTTTGGTAAATCTTTGTTTTTGTTTCTTATTCCTTGTCGTTGATAGATGGACATTTGTTCCATAAATTGAAGGATGTGAAGAGAAAAGTTGTTGTTGGTGCTGAAGCTGCCCGAAATATATTTCATGAATTTCATTCTTCGACATTTGGTGGTCATTCCGGTATTAATAAGACACAGCGAAGCATCAGTGCCCGTTTTTTTTGGCCAGATATGTCAACTCATATCAAAGAATGGGTGAGTGTTTTTGTTTCGTGTTATTTACATTTCTTATGTTGAATGTAAATCTTTAGTTTTTCCTTTTTTTTTGTACTATGATCTGCTGTAATGTGAGCGTTTCTTTATAATCAGACATCATGTTTAACTGAGCATCTCAATTATGTATTTGCAGATTAAACTTTGTGATGCATGTCAAAAGGAACAGCCATCTCTCATGAAGTGCCCCGAGTTAAAACCGATAAAAGTATGTTAAGAAATGTCATAATTTATATTTGAAGGTCTATCCGCAGAATCATGTTTTGCTATTTCTTATCCCATACTTTTGCAATTGTTTTATTTGTAGGTGACTCGTGTTTGGGAGCTTCTAGGAGTGGATTTGATGGGCCCCTTACCAACAACTCCTGCTGGATACAGATATATTTTAACTGCAACCGATTATTTGTCGAAATGGGTTGAAGCATTTCCTTTAAAAACAAAGACTGCATCTGAAGTTGCTTTGAAACTTATGGAAATCTTTCTGCGCCATGGTAGTCCTGAAAGGATCCTCTCAGATCAAGGCCGAGAGTTTGTCAACGAGGTAAGCAAAGTATCTTTTTCTGACATTGTTGTCCTGTTTTCATGTATTCTCATAGTTTTTCTTATTTGTGAATTATGTAGTGAGTCGTTTTGTAATCCTTCTGATTGTTAACTTGTATTGCACAATTGTTTTAGAAAGTTCTGAACTTTTCTTTTCAGGTTAATGCTAACATGTGTAAGCTGTTGAACATTAAACGGTCTGTAAGTGCACCCTATCATCCCCAGACAAATGGTTTAGATGAGCGTACAAATGCCAACATAAAAAGGTAATCGTAGCTTCATTTATTTAAATTTTTATATAGCGAGCAAAAGTTCTTATAGTTATCCGATCGCTTTACAGAGACAGGGATAGGGGCAACAGGGAGGTTACTACACTTCATAATGGATAGGGTGTGGTAATGAGAGGCTTAATAGTTTAGCAGTCGTGTATCCCAAAAATACCTCAATCAGGTAAGCCGTAAAATAAGATAGCGAAAATTCATATGGAGCTGCAATCGATTTTATGTGTACTTTGGCTCTATGGATGATTTATGCCATGTGCTCAAAATCACACAAACAAGGTGTTTATTTTTGTGACTTGTGCATACTTTGCTGTATCGTTTCGATATTGTCTCTTTTAAACGTCATTAACGTTTTTTTGTATGTTAAGTCTGTAATCATCACATATGTTTGTTGAAAAGAATGTCCAATAATGAATTGTTAGTTTTAAAAAACACATAAGCAACATCGTGTTTCTTTGTACAGCACATTGACCAAGTACGTGAATGAGCACCAGACTGATTGGGATCGTTATTTGGACCATGTTTTGTTTTCCTTACGATCGAAGCCGCATTCCACCACGAAATTTTCCCCCTTTCTACTGTACTTGGGTCGTGAACCAAAATTCCCTTGTGAGCTTGATGATGAGCAGGTATGAGATTTCCAAGACTTGAAATAATATTGGCATTTGTTAATTGGTATGTGTGCAAAACTTGCTATGTAGTATTTTAGTTTTCTTTCCACACTAATTAAGTATTACTTATTTGTTAATCGATTGTATTTATAAAGTCTACTTTTATTTCTATGCAATTAAATATCATTTATTAATTTTTATGTTTCCTTTATTAGCAAGAGTATGTACTACCATCAGAAAGCGAATATCCCTCCATTGTTGCAGAAATGAAAATTAGAGCAGCAGACTTGCATGAACAGGCAAAACAGAATATAGAGGTTGGCCAGGAAAGGCAGAAAGTCAAATTTAAAAATAGACTTTGCAAGAAATATCAGCCATACATCTTTCAAAAAGGACAGTTAGTGTTATTGCAAAATACTAGGCGTTCCACCAGAAAAGGCGGCGTTTTGGAGCAGAGATTTTCAGGACCCTACACTGTTTCTGAAGTAAAAGGAAAGCGTGTAAAGCTAATGAATGCTAAAAACACAGTATTAAGTAGAACTTTTAATTTGGACATGTTGAGGCCTTACAATGTAAGCAATCCAGGTAATTTCTTGCTGTAGTACACTTCTTTCATTCTTCACCTACTAATCATGGTGCAGCTTTTTTATGTTTCTCTTAAAGTGATATGAACAGATTTGTTCTGGACACGATACTGTAAAGAACAGACGAATTCAGTATCCTGAACAATTTTTATGTTTTTATTTGTAATAGGTACACGATATAGTACTGTGTTTATTGAATGAACTTGTTAATAATGTTGTTTTATAAAAAATGTTTCTGCAGGCACAATGAACAGTGATAGTTGGTCTTCTCAGCTTCCATCATGTTCTGCACCTCTCCGACTGTCACCATCAAGTTCCCAAGAATTGCAAAATGTCTCTCCTCCAAGCAACCTTTCATCATCGCCTGCAGGGCTCGCCCCGTCTCCATCACGGCTCGCCCCGTCTCCATCACGGCTCGCCCCGTCTCCATCACGGCTCGCCGGTCTCCAGCACGGTTCGCAATGTCTCCAGCAGTGCTTGCACCATCTCCATCAAGTTTCTCATCAACTCCACCACACATTTCTGCGTCTACAGCACAGCTTACAATCTCTCCATCATGGCCTCCATCCCCTCTATCCTTTGAGTGTGTTTTGAAGAAGCAAGTTCTCGATGTGTGGAATAAACCTATCACTGGAAGGTTGGAAGCAATAGTTTCAAGTTATAAACTATATGATTCTTCGTTTGCCACCTTGAAACCAAATGAATGGATATGTGACGAGGTATGCTTACTTTATAAAAATTTTTAGTGTACGTACTGTACTTTTGTATGCTTGTCATTTTAGTGCAAGTCTTAATGGACAGTTTTTCTTCTTATACTTTTGAAGGTGATAGATGCTTATCTGTCAAGACTATGTATGCCAAGAGCAAAGGTACTGATCTTTGAAACATAAAGTCATCAGATAACTTATTATTTTTACTCATTTTTAAAGTACATTTTCAGACAGTATTCTCACCTCATTATATTTCTTTAATATTTAGTGCTTATTGATGTCTTGCACAGTGGCTTCCTCTGTATTCAGTGGCAATTATCCATCATCTTCTTGCCGGGTAAATACTGTTATGTTTTTCCTGTATCTGATTTGTTTTATCTGATAATTGTGTTATTCATTTTTGTGAGAATATTGAATATATTTATTTTGTTCTTTATTTCATAGCTTCCTCTTTTTGAAAAGGATACTGTCCTGTGTCCCACCAATACGGGAATGCATTGGATACTAATTGTGAGTGTGAAATGTAATGATTTTATCTACAAGTGTTCTTCATGTAATAGATGTTATGCCTGATGTTTGTTAATTTATTAATCCCTCTGCTAGCATTTCCCTTCCACAAGTTTTGAAATCTGAAATGTATGTAAAAAGACTTGAATTTCAAAACTTTTTTTCCATTCTATTTTTCTTTCCAGATAGTGAAACCTTTGTCCAAATTTTTATTACTGTACGACTCTATCGTTGCTGATGTTGCAAGCTACCATCATTATTTATTAAATTGGAGGTAAGAGTATACTTAACTTGTTTTTGAAATCTGTGTAAATCTTGAAGTCTTGTTACACTGGGGAGTTATGTTTTTAAGATAGTAATTGTTCATTTTAGTTACATCTTGTATTTTTTTGTTGGTAGAATAAATATGAAAAATAACTTTCATATGTTTGTAAAGTGCTTTCCTACAGGCAATCGGTTGTAAAGATCATGACCAATGGGAGTTAGTGGTAGAAAGTAACGCCAAGCAACAGGACAGCTACAATTGTGGTGTTTTTTGCATGCTGGTAATTTTCCAATACTGTTATCATCTATTTATGTTATCTTCTGTGGTTTTATGTTAAGCTATGCTTATTATGTTCCAACTGTGGAACTTACTTTGGTGATAATGCAAGTGTATGTTGCTCTGTTTTTGACTAAATTTATTAAGATTATTCTCACGATATGAATGTCGCTATTTTGTGAGCTTTGATGGATTTTTCCCCAATTAAAAACAGTAAATTGTTTTTACAGATTTACTAGGTAACATTTCCTTACTTCTCCGAATTTCATTTTTGGTGATGTTTGTTTAGTTTGCAGAATCGTACCTAACTGGTTATCCTGTTCCGCATCAAGAGATAATAAATGCTGCTTTTCTGGAGGATTACAGACTCTTTATTGCAATGAAGCTCATGGAGTTCTCAGGTTAGAGGGAATTATTCAACAATATTCTTTTTTGAAATAAAACCGCTGTATTTTTGGATTGTGAACTGTACATTTTCTATGTATTAGGTGTTTTTGGCTGTTTGCAATGAATCGAAGACTTATTATTGTTTTCAATGTCTCCCAACTGTAGATTGTTTATCACTTCTTTCAATATGTTCATTTAACAGTACCCCCGTTTCATGATGCATTGTTTCTCTTTATTTAATTTTAGATTCTGTCTTAGATCTCTGTGGTGGATGTAATTGTACCTCCTCTGGTTTGTCCACCGTCCTATGCAATGAGTGCCGCCGATGGATTCATTTGAAATGCATCCAAGTTGACATGTCTTCGTTGTCTTTTGATCGAGGTTTCGTTTGTATCAAATGTGTTTGAAAAAGCATGGTAACTATGTTACTTATCTTGTTTTTGCAAATCAGCTGTACATCACCATGGTCTGAAGTGTCGTCCTGTGCTCTTCTCGGTATTAAGGAAGTTAACTTCTTTACTGTTTGGCATTAGCGATATTTTGCTTCTAAATCCATGATTGAAAAATGGTGAGTGAATGTTTAAATATAAAATTGGTTGTACCTCATCCTTTAAGTACATTGAAATGCACATTTCCTAACTTGAAACCAACCGCCATTATCCACACTTGTTACTATGTGCTTTTAGGTATTTAAAGCAACCTATTTCCATCACTCATACGGTGCTTGCCTTATGTTCGATCCTATCTCTTGATAGCACTGTGGCTATCTGATTTTCCAAAAATCACCATGACTTATTAGCAGCATGTACCCACAAAATAATAA